>NC_071394.1:131291752-131591752 GCF_022682495.2 Desmodus rotundus | reverse complement strand
GCAGTGCTTCTGTTCAAGTAACCCTTATTTTACTTAATGATGGCTCCAAAGTGCAAGAGTAGTGATGCTGGCGTAATTCACAAAGTGCTTTCTTTAAATGAAAAAGTAAGTATAGGAAAAAAAACACAGTGTACATAGGATTTGGTACTAACTGTAGTTTCAGGCATCCACTAGTTGTCCTGGAGCATACCCCCCAAGGATAAGAGTGAGACTACCATAAATGAGACCTCATCAAAATTAAAAACTTTTAGGTATCAAAGGACACTACAACAAAGTGAAAAGGCAAACCATGAAATGGAAGGAAACACTTGAAAACCATGTACCATAAGGGATTAACATCCAGAATATATTAAGAACTATTTGATACAACTTAATGACAAAAAAGTCTATTAAAAATGGGTAAAGTACTTAAATAGACATTTCTCCAAAGAAGACATACAAATGGCAAATAACTACATAAAAAGATGCTCAATATCACTAATTATTAGGGAAAGCAAGTCAAACCACAATGAGATACCACTTCACATCCATTTGGATGGCTATTATAAACACATTTTTTTAAAAAACAAACTAAGTATTGGCAAAGGTGTAGAAAAACTGAAATTCTTGTGCATTTCTGGTGGCAATATAAAATGATGCAGGCATGATGGAAAGCAGTATGGCAGTTCCTCAAAAAAACTAGACATAAAATTACCATATGATAATTCTATTCCTAGGTATATATACCCAAAGGATTTGAAAACACAAGTCCAATCCTAGATATTGCAATATATACCCAAGAGAATTGAAAATAGGGACTCAAACAGATACTTGCAGACCAATATTCACAGTAGCTTTATTCATAAGAGTCAAAAGGTAGAAACAACCCAAGTGTACATCGAAAGATGAATGGGTACATAAATGTGATATATACACATACAATGGAATATTATTCACTCACAAAAAGAAATTAAATTCTGGTATGTGCTACAACATGGATCAACCTTGAAAATATCATGCTCAGTAACATGAGCCAGAAACAAAAGGACAAATGTTGTATGATTCCATTTACATGAAGTCTATAGGATAGTCAAATTCATAGAGACAGTGAGCAGGACAGAGGTTACCAGGAGCTGGAAGGAGAGGTATAGAGTGGGTTGAAAAAAATGTTCTGGAAATATATAGTAGTCATGGTTATACAACTATTTGAATGTAGTTAGTGCCACTGAATTGTACACTTAAGATGCATAAAATGTACATAAAATGCGTAAAACAAAGTTGGAGGACTCACACCTCCTAACTTCAAAACCCTCTACAAAGCTATAATAATCAAAACAGTGTAATAATGGCATAAAGCTAGACATATACACCAATGGAACAGAAAAGAGAACTCAGAAATAAATATTCACATATATGGTCAAATGATTTTCAAACAAAGGTCCTAAGAACATCCCATGGGAAAGGACAATTATTTATGGTAAAATGTACATAAAAATAAAGTTTTTAAATATTGAGGTGAAAAATTAACCTATTAAAACAGGTTACTCTACATATCCAAAACAGAAATCTACTACAGTTTCTGAGGAAGCAAATCAATAAAAACAATAAGTGCTTTGTGGAACAACCACAGTATCAGTACCTTACAGTCCTATAAAATTCTCATTAGTCTCATTAGAACTTAAATATTTCATTATATCTAAATGTATCAAAAGATTTTCTTTTCAAAAGAATATCTATAATGCTATATGCACCCCTAAGTGCTTCTTCCCTTTCCCGTACCAAAAAGTAAAACAAATCCCCCTCCTTCCTGGCTTTCCTTATGACCACAAGATGGCTGCAACAGTACCAGATGTCATGTCTACATGCACCCGCCCGGAAAGGACATTCTGCATCAGTCTCTATCACTCCCAGAACACTGCCTTTGATCCAAAACAGGCATTCCTACAGAGCCAAGCCTTGACCATGAGTCAGTAAGTTCTTTTAACAGGACTGAGTCTATCATAAAGGCACTGAATCTCTCACTTCAAAGTAAAGGAAAGGAGCCACTTTCATTTTTCACACAACTGATTATCCAGTTTCCCTTGAACAAGTTCAACTGAGGTCTAGCTTATAAATGTGTGGCTGAAGAGAGGAGCCAAAAGAAATGAGTGGCTGGCAAATGGGAAAAAGAAAAGGATGCTATTTGAAGTATCAATAGCTACAGAAAAAAGAAATGCAGAGATAGGAAGAATACATTGACAACGAGTCAGAGAGTCCCCAAAATTCCCTGAGAGCAACACAGTCAAATAAGAAAAGGAACAAACAGAAGAACCACTAACTGGAATGAGGGATTTTCCAAGGGATTTCAGTGAGGAAGCAAACAAGTATTGCTGTATTAGCGTCATAGTTACTTGTTTGTTTTAATAGTATCAAACATCAGAGGGTTCAGTTAAACAATTAATGCCCAAGAAGTTGAACTGGTAGGGGCAGACACTTTATTTCTATAATGCTTGGGGATTTATTTCCCTGCAGTACATTATCAATTTTGAATTTTTAGAAAATCCAAACATGTGGAGGAAATAATGCCCTATGCTGACAAAGGTGCAATAAAACAAGTACCCTCTGTCCTGGTAATAATTAATTTCAAACTACTAAATGCCCAGAAGTAGATTAGGTAAATTATAGTACATCCATATTGTGGAGCAGCAGTCATTAAAACAATGAACATTCCAGACATAAGAAAATGTCCACAAGTATAAAAGATTTAAAATAAAAGATTGTAAGACAATATATTATGGTATGGTCCTACATTTACTGAATGCCTACTTAAATGTAAATACAGAAAAAACACTGGAAATATATAATATGTTGAGAGGGGTTATGTCTGGGTAACAAAAATAAAATACAACTTACTACTTTTTGTGTATTTTTCTATATTTACCAACATTTCTATAATGAATATGTATCTTATGTAATCAGAAAGAAAATGTTACACAGAAAAAGAGGCTCAAATGTATTTAACATATTGAATTCACAATACAGAAAAGAATACAATAAATTATATTTTAGAAAAATTCCAACAACAACAACAAAAACAATCTTTTCTTGGTGCTTTTAAAGGTTTAACCTTGAGCTCTCTGGAAAAGTCACTCATCCAAAACACAACTTCCCCAAAGATGTCAAATGAAAGAGGTCCTGTTGGGATAAGTTCAAATTGCATCTCTATTACCTGCTACAAGATTTCTGAATCACTGTTGTGATAACTGGAACTCCA
This sequence comes from Desmodus rotundus, assembly GCF_022682495.2. NCBI lineage: Eukaryota > Metazoa > Chordata > Mammalia > Chiroptera > Phyllostomidae > Desmodus > Desmodus rotundus. The sequence goes on along the minus strand of NC_071394.1, from coordinate 131,588,520 downwards.
GGTGAGATGGATTCACACTGGAATCCTAAGGTACCCACCCCAAAACAGGTCATCTGAACTCAGCAATAAACCTTCCTAACAGTCTCAAGAAAGAGGAAAGCCAAGAAAAAAAAAGTGTATTCATGATGTCACAAATTTCTAACCACCAAATACTATATAGCCTGCCTTTTAAAATACTATTTGGATTAGCAAAGCAAAATAAAACTCTTCACTACGGTTGGACTCCTAATTAAGCATTTACTGATTACTCACTATGTGATAGGTCCTAGGGTTACAAACATGAAGACAAAGTTCCTTGTCCTGGAGAAGCTCAATCCCCTGAGGCAAAGAGATGCAATTAAGCATGATCTAAAGGGATAAGTGCCAAACTAGAAGTTGGTCCAACTGCCGTAGGTGCAAGAAGCAGTGCTTATTAGTATACCGCAGAGCTGGAGAAGGCATCAAAGAGACGACATCTGAGATTTTTAAGCTGGCATTCCCCAGGCTGAGAAATGTAGTCATTGCACTCTAGTCATATTATACCAACCTGAGCAAACCAACAAAGGTAGGGAAGTTCTAGGCCTGTCTGGAACAGGGTGAGTTGTCCAGCACATCTACAGTGCAGGGAATATGAAGAGAATGTCAGCAACAAAACTCAAAAAGAGTTTGGTGCCACCCTTCCTCCAGTACATGAAGATGAAAATGGACTTAATCTTTTCGATGCTAAAATTTCCTTGTTACTCCCCACACTTAAAGTAAGGCCACACAGACCTCTTAAAAGCATCCTTCCTCCTTGGCTATAGACCACATTCGGGCCAGGAGCCCATCCTAACCCCAGAACTACCAGGTTCAGAAAGGTAGCTCAGCTGACACTGTCATGAAATGTTCATTGAGTCATTCAGATAATTTGCATTCAAAACAAGACATAGCAAAATCTACTTGTTTATACACTGGAAACTTTAGATAATAAATTTTTTTCTGATTCTTTTCAACATTTTTATTAGCCACTTGGAAAAGACAGAGGACAGGTTTATCAATTGTGTAGATAAAGGTTCAAAGAAAAGATAGTACTATGCGGGTCCTGGCTGGTGTAGCTCAGTGGATTGAGTGCCAGCCTGAGAACGAAAGGGTTGCAGGTTCGATTGCCAATCAGGGCACATGCCTGGGTTGTGGGCCAGATGCCCAGTTGGGGATACACAAGAGGCAACCACACATTGATGTTTCTCTTCCTCTCTTTCTCCCTCCATTCCCCACTGTCTAAAAATTTAAAAAAATAAAATAAATTTATTTTTTAAAAAAAAGATAGTACTATGTGGGATCAAACACACAAGCTTGAAAAAGACTTTAAAGGTTATACTGGTAAGCCAAATACATCTAGTCCCCTCCCCAACTAGGACCAACAGGGTCAAGCCAAATATACTCCCCCTCTTTTATGAGGCCACCATACCTCTGATACCAAAACCTGGCAAGGACGGCACATACACACACAAAAGAAAACTACAGACCAATATCTCTGATGAATACAGATGCAAAAATCGTACACAAAATACTAACAAATTGAATACAACAATACATTAAAAAAAATACATCCCAATCAAGTGGGGTTCATTCCAGTGGCACAGGATGGTTCAACATACACAAATCAGTCAATGTAATATATCATAATAACAAAACAATGGATAAAAATCCTATGATCTTATCAATAGATGCAGAGAAAAGCATTTGATTAGATACAACATCCATTTATGATTAACACACTCAATTAAATAGGTATATAAGGAAAGTACCTCAACCTAGTAAAGGCCATATATAACAAACCCTCAGCTAATATCATACTCAATGGTGAAGAGCTGAGAGCTTTTCCTCTAAAATCAGGAACAAGACAAGGATGTCCACTCTCACGACTCTTATTCAACATAGTTCTGGAAGTCCTAGCCAGAGCAATCAGGCAAGTGAGAAAAAAAAAGGCATCCCAATTGGGAATGAAGAAGTAAAAGTGTCACTTTTTGCAGATGACATGATTCTGTATATAGAAAACCCTAAATACTCCACCAAAAAGAACTATTAGAAACAGTAAACAAATACAGTAAAGTTGCAGGATACAAAATCAATGTACAAAAACCCACTGTTTTCCTATATAAGTAACAATGAAACTTCAGAAAAAGAAATGAAAAAAAACAATTCCTTTTGCAATTGGGACAAAAAGAATAAAATACCTAGGAATAAATGTAACAAAGGATAGAAAGGACCTATATACTGAAAACTACAAAGCATTATTAAGAGATTGAAAAAGACACAATGAAATGAAAAGATATTCCATGTACACAGATTGAAAGAATCAAGATTTTTTAAATGGCCATATTACCCAAAGCAATATACAGATTTAATGCAATCCCCATCAAAACCACAATGTCATTTTTTAAAGAAATAGAACAGAAAAATCATCAGACTTGTATGGAACCAAAAAAGATACCAAATAGCCAAAGCAATTCTGTGAAAAAAAGAATGAAGCCAGAGGTATCACCCACCTGACTTCAAATTATACTACAGAGCTACAATAATCCAAGCATGGTATTTGCAGAAAAAGAGACACACAGACCAGCGAAACAGAACTGATAGCCCAGAAATAAAACCACATGTATACGGACAAATGATTTTTGACAAAGGAACCAAAAACACAATGGAAAAAAGAAAGCCTCTTCAATAAATGGTGCTGGGAAAACTGGAAAGCCACATGCAAAAGAATGAAACTGGATTACAGTTTGTTCACATGTACAAAAATTAACTCGAAATGGAATGAAGACTTGCTGCTGCTTTCACATAGCTGCTGCAGTCAAAAAAGAGCCCAGAGTGACAGTTTTCCTTGACAGTCGCTGTTGTTTGCTGTAACTAATCTGCAACATTTTGGGAAAAGACAGTTTCGAGAAAAAAAAAAGAAATGGAATGAAGACAAATATAAGACCTGAAACAATAAATTAGAGAAGAAAACATAGGTACTAAACTTATGAACCTTGGTCTTAGAGAACACTTTATGAATTTGACCCCAAAGACAAGGGAAGTAAAGGCAAAAATAAGTGAGTGGGGCTATATCAACCTAAAAAACTTCTGCACAGCAAAAGTAACTGCCAACAAAGCAAAGAGACAATGAATTGAATAGGAGATGATATTTGCAAACGACAGCTCCAAAAGAGGTTAATATCCAAAATATATAAAGAACTCATACAACTCAACACCAAACAACTCAATTAAAAAATAGGCAGAGGATCTGAACAGACACCTCTCCCAAGAAGAGAAACAAGTGGTCAACAGATATATGAAAAGATGTTTAACTTCACTAGCTATTAGGGAAATGCAAATCAAAACTACAGTGAGCCTTGGCTAGGTTATTCAGTTGGTTGGAGCGTCATCCCATATACCAAAAAACTGCAGGTTCAATCCCCAGTTGAGCCACATATGGGAGGCTACTGATCCATGTTTCTTTCTCACATCAATGACTCTATCTCTCCTTCCCCCTTCCTCTCTCTCTAAAATCAATAAATGTATCCTCAGGTGAGAGTTTTAGAAAAAAACTACAATGAGATACCACCTCACACTTGTTAGAATGGCTGTTATCAACAAGACAGGTAATAAGTGTTGGAGAGGTTGTGGAGAAAAAGGAACCCTCATTCACTGCTGGTGGGAATGTAAACTGGTACAGTCACTATGGAAAACAGTATGGCAATTCCTCAAAAAATTAAGAACAGAGCTACTCAAAAAACTCAAAAACATTTATTCACAAAGATATATGCAGCCCTATGTTCATTGCAGCATTATCCATGATGGCCAAGACATGGAAACAACCAATGTGTCCTTGGATAAAGGACTGGATACAGAAGATGTGGTGCACACATACTATGGAATACTACTCAGCCAAAGAAAAGATGAAACACTACCATTTGCAACAACATGGATGGACCTTGAGAATATTATGCTAAGTAAAATAAGGCATTCAGAAAAAGCTAAGAACCATATGATTTTAATCATATGTGGGACATGAAACTGAAACTCACAGACTCAGACAAAAGTATAGTAGTTACAAGAGAGAAGGGGATCGGGATTAGTAAAGGGTAAAGGGGGCCAATACCTGGTGACACAAGATAATCTGACTTTGGGTGGTAGGCACACAATGCAATACCTATGCAATTTCTATGATCGTGTATCATAGAAATGTATACTTGAAACCCATTATAATCTTATTAACCAATGTCACCCCAATACATTTTGGAAAAAAAACTATAAAAACAAATATATCCCCCATCAATAAAATGTAATAGAAATAAATGTATTTTTAAATAACTTTTATATTTAGCTTATCATCAATTGTACAAGTTCAGGATAGAAGACATCTAGCTTGACCTCAGTTCATATGAAACAAAACTTACAGTTTACCCTTCCACTAAGAATGTACTTTCTTCCAAGGAACCGCAGTTATGTGGATGCGGGTAGACTTTTTACACGGGGACAAGTTATTCCAGCATTTTTACCTGCACATTCGGAGACAGTCAGGCACATCAGTCCTTTCAGCAGAACCTGCCTTAGGCACTTAACCTTTTGTGGCTCAGGCATGCCAAGACAAAAAAAAAAAAAAAAAAAAAAAAGGCCCAAATGAAAGAACAGATCAAAGCTCTAGAAAAAATACAACTAAGCAATGAAGAGAAAGCCAACCTATCAGATGCAGAGTTCAAAACACTGGTAATCAGGATGCTCACAGAATTGGTTGAATTTGGTCGCAAATTAGATAAAAAAATGAAGGCTATGCTGAGTGAAATAAAGGAAAATGTACAGGGAACCAACAGTGACAGGAAGGAAACTGGGACTCAACTCAACAGTGTAGACCAGAAGGAAGAAAGAAACATTCAACCAGAAAAGAATGAAGAACCAAGAATTTTAAAAAATGAGAAGAGGCTTAGGAACTTCCAGGACATCTTTAAATGTTCCAACATCCGAATCATAGGGGTACCAGAAGGAGAAGAGGAAGAGCAACAAATTGAAAACTTATTTGAATAATGAAGGAGAACTTCCCTAATCTGGCAAAGGAAATAGACTTCCAGGAAATCCAGAAAGCTCAGAGTCCCAAAGAAGTTGGACCCAAGGAAGCACACACCAAGGTACATCACAATTACATTACCCAAGACGAAAGATAAGGAGAGAATCTTAGAAGCAGCAAGAGAAAAGGAGACAGTTACCTACAAAGGAGTTCCCATCAGACTATCAGCTGCTTTCTCAAAAGAGACCTTGCAGGCAAGAAGGGGCAGGAAAGAAGCATTCCAAGTCATGAAAGGCAAGGACCTACATCCAAGATTACTCTATCCAGCAAAGCTTTGATTTAGAATGGAAGGGCAAATAAAGTGCTTCCCAGATAAGGTCAAGTTGAAGGAGTTCATCATCACCAAGCCCTTATTATATGAAGTGTTAAAGGGACTTATCTAAGAAAAGGAAGATAAAAATATGAACCATAAAATGACAACAAACTCAGAGTTATTAACAACCACACCTAAAACAAAAACAAACTAAGCAAACAACTAGAACAGGAAAGAATCACAGAAATGCAGAGCAGGGGAGTGGGAGGAGGAAAGAGGGGGGAAAGGTACAGAGAATAAGTGGCATAAATGGTAGGTACAAAATAGACAGGGGGAGGGTAAGAACAGTATAGGAAATGTAGCAGCCGAAGAACTTATATGTATGACCCATGGACATGAACTAAAGGGGAGGGGGGGAATGTGAGTGGGAGGGGGTGTGCAGGGCAGAGGGGAATAAAGGGGGGAAAATGGGACAACTAATAGCATAGTCAATAAAATATATTATTTTTAAAAACCCTATAGTCTAGTGGCTATGAATTCAGTATAAGTAACTAGTGTGAAATGGCAAGCTCAAAAATCTCCAAAACTCAAGCTTTATGCCACATTAACAAAAAATGCCCAATTCAATGCTACAAATATGTGTATAAAATCTTCTGCATGCCTGGTACTGAGTTATAGCTATCAATAATACAAATATAAGTATGATATAATCCATCTTTTTTTTAAGATTTTATTTATTTATTTTTAGAGAGAAGGGAAGGGAGGGAGAAAGAGAGGGAGAAACATCAATGTGTGGTTGCCTCTCACATGACCCCCACTGGGGACCTGGCCTGCAACCCAGGCATGTGCCCCAACTGAGAACCGAACCAGCGACCCTTTGATTCAAAGCTCGGCTCAATCCACTAAGCTACACCAGCCAGGGCCCATCAATATTTTTAATGAAATAGAAACAAATAGAAAATATCCGAGTACACTGTACAAAGTACACATTAAGTCCTACATCACGAAACTTAACTTTTTCATATATGTAAATGTGTGTATATATACATACACATAACAGATACCAATTTTAAATTTACTTCTTATTGTAGATCAGTCCAAAGTTGGAAGACATTAGTCTAACAAAACAAGATTAAACATACCACTGTAAAGTACAAAATATCATAGAATGTAAAAGTATAAAATCTGTATGGTTGGAGAAAGAGATGGGTATGGTCATGGGTCTAGAAAAAGATTTTAAAAATTAACATTATATGAAAGGAACCTTAACAGATAGGAGAGAATTTGAGAGATAAAGTTGCAGGGGGCAAGGGGGGTAGCAGGGGGAAAGCACCTTATGTAGAAGAATAATATGAATAAAGACATAATGCAACAAATAACAAGAGGTGTTTAAAAGGTAGCAAATGTCCTGGCAAATGGCAGTACTGGTATAATTAAGTCCAGACAGAAGGACTTTAGGAAAGTTCAGTTTTGCTAAAGTGTAAAATAGAAGTAGGTCAGCACACGAGGGTGAAAAAAAGCAAATCTGAGCCGCAACATGAAAGTACTGTGCATAGTACACTTAATAAATGTTAGCCATGTCAACTAGCGCTACTTAGTTCTGGGACATTAAACTTTACCTCAAAGATCCCCCTACAATTCTAAAATTGTATGAATTACTAAAGGGCTATGATGCAAATTACTTATATGTAGGCACAGAAACTTACACAAAATGACAAGGAGTCTATTCTACTCAGTAAGGAAGAATGTTCTAATCACAGCTGTAAGACTGACTGTCCCAAAAAGTGATGAAGGCACTGTAACTAAATGTATTTAAACGAGGGCCACATGCACATATATTTAAGATATGATAGTAAGTCTACAATATAAAGTTCTGCATTTATCATACACTAATTCTTCCATCAATTTTGGTTATCACTCATCAATCAGCAAGAGCTCATGAATGAATTTTTAAGAGAGAAACAGATGGAAGCAGGAGGTTGGCGTTATATTCCATTGTAGATGAGCAGGAAAATAGAAAGCTTCTGGCATTTCCCAACATAGTAATTATCTTTACTAGAGTATCCTAAAGGTGATATAGCAAATCAATTGCAAGTACCTGGGCCACAGCTTTAATAATTTGGTAATGTATTTATGAAATTTTTTAAGTTCCCAGAGCCTTTATGTGAAAAAGATCTTGCTTTTCCACAGAAAATAGGTCAGGAGGGGTTATGCAAAAGTCTTGAGAGCATAATCATGAACACGTTTGTTCATTACACTAAAAGAATAACATTGGAATGAAAACGTTAATACAGCATATCCAATAATGCTTACACATTGGGAATAATTTCAGATCGAATGAGATGTCTTTATAATAAAGAATAAAGACATAAGAGTTTAAAAAAGAGTAAAAATGCAAACTATTAAAATTAAAATTCAGCACCAATGTAAAAATACGGTATGAACATAAAGTACTTTCAACCTCACTGACCATTCCTTTGAGATTGTCATGCTTCAGAATGTGCCTTAAAATGCTAGATAAAATGGTCTCATGTTTACAATTTAACTGAATGTTTCTAAAGCACATTCTCTTAAGACACTGCATGATAAAATGAACTACAATATTTGAATAGTCTATAGAATATTGTTGCATAATGCCTTCTCTATTAAAAATGTTCATAATTTCCAGTTGATCATTTCCTGTTTGCTTTATGGAATGACAGACCGAAACAAAGACCTCTTGGTTTGGGAAGGCACTCAATAAATGACTGCTAAATTCAACTTCTTTCCTCCCCACTAACAATGTCTTTAAAACAGGGCAATAGTACCTAACATATTTCTCAAGGCTGCTTATAAACCTGCCTTCTGACATGTCATGCCCTAAATCTGTACTCATTATCAATACAAATCATTACATTCAGAATTATAACACTAAATCCCTATGTAGGTTTATAAAAATGTTTAATATAGAAATAAAATTCCTTGTGGAGGGGAGGGGGATGGATGGAGGTGCATGAGGGCATAAGGGAGATAAATGGTAACAGAAAAACACAATAAAAAATAAACTATTAAAACAAAATATTTTTACATTTTTAAAAAAGAAGTAAAATTCCTTAAATATAACTATCCAATTTATTAAAAACTCTGTAGAGAATGCCTTATTTTTTGAGCCAGAGACATACACTGCTGAAAAACTCCTTTCAAGGGGAACACCACGTAATAAAAGAAACTGGCTCAGAATCCCTATATTCAAATCTCAACTCCAGACATACTGGCCTAAGTACCTTAAATCACAGTTACTTAACTTCTCTCAGCTAGTTTCCTTCTCATCTGTTTAAAAAAGAGGGGAATGGTGATATTATGGTAAAGGCCCAAGTAGAGTCATGTTGTAGAAGTTCCCTTAAACACTAAATCATAACACGTCAAGCACATCCTCACTTTTCAGAACAAACTTAAGTCGTGGACATCTCTCTACCCCTAGTGGATGTCTTTACCTCTGAGAGGTAGGAGGCCCTTTCAGAGGCTTCAAAGGCTGGGGGCCTTATGGAACAAGTAACTACCCACTGCTCTCACCACATTTCACTGAGTTATTGCCCATTTACGAAAAGAATTAGTGAAATTTTGTGAACACTGGTTCTTTCAGTTCCCACAGAAACTTTATAGTCTGAATTTCTTTTAAAGACTCAAAGCTTTTAAAAAAAGAGAAAAAAACACAGCATTGGGTTCCTCCCCACCCCCCCACCCACCCACCCCCAATCTAGAGGTAATAAAGCAAAAGGAAATCAGGTAAAAGTAAAACAGAAAATACGCATTACTTTTAAAATTAGAATAAATAAATATGACATTACAAGCTAAAATATAATGCATTCTGGTTGGTAATAAGAAAAAAATTTCAAGGTCTACTTAGTAGCGATTAGGAAAGAATATGCAATAAATGCCCTGAATTACTTAAAAATGTACCTCATGAAGCAGAATAAACAAGATGACCTTCTGAAGCAGCTTCCCCTGCTAAGATGCCAAACTCATATATGTATTCAAACCTTTACTGCTATTCTGCTTTAGAAACTTAATTACAAGCACTGTTTTATTCGTCATTAGTATTTGCTGCTGCTGTTAGAGAATAGGAAAAGTATTTTCTTGGTCTTTGGATTCCATATTTGGTAGTATGGTGCAATCAATATTTGAAAAGACATGTTACACAAAAATAGCTGGATGTTTTTCACCTAAGGTACTCTAGAACAAGAAGCTTCTTGGAAAGGTAAAATAAAAAATTAAAGGATGCAAGGCTTTCCAAGCATTCACAGCAACAGAAAGGAAAGCAGACAATATCTAGGAAGAAAAGAGACACAAGGAGTCAGAATATGGAGTAAAGCGTTCAGTAAAGAACAGACCCTTGTAATACTAGAAAAGAACAAGAGTTAAGTATGTCACAGAACATTGCCTGTTGCCAAGAAGAAACTTAAGGGGAACGGTCCATTATTGAAGGACAAAAAAGGACTGACAGCCCCTGAGATCCAGTTTCTGCATCTGTATAATGAAAATAACATTAGCACAGCTCTGGGAATCGACATGGTGCAACAGAAGTGAGAATCCCCTCACACTGGCTGACTTTTTTGATCCTCAAAAATGGGCAGTTTCCTCCCCTCCCTCTAAAGGCAATCACAGAACATTAAATTGAAAGAAAAGCTTAGATACCAGCTTGTCCTAAGTTAGTAAATCAAATATTTTTAAAATGCCATAACCTATACAAAATGTCTAAATTATAAAAAAATTAAAAGTACTGAGATATTACTACAGTACCTCAAAAACCTTACCAATGTCAAGCCTTACCAGTGCAATGGAAGTAACTCCTTTGCACTGCTGCGACGAGGGCTTCTTCCCTCACCAACATCCGAGCAACTCCTCCAATTAATGGGAAGTACATGTTAGCTTTCTCTCCTTGCTGGAAAGGATAATGGGTTAGCAAGCAGAGACAGAAATCTGTGCTCCAAGTTGATCATAAAAATCAAAGCTGAAACTCAAAACATTTTCTTATAGGAATAATAATAATGGTTAGACTTTCAAGCTAGCAATTAAAGAAATAACACAGCTAACATACCACTTTTAGTTGACTATTTTTCTCATTTTATGTACAATATTTAAGTTAACTTACATTGGGTTGGCCAAAAAGTCCATTTAGTTTTTTCCATAAAAGACACATTTTTCATTTTCACCAATAACTTTATTAATTTGGATATTTTGAGTATGTTGGCTATCTCCCACTATTGGCTTATCGTGGGTAGAGGCCAGGGGTGCTGCTAAACATCTTCCAATGCATAAGACAGCCCCACAGCAAAGAATTATTTGGCCAAAATGTCACCAGTTCCAAGAAACTTTGCAAACCACTTTTGACATGTTCCATCAGTCTCCATACACTGCACAAATCTTTTATTGTGTTTCAGTTGCATTTTTACTTTTCTTGATATAATAAAGCATAATATGCTGAAAATGTTGCATATTTTCTTCCATCTTGAATATTAAAATGCACAAAAATTCACCAATTTTAGTAAGTTTTTTTTTTAAAGGCACCATGACACAACAATCTAATAAAACTATTTCAAATGAAGTTACCTAAGCACTACTAGAGCCATGGTACAGAAAAAAACTAAAACTTTTTGGCCAATCCAATAAATTGAACTGGATTTTATGAAAAGGCCTAGGAATGTAGCTTTTAACATGCTTACAGAGAAAAAAAAAAAGTATCCTGAGGTTTGAACAACTGATACAAGAACTTTCAGACCACAACTGAGGAAAGGACAGTAAAAGAAAGGGACAAGAGAAGAAAGTTGCCTTTTCTGACAGAAAAGATAGCTATATTATACTAAATCACAGCTGCTAATGTCTTCAGAATAACTCTCTCTCATTTCACACACATCTAAGTTCTTCCCTGTGCCCATGATGTGCCCCTTCACAGCAAATAACAATTTTTCTAAAGCTAAACCCACGGTCCAAAGAAATCAAGAATTCCACTCCATCTTAGTAAGTTGCACACCAAATCCTAGTACGTTGAGATTCACATATGCCAACCTTGATTACCTTGCACTGCCTCCTTCTTAGAACACACCTGAGGAAACAGCTACCCATGTTATATTATTACTCGAAGTACTAAGGGAAAAAGAAAAAATTAACATTTATTAAGCACCTGGTAGGCTCTCATTTGGTTTTCACAACCTTGTAGATAAATATTATCCCCATTTTACACATTAAGAAAATGGTGTTTGGCCCTGGCCAGGTAGCTCTGTTGGTTAGAGCATCATCCTGACACTCCAAGGTTGTGGGTTCAATCCCTGATCAGGGCATATATAAGGCTCAACCAACGAATGCATCAATAAATGGAATAACAAATCAATGTTTCTTTCTCTCTTTCTCTCTCCCTTCCTCTCTTTCTCTAAAAAAATCAATACATTTTTTCAAAAAAAGAAAAAGAAAACGATGTTCAATAACTTGCCAGTAAAGTTATTTACTGGTGGGTTCAATAATACCACCAGTAAAGAGAAGCCAAGACTCACAACTCTGCGAACTCCACTAATCTAGGGTTCCTCCCCAAAACGAAAGAAATTAGGAGCCACTGGAGTTGGCCACTTCCACATCAATTACTAATTATTATCGTTACCCAGTTCTGAGAGCAAGTTATGGAGAAGACAGACGGACTCTTCATTTCACGCCACCTACTCAGTGCTTAGGGGCCGCTCAGAGATAGGATGAAACGTCCCCAGGGGCGAATTCCTCCTGCGGGCATCAGTCCCCAATTCTGGCCCCGGACGGCGCAGGCACCGGGGCTCCTCCTCCCACCTCCACCCCAGCGTAGGTTACTTCGCCAGGACAGCACAGCGAGTTAAAACTTCAGAAAGTCACCTTTCAAAACCAGATTTTCTACCAGTACAGATCTCACTGCAGGTCCTTACATTTAAGTCGGTCCAGTTTTCACACAGCTTGCCTGATGGTATTCCTAAACGTTTGTTACCACTGCCAGTTTAAAAAGTGATTTTGTACTGAACTGTGAACTAAATCTTGATTTAGCTGCAGTAAAAATGGGAACCAAAAATCTGTGTTTAGACAGATTACCCGTCTATACTTTTCCATTACAACTTAGGGGGTGAAAAACTGCACACCCAACGTTTTAAATCTGTTTCTAACTGAACAAGATGACAGGTGACTTACAATAATGCAATGTGACTGAGCTCCTGTATCACGTAATTGCCACAAAACACTAACATTATAAAAGTAAAACATTCGATCCCCTAAATTATTTAATAGTCTTTCAAAACATGTTAAGTGGCACAAGAAGTGTTTAGCTTCTGTAGGTTAACACGTGTAACATTAAAAAAAGAGGATTCTTAAAAAGAGTAATAACAGCCTCATCTAAAAACAGGTTTGTGGTGGGAAAATGGAGACAACTGTATTCGAACATCAATAAAAAAGTAAAAACAAATAAATATTATTTATGTGCCCAATTTAAAATCAAAACATTATGTTAATAAAAACAGGTTTGTTCATTTTTAACAAGACCGGGACTATAATACACACTATATTTAACATCGAGACATGTCTAAAATCACTTCCCATTGTAAGGTAATTATTTGTAATACTTAAGGCAAAACAAATCAAAACGGACCAAACATTCTGAAGTCAAATGTCCACAAATTCTGAATAGGGAAAATGTCAACGGTTTTTTTTGTGTGTGTGTGTGTGTGATGTTCCAGACCAAAAATAAACATTGGACTCATCAACCCAGATGCGGAAACTCGTTAAAACCGAGGTTTGGGAGCGGAGAAAACAGATTTCCAGAATTTGGTCTCTCGGCTACAAGACGAACCGGTGCCCCGCACCCGCAACCGCGGGCCGCCGCGCCCCGCCCCACCCCTCGCGCCCACCGCACCTGCCGAGCCCGCGCCGCCAGCGCCCCCTGCCGCCCTCCCCGCGCCCCGGGGCCCGATCCCACCCCCGCGCCCGGTGCCCCGCGCCCGCGCCGCCCCCACTCCGCGCTCGCCCCGCGCCAAGGCCGCGCAGCCGGCGGGCGGGGTCGCGCGGGCGCGAATCGAGGCGGGGCCGGCCGGGGGCCGGCGCGTTCCCCGAACCCCCGACGCGGCCAGGCCGGAGCTTCACCTACCTACGCCGTATTTCTCCTCCTCCGTGGGGGTCCACATGGCCGGGCCGGGCGCTGCCCCGCGGGCTCGGCGGCCGGACGACAGCGCGGCGGGCACGGCCGCGGGCCCGGCTGTGGCGCACCGCGAGCCGAGGCGGGGGCGGTCAGGCGGCGCCGGGCAGTGGGCGGCGCATCCCTCACAGGCCGCCCGGGATGCGGCTGCCGCCGCCGCCACGTCCGGACCGCGAGGCTCCGCAGGCCGCCCAGTGGTCCCCGGCGGCGCGGGCGACGGCTCGCCACCTGTGCGTCGCTGCTGGCCCCGAGCCGCTCGTTCCTCACAGCTCCGCTGCTCAGCTCCCGGCGCCGCCGCGGTTCGGCTCGCCTCAGCGGGCTCGCGGGACGCCCGCGCATGCGCTCCTTACTCCCCGGCGCGCAGGGGCTCGCGCGGCCCGGGCTCGCGCCGCCAGAGCCCGCGCGAGAGCCCACCCGCCGCCGCCGCACGCCGGCGGAGGGAAATCCGCGAGAGGCGATTGGACAGCCCGGTGGAGATCGGGACGGCTCTCCGGCCGACCCAGGGCTCTGGGAGGCAGCGGGGGATGGAAGAGGTGGGCCTGGGCAAGTGGGAAGCCCTGGAGCCCCCCCGCGGCCTCCGCGTCCACTGCCTCCCACGTCGAGGTAGCCGCGGGCCCCCTCGCTGGGGAGGGGAGAGCCCAGAGGTCAGGGACTGGTGCCGTTTTTAGAGCCATCCATCCCAGGGTCACCCACAGCGTTACCAAGGCGCCATCCCCGTACAGGCCGCCCTGGGCGGGGTAGCCACGCGAGCCCCAAGTGGGGCACACTCGGGCTCCTGGCTCTTGGGTCTCTGGAAGGCTTTCTAGGCCCTTGTTTCGAGTGAGCCTGCGTGGTGAATGTTTGGGGATCGAACGATCACAGTCGCCATCTGAGTAAGGAAGCGCTTCCTTCTTGGGATCAGGGGTTCCTGCCCTGGCACTGCCTCTGCTGCTACCCCGTCTCTGCCTTGCAGGACGTTCTGGGCGTCTGGCTCGGTCCCAAAGCTTTCCTCCTTTCTCTCCCTTAGAATTTCATTGTTATGGCTACAAATGTCACCTGGTGACACTAGGTCAAGAATTCATCAAAGACCAGTATAGTCTGGCGACTGCAGGACGTAGCCTCTCCAACGCCGTCCGGACCACGTGGTGTGTCCCCAGCCCTCATACCCCTAGATCCATCCATCTCTGTCCCCAGCACTAGGAAGTCAAATCCCTGGTGTCATCCCTCACTATTACTCTGAAGAGACCCCGACTCCTCAAAGCCCAGCGCAGTGCCTCACCTCCAGGAAAACTTCCCTGATCCTGCAGCTAGCAGACCGGATCCTTCGCTCTTTCGCCCGGGATTCCAGGAGTGTGCCTCTGGGTCCTGTATCTCCCATGAGACGGGCAGCTCCCAAAGGCAAGCTCCAGGTGCAAGTCCACTTCGTGGTCCCTCAGCACCCAGCCTAGCACCTGACACACGCTTGTTGAGTAGGAAGCAAGACAAATACAAAAATATCTTGATAATCAACAGATCTTGTTGATTCTCCCTTCGCAATGCCCTTTATGATTGGTTACTCCTCCCAGGTTAGCCTGTGCTCACCTGGGTTACAGTAGTCCTCCATAATTCCTATTATTCGTGGGGGGATACCTTCCAAGACCCCCAGTAACCGGCGGATCTGAAACCGGGGATAGTACCAAACCCTATGTTTTTTCCTATTCGTATGTACATTTTCACTTAAAGGAAGCACTGTACGGCTTCTGTTTGGCATACCCAAATTCCCGGCATCACTGCTTTTGCACTTTGGGGCCATCGTTAAGTAAAATGAATGTTACTTGAACCCAAGCACTGCAGTACGGATACCGTGACAGTGGATCTGATAACCCAGGCGGCTACTAAGTAACTAATAGCGGGGTAGTGTCTACAGCGGGAATATGCTGGACAAAGGGATGATTCACATCCTGGGTGGAGTTTCATCACACTACTCAGAACAGCATGCCATTTACAATGTATGAATTGTTTATTTCTGGAATTTTCCATTAAATATTTTCATACCGTGGTAGAAGATAGGTAACTAAAACTGCAGAAAGTGAAACCATGGATAAGGGGGGACTACTGTGTTGCCATAGACTCCAAGTTCCTGACCTATAGACTCCTCCTCCCACCAATGAAGGCTGCTCACTCCTGTCCCCGGAAAACTTTCTGTAAATGATTGAGTTTCTCAATAGCTAGATGCTTTTTTCCTGTTGGTCCAAGAACATAATAAAGGAGATACCCTCATCTAACTACCCGAAACCCAGGAACATAGACCTCCACCCAGTGGCTACCACAGAAAGTGTATCGTGGAATGAAGCCACATCCCACAAAGCTACCCGGCAAGTGGGGCCAAGTTACACAGACCTTCTGAACAACCTTAAAGCTCTTATTTCATCCTCTACCTTCATTCCATTAGCCGATATATGTGATGACAGTCTCAGAGCCTAAGGACGGGTTTTCCTAAAGTTTCCTCTCTTGTTCCCAGTCTGAATCCATGTTAGATGGCAGTTTCCCCCGATGAAGACAGTCCCAATCTGTGGCTGCACACCTCGACTCAGAGGGCACCTGATAAGTCCCAGACTCCTGCAGTCTTGCTGTTAGTGCTAAATTTAGGTTGTTTTCTTGAGCGTAGCTCATGTCGTGGAGAGTCGGCCTTCAGCAGGACTGTGCACCTGCTCTCCTGTACCCACAGCATCTGCTCTGATCCCTTCTTCAGGTGCTCGGTCCACTGAGCTGAGTGAGGCTCTCAGTTGGCTCTCACCCTCACATACGCACCCCTCCTAGCATGTGAGCTGACCTCCAGCTTGCCTCTGAACATCAGGACCCTGGGCGCCCTGCCCTCCCCTCCTTTCCTCTCACTCTTTCTTATATCCTCACCACCCGCCCTCCCTGGTTCACTGTCTGCTCCTTCTCAGAATCCCCAGGAGCCCACTGGACCACTGTTGTTCCCTGTCCCCCGTTTTTACTCTGCTCAGCCCCACAGGCTCCTGCAGCCCCGGGGAACACCTACCCTGTCAGTGCCCTTGACCCCTATTCCCTCTCTCTTCCTCCTCTTTGACTTCGAAGGAGAGTCATCCACTCCAGATCCCATTATTTCAATGCAATTTATTTGACTCTCAGTCCCCGAAAGTCTGCCTTCTGACCCTGTGGCCTCCTGGAAACTGCTCTCTCAGAAGTCCCCTGGGTCATCCCAACTCCAGATATAAGCATTTGCTATTTCCTGGTTCTGTCTGGACCTTTGCAAACAGTATCCCTCAGCCCATATACTCTCTGATGTTGAAACATGGATCCTCCTCACCTTCCAAGGGCCACTTCTCCCAGGAAAGCTTCCCCATGACGGCCTTTCCTCCAGCACTTCCCCATCCCACTCTCCTCCAAGAGATCTCCAACGTGTGTCCACCTTGAACACTGGCAAATATCTATTTCCTTCTTCAGTGGCAAAGCTTGCTCTTCATTTAGTTTTACCCCACACAGAGACTAACAAAGTACCTGCCACCTAAAAGGAATTCAACTCCTATATGCCCTTGGGTGAATGATCTGCCTGTATGTTTCCTGAGAACATAAGGAAATAGGTTGGAAAAAAAGAACTGAGCAGCTTCAGCCAGTCATAAATCTCCAAATTCAGAAACTTGAGTTAATTAGAGTAAATTTCCTTGGTATAAGCATATTGGCTTTAATTAAAAATTCATTGAGACATCCTATTGGGGAGCCATATAAAAGATAAGCATGGTGGAGCAATTTGTCTAAGAAACAAAAAAGTTTGCAGTTTGACCTAGCATGCCACTCTTACTTTGGGGTTGAACTCAGTACCTCAGATGATAAATTGCAACTTGATGAGTGGGAAAGGGATCCAGTTGTCAGCAGGAAATTATTTAACATTGGTGGATATTTAAAATAGCCCATAACCAAACAGATTTTGTACATAATGCAGAGAGCATCATCTTTTTCTGTTAAATGGTTCTTAAGTTGATCAACAATTTTTTAACATAAGCAAACTCCATAAGGATAAACCCCCCATCACCTTTAGCAGATAAGACTGGCCCCTCTACAAAGCGGGCTGCACTACACTGATCTTCTCTCCTTGTTTTCTGCTGCCTGGAGAATCAGCAGCATTTAAGGATCCAGCCGGTGTGATGACTCAGCTCATAAAACAATGTGTGGCCACAAAGATGATGTTTATTCCGGAGCATTCTGGAGGCTCTTGCTACTGAAGTCGGCAAGCAGTAGGCAAGCAGCACACGCTGCTCATTCTCCCGAGTTTCTGGCCTTGGTGCCAGAGCGGCCCTCATTCCCCTCCCCCGGCAGTTGACCTCATCTGACACTCTGTCCAAGAAGAATAGTGGGAAAACTTCAGAGAAATGCAGTGGGGACAGAGGCATGTCCAGGTGAAGTGCAGGTGATAGGGGTGACATTCTGCCTCCTCTGAATCAGGAGCTGCCTGCAGCTAGAACTCACGCCCACATGCAGTCCAGGGCAGGTGGAGAGGCAGCTCCCAACTCCTCTCCGCCCTGCTGGGTCCCCCCAGGGGTGGGTCTGCTCTGGTTAATAAAGCATTACAGAACTAGTTTCCTTCATGGCGGAGGGACACCCAAGCTAGTCTCACTTCACCACCACTCCTTACGCTCCCCCAAAGCAACAACTTTTAGGGAACCTACTCTCAGGAGGCAACTTTGGAACAAAGAATGACCAGAGTAGGTTAACCCAGAGATGGCTGACAGTGTCCTGGTCCTTTCACATGAAGAGACCTAAGTGACTAAGAGGATATTGTTAGTATTTTCCTTTAAATTTTTTTGCATCTGAATGTTTGCAGTGGGGAGGGACTAGGGAAGAGTGTGAAAAAGGGACAGATTAAGCTGTGCAATATTTCATGATTTTCCCTAAAATGACAAACTTGAGCCATCTGTTCCTATTTTATCAACCCATTCAAAATACTAAAATGCGGATTCCTTGCAGTTAGCCAACGTCTTTCAGATGAGAAATGACCAAAGCTTCCCTGATTTCAACCTCTGGAGACTGAAGTGGCACTTCTGGATGACCCGCAGCTATCAAGCCCCAGTGTGAGGAACCCCCCCCCCCATGTGCAACAGGCTCCTCTGTGCATCCTCCCTGCCCATTGAAGACTCTGAGCTGCCTGGGGTCACTGCCATGCCGAATTCCTTCTGGCATCCTCGGTGCCTAGCACGTGGGGACTGACACATAACAGGTGCTCCGTAAATATTGCTTGAATGAGTAAGTTTTTCCCAGAAATGTATACCTTTGTTCCAATGCAGTTTTTGTTGGTTTGTTGTTTGTTTCTGTCTAGGAAAATGGGAGGAGATATAATTAATTAAAAAAAAAAAGAAGAAGAAGAAGAAAACAAGATCCTCCTGGCAGGAAGGGCAAGGAGATAGAAACTTGGCATTACTTTGTTCTCCTTTCCCTTTGGAGGAAATAGCTGTGCCCTTGAATTTCTGCAATAAGTCACCAAGGAGGAATTGAAATTAAAAACCTTGGAGGGTAATTAGCAACAAAACATTCTAATGTCAAGAAGTGAATTTTATGGGACCATATTTATAATATTAATTGAGCCTCTGCATGGCCAAATGGTGAAATTATTGCTCCAATACAAATAGGCCCAAAAGAGAAAAACAGCCCAAAATAGCACAGATAATGCAATTCAGGACAGAGGTAATTCTCTACACATAAAAAGCAAGCAACTGCAATGCCTTCGCCAATTCACTTAAGTGCAAACAAAGCCTGTTCTGCATAGCACCACCTACCCTGTCTCTGGGTTGCTCTGGACCTGGGGCTGGAAAGGGAACAGAGTGTCCCCACCACTTCGCATGCTTTTCCACACCTTCAAGTGTGGAAAATTTCAATCAATCATTCACCACGTATTTATTGAACACTTATTATGGACCAGGTCCAGAGCAGAAAATGTTCATAGTCTTTCCTATCACAGAGTTTACCATCTAGCTGGCAGGGCGAGGGCGGCAGGGAAGAGACATTGAACCAATTATCGCCCAAATGAATCTCTAATTAAAGACATAAGCACAAGGACAGAAGAATATAGTGTACAGAGGGAGTATTCACCAAGGGGCCTGACCTAGTTTGGTAAGTCAGGGAAGACTTCTTGGAGGAAACAATGTTTAAACTGGAACCTGACAATGCAGATGAATCAGCTGAGTAAAGGAGAGGAAGTGCTCTGGGAGGGAGCAGCCTCTAGGGGGAGGTAGGTCTGGTGAGAAGGGAGCTTGATGTATCCAAGATATGAAAACGCCAGGATGCGACAAGTGAGCAATTAAGTGGCTAGTGGGAAGAGATGCGGCTGGACTGGGAGTCAGGGCCATGTCTTGGGGCAGCAACCATTGCCAGGCTGGGTCAGAAGCAGAGCTGGGAGATGGGAGTAAGGCCAGGCCCTAGGACCAGGCCCTGCAAGCAGATCCTGGGCTTGTTGGGGGGACAACCAAGGCAAAGGCCATCCCCTTGAGTTCTGGGCTTGGCCGCACCATTGCACATTCTCCAGTTCTCCAAGCACCTAACTAAGGCTGTGTGGAACCACCGCTCAGCCAGGAGCCCTCCAGACCTCCCCTGTCTTTGAGCCAATCCCTCCTTGATTCTCAAGATGGCCCAGCTAGGCACAGGCTGCACCCTCATCTCCGAGGCTGGGAGGGGGAGAGCACCTTCCTCCTGACAGAGCAAACTCTCCAGAGCCTAGGGGGGTTCTGGGCCCATCTCAGCACCTTGCTTGTCACCCACAACCCTGCCCAGGTTAAGGGTCTAGGGAAAGAGTAGCACCAAGCATGCCAAGAAACAACTGGCTCTGAAATCCATTGGGGACCACTGCTCATCTCCTCCTTGAGAAACATTCAGTGGAGGATGCAAAAACAAATTCTTTACCTTAGACGTGCACTCAGAACATGCAGGACCCTGACTTGGGAGTCTACGACCCACTCCATTACCACCCACTCTGTTACCACTAAGGAAGAGCAATGCTAAATAGTGGGGAGTGTTTTGTTCTCCAGTCAGCACTGAGGGGGATGGGTCAGAGTTTATAACGTGCAGTCATGAATTATGGAACGATGGGGAACATCGTCTTGGTCCAGAAACCTGTCATGCCAGGAGTCGTGGTGATTTTTCATGAAAACTCGATATCAAGTAGCCCTTGCCGAAACCTCAACCCCAACCTGCCTGTCTGGGCTACTCCCAGCCCTTGGACTTTTTCAAGCTTTACGTGACCTGGCAACAGTGAACAGAGCTTGAGTTCATATCCAGCTCCAGACACTTCCCAGCTGGGTGACCCCAAGCAAGTAGCTTAACCTCTCTGACCGTAGTTTTCTCTTCTGACAAGGGGGAATAATAACAGCTTCTACCAGGGATGCTTGTGAGGATGCCTGTGAGGCTCTTGACACAGAGCTGGCACAGGGTCAACATTCACTCCACGCTGGAACCTTGCTCCCTGCCCGCCCACTCGGAGTGCTTCCCAGAAATGCTGGGTCTCCTCACATTTGGGGAACTGGGCTGATTTGGTATCCCCACCCAGCTGAGCTGGCCTCCTGTGTCCACCATCCAGCACTTCGCTCAGCACCAGCCCCTTCTCTTTGTTCAACATGAAAAGGTATTGATTTCCCTGAGCTATTTTTATGATTCCTTGAGAACCGCATAGGCCATCAGTTCTCCTCCGTGACCACCACGTCCCCGCTCATAGCCAGTTTTCCTAGAGCCACGGGGTCTTCAGCTGCCAAGGCTTGGCTCTGTTTCATTTTGCACCGGTTTAAAGGTCAAACATGAATCTCTCCCCATTATTGCACTGTCTTGTCACATAGACTCGCTCTGTTTCATGCATTAGTCACAGTCTTGCTATCAAATTAAATATTCCTCTGTGGTTATTTTTAGAGAAATCTTTTCCTAACTCTACGCGGCCCAATGATGTGTGCGCACCCACAGTTCTGGAATCCAGGCATTATCGGGTGGGCTCCAAGTTGTGAGAGGGCTCAGATTCCTCTAGAAAACAGCAGCCAGTGGAGCAGTGGATCTGTGCCCTGGCTCCCTCCATGGAGTCCCCTGCCCAGGCAAAAACCACTAATACCCCAAGCCTCTGAGGATCTGATCATTCATCGGCAGGTCCACTAAAGGCCCACAGGAGGCTCTTGGCCTGATCGGGAGTTAAGCAAAGCATGCTCCTGCCGACTCAACCGCTTGTTTCACTCGCTTCTCGTTCCTAGTATTGGGTTGGCCAAAAAGTCCATTTAGTTTTTTTGGCAAAAAAAAGACACACCTTTCATTTTCACCAATAACTTTATTGATTTGGATATTTTGAGTATGTTCGCTATCTCCCACTATTGGCTTCTAGTGGGCAGAGGCCAGGGGTGCTGCTAAACATCTTCCAATGCATAAGACAGCCCCACAGCAAAGAATTATTTGGACAAAATGTCAAAAGTACCAAGAAACTTCATGAACCACTTTTGACACATTCTATCGGTCTCAGCATCTCGGCACCTTCTCTACACCCTGCACAAATCTTTTTTTGCATTTCAGTTGCGTTTTTACCTTTCTTGAAATAATAAAGCATAATACATAAAATGTTGTATACTTCCATTTTCAATATTAAAATGGCTGTACAAAAAATCACCAATCTTTTTGCGGTGTTTTTACATGTACAGTGATATAACAGCTGTCACAATATAATCTAACAAAATTGTTTCAAATGAAGTTAAAGACAGGTAAGCACTACTAGAGCCATCGTACGGAAAAAACTAAACAAACTTTTTGGCCAACCCAATACAAGGGCACCAAGTGTAATGTGCCCCATGCCCTGCACCCCATAGAAACCTGCATTCAGGGAAGGGCCTGTGACCCTCCTGACTGAGGCCTGAGCGAAGGATAGTGCTCGCATCCCTGCTCACTCCCGGAGTGGCCATCTGCTCAGGCCAGCCTCGATAGAGAAAGGAGGCCCTCGGAACAGAATTGCAGACTTGGCCCCGGGTGGGTGTGCATGCAGGGGGAGGAGCTTGCTAGGAGCAAGTCCTCTCCAGCCACTGGGAGTTTAAGAAAGCTGCGAATACCTTACTTAGCCTTAAGGAGCTCACGGTGGAATTGAAGCAACAAAACACACAGAAAGGGACTAGATAAGAATTCCAGATAGGATTCAGCACTTCTCCCTGCAAGTGGACTATAGAGGAAGGTCTGGGTTTCTCACTCCTAACGTTCCCTTCCATGTCCACTGGCTGTGACACCCTGGGCCTCACTCACCCAGAGCAAGTGAGACTTGGTGGTGGGTCGGAAGGGTTGTCATCAGCCTGATTCTGGACTCAGTTCACAGGTCCATGTGGCCTCACACTAAGCTGTTTGCTCCCCTGAGCCTTCATCAGTGAAGAAGGCGATGCTTTGGCCTCCACCTGGGTCTTGGTTTCTCACCTTGTTGTGAAGTTGGATGGGTGAAAGGGGACTACCTATGGAGCGGGCACCTGTAGACTGATGCTATGGACGTTCAGGGGCAGGGAGGCCAAGTGGACTGAGAGATCCAGGAAGGCTTGGCTGAGGAGGCGAGCCTTCAGAGGATGAGTCCGGTTGAACAGGAGGAAAGGGGACGCTCTCGTGGGGGGTTTCTGAACCAAGGCACAGAGAGAAGCAGAGACAGGCAGGAAGCAGCCGCAAGGTCATTGTGGCCAGAGCCCGGGATTTCCCTGGAAGAGGTGGCAGGTGGATGAAGAGAGATGACAGAGAATTCCTAGCAGTCAGTAGAGACTAGATTGGCCAGTTGGTCAAAGCATGTTTCCCAAAGGTTTGCCAGGTCCAGGAGAAGTGACTGGGGGCAAAGTCAATGATAGCTTAGGGGACAATCCGAGGGGCAGGCCAGAGGCTGCTGTGACTGGTCCATGGTTCCCTACTGTCAGGATGTGGATCTGGCCTGGGGGAGTGGCACTAAACACTGGTTAGAAGGGACCACGTAAAGCCTTCTGGAAGAAGAATGCGCCCATGGAAACTGGCTGGCAGGGGGACAGGAGACAGTTCAGGATGACACAAAGGTTGACCTTGGATCACAGCAGGGGGTGAGCATGGCCCTGCAGGCCCTGGTGAGCCAGTGGGAGAGCCTACCAGGAAAGTTACAAGTGTGAGTCACTGGATGGGATCTGTTCTTTCCCATGAGAGAAAACAGGACCAGAAAAGGAACAAATGGGAAAATGAGCATCTTCTCTAACCATCAAAGAAAGACAGATTGAAGCTACAATGAGACCCAATTCGTTGGCCCATCAAATACAAAAGAAAATTTAAATAACAGTGTACAGGCAGTTAGGAATGTGAGAATGGGTTGCCTCCTGTAGTGTTTCTCAGCGGGGTGGGTCTAGTTGACCCCTGCCCAAGCAAAATGGCAAGTGGCTATCACGAACCCCAAAAACACTCGTTCTCTGAAAATGGATAGAGGAAAAGCTCCATCCACATAGATATCAATAAAATATTGTCTATAAATATTGGCAGTAACCCAAATATCACCGTGGAATAAATTAATTGAACATGAGGCATTACCCCATGCAATTTTATGCCATCAGTAAGGACAATGAAAGCCATATATCAACATGGAGAATGTCTATTATGTAACAGTGAAAAATAATCAGGCCCAAAACTCTGTTCACAGCATAGTTATAATTATGCGAGAACAGTTGCATGTAGAAACAAACCAGAGTAAAATATACCAAGAAAAGAAACTTTCCCTCTTTTTTGCAATTTCCCAAAGAGTATGTGTGGCTTTCGTGACAAATTTACAGAAAGCAGTGCGGCTGTTTCAGGAAAATAACACACGTGGGCAGGCTGTGGAGCTGGGCAGCTCTGCACCGCACTGCCCTGCGCTCCGGGGGCCACCCTCCCTCCCTTCTTGGAGCTCACCCCTCCCAGTGATGAGCATGGAGGATTTCTAGAAGCTGGGTCCCTGTGATAGAGCGCCAGGGACAGCACTGGGCATGGTTCTTATGTCTGCTTCATCCTCTCCTGTCTCCCCAGCCTGTCTTGTCTGCACATCCACCCTGGCTGGCCCAGGCCCTGACTTCCAGGGCACAGGGTCCGTTTTTCCCTTTTCCCGTGGCCAGTGAGGTCTCTGGTCTCTGGGCAGAGTCTAGGGCTCCTGGGGCTCCTCCCTGGGTGCTTGCAGAGAGGCCACCACGCCCCTCCACTAGCTCCCCTCCTCCACGTCCATATCTACAGCTCCCACCTCTGCGGATGGGCTTCAAGGCCTGTCGCTCCACTGAGGTGCCCAAGGTCATCTGAGATGGAAAAGCTGATGGTCATTTCTCTGTCCTCATCCTACTTTGCCTGCTTAGTGACATCCCATAGAACAGGGGTGTCAAACTCATTTTCACCAGGGGTCACATCAGCCTCGTGGTTGCCTTCAAAGAGCCGAATGTAATTTCAACTCCTTAATGGTTAAGGAGTAGTTATGTTTATGCAGCCCTAAAATTATT
Organism: Desmodus rotundus; assembly: GCF_022682495.2. Classification (NCBI taxonomy): domain Eukaryota; kingdom Metazoa; phylum Chordata; class Mammalia; order Chiroptera; family Phyllostomidae; genus Desmodus; species Desmodus rotundus. The sequence goes on along the minus strand of NC_071394.1, from coordinate 131,563,597 downwards.
TTGGCACTTTGAAGACAACCACGAGGCTGATGTGGCCCCCAGTGAAAACGAGTTTGACAACCCTGCCATACAGTAGTCATCCCTTCCTTGGGACTCTTGCTTCAAGAGATTTCCAAGAAAAGATACTCTTTTGGTTTTCCTCCTACCTCAACTCTCCCCCCAGCCTACGTTCCCGGCTCCTTTGTGTCCCTAAGCTCTGCCCCAGAACTAAGTCTTCTTTTCATCCCTCTCTGCTTCCTCTTCCCTCTGCACTAGTCTCGTGGCTCTGGATTCCATCTCCATCATGATATCTCCCAAACACTGGGCCTCAAGCCCCATCCCTCTGGCTGCCCTTCTGACACCTGGAATATCTATCTAATAGCATCTTGAAGAGAAACTGGCCTCCCCCACAAAGTCTCCTCATCTCCAGAGGCAGTACCTCCATCTCCCCAGTGGCTCAAGGCGACATCCGACAGTCACCCCTAGTGCTGCTCTCCTTCCCCCACCTCCATTCCCCCGTGAGTTCTATGACTCTGACTCCAAATATATCCCAGATCTCCCGTCATCTCAGGCCAAACCCCCGCCCACTCTCACCTGGAGTGCTGGTCTCCCTGCTTCCGCTTCTGTCCCTGCAATTCTTCCCAGGCAGCCAGAGGAATTGTCTAAAAGTGTAAACCCCAACATGTCATTCCCCCACTTGAAAGAATGGCCTTCCAAGAAACAAAACGTTGGCTACTTTCTCTGCCTTCTCTGCTGTTGCCATTGCCATTCTATGTGGCATTAGGAGTCCCAGCCAGGGCACAGGCAAGGAAAAAAAGGCATAAAAACTGGGAAGGAAGAAGTGAAGCTGTCTAGTCACAGATATTATTGTGAATGTAGAAAACTACTGAAACTAATAAGTAAGTTTAGCAGTGGCACAGAATACAAAATAATACATAAAAATCAATTGTACTTTAATAAACTAGTCATAAACTATTGGGAAATTTTTTTAACTTTAAATTCTACTTGCAATAAATATATCCAAAAAGTAAAATTACTAGCAATTAATTAATGCAAGATGTACAAGACTATAAAATACCGCTGAGAAAAATTAAAGAAGACCTAAATAAATAGAAAGATACACCATGTTGCCATGACTGGTGTAGCTCAGTGAGTTGAGAGTCATCCTGCAAACCAAAAGATCACCAGTTCAATTCCCCAGTGAGTTGGGGCACATGCCTGGGTTGAGGGCCAGGTCCCCAGCTGGGGGCGTGCAAGAGACAACCGATCAATGTATCTCTTGCACATCTATGTTTCTCTCCCTTTCTCACTCCCTTCCCCTCTCTCTAAAAGTAAGTAATTTTAAAAAAATCCAACCTTGGAGAGCAGGAAAGGGTACTCAGGGAGATGGACCAAGACTGCCAGGGCCAAGGCTGGAACAGGGGCTAAAGTGTTTCCCTCTGGGGCCTAGAACAAGGCAGTACTCTCAGGGTTTGTCTTGTGCTTGGGAGGTCGTAGTTGGCCCTCGTCAAATGTGATGCATCCTCACCACTGTCCACTGGTCCTGGGGCAGGGAGTAGGAGACCAACTCTCCAACATCCAAGGCCCAAGAAGTGATTCAAGTTCAGGAGTGCATGTGTGGCCTTTGGAGAAGAGGAATCCATTTCCTTCTCCCTCCACCCACTCTCTCCTTCCTCCAGGATGGTGGTTGGCTTCCCAATACTGTCTTCTGGCTCCTTGAACCCCAAGCTTTTTTAAAACTTGATTCTAGAGACAGGGGAAGGGAGGCAGAAAGAGAGGGAGAGAAACATCAACACGCGAGAGAAACAGCAATCGGTTGCCTGTTACAGATGCCCCAACGAAGGATCAAATCTGTAAACCCAGGCATATGCTCTGACCAGGAATCAAACTGGCAACCTTTCAGTTTGCAGGATGATGTCCAACCAATTGGTCCACACTGGCGAGGGCTCCAAACTTTTGACTATGAGAAAATCTTCTGGGTAAATGGCAGACCACCCTCAGTGTCTACACTGCATAGGCCTTGGCAGGGCACAGGTCTTCCCAGACCCAGGGCCTTTGCACTTACCATTCCCTCTGCCCGGGATGCCCTTCCTCCTGCTCTTCTTACAGCCAACTTCTTGTTGTTCGTCCACCACAGAGTGTGCCCCTCTCAGAAACATCCCATGACCCTCCTGTCCTTGTCACCCCACTTTGGCTATGGGTTCTGTTACTACGGAAGGACTCCCATCTGCCTGGCTTGCCCCAGCCAATAGCCCAGGGACGCCTGTCCCAGTAGATACTCTGAGCAAACCCATCCCCTCATCTTGTGCAGTGAGGAGCCCTGTGCCTCAGGTTCCTGGATCCCTTCATGACCCTGTGAGGACAGACTGATTCTTTGGACGCGCCTGGCTGCCATTGGACAGAGCCTCCTCTGCCTCACCTGTCTTCCCTGGTAGCCTTGGCCAGCTTCACTGCACAGACCACTACAGCCTGGCCTGCCAGGGGCTTTCAAAGAGAGAGAAGCCTCAAGGGCAGTGGGCAGCTCAATCAGACACAGGCTCTGACTCCAGCTACAATACCCTTTTCCCAAGTCTTTGTCTAGCCAAATCTGGCTTGCCCTTCAAATTCATAGGTCACCACCTCTGGAAAGCCTTCTATGATTGTCTCCAGTCAAAAGTAGCATTCTATCCTCTGATCTCCTCCAGCAGCGAGGCAGTGGCTAAGAGCTTGAGGCTCAGTTTCTCCATGTGGACCAAGGGAGATGACCTAGGTAAAGCTCCAGTACCATCCTGGCACATAGTAGGCACTTACTCACAATGTTATGGTCCCTGCTCCCCTCCACCCAGGCAGGACCACAGCTCCCTCAAGCTCTGGCACACAGTAGGCACACATCTACTGAATGCTCACCTGGGTGACCAGCAGGTGGCCCCATACCCCAATTAACCTGCCCTGACCAGCTGCTCTGGACCCCAGGAAATCCGTTTCCTTGAGTCACCCCCCCACCCCACCCCCGACCCCAGTCAGGGGAAATGGAGAGGGTGGAACTGGCAGAGTCCTGGCAGCTTAGCATGTCACCTAGCAGACACTTGGGCTGCACTGGTGGGCATGGCTGTGGTGGAGAAGAGGTGGGGGTGGCCAAGTCCAAAGTCCTTGTGAAGTTTACTCCCACTTAAGAGAGAAGAAAATTGAGGCCCAGCAAAGTGTTTGATATCCCTGAGACCACAGAGCATTCCCACAAGCTGCCAACTATCTGGCCCTGAGTTATCAATGTCTCATTTTCCTGACAGGGAACCTCAAAAAAAGTGGAATAGCCTTACCCAAGATTGCATGCCAACCAAAGTTCAGGTCTCCTGGCTCAAAATAACCCCATACACAGTGGGCTTCCTAGACCCTTCCTGCCTCCTGGCCACTGGGAGAAGAAGTTTACCGTGCTGGGTTTGGGGGAAGCTGTGAGGATGCACTAGGGATGCAGAGGCTCAGCCTGAGGCAGCCAGATCCAGAGCCGGCTACCTGGGGCCTAGGCCCCTTCCCCATGCCTTCCAGAGAGAGAGCTTCAAGCAGGCCTGGAAACATGGAGACCCGTACAGGGGTTGCGGCAGGCTGCATTGTGAGGCTCAATTGTGACACTACAGCGGAAGGGCTGAAACGAGGGTGGAGAGGGGCTGGTGTGGAATAGCAATGAGCCCGGCCACTGGAAACCAGCCAGCACCAGGTTTGCAAGACAGAGAACTCTGCTGTCGACTGGGTCAGGGGGAGGAGCATCACTTGGAAGAAATGTTGCATGCACACACAAGCACTCACACATGTACATGTATGAATATACCTCTTATGGATTCTTTATTGAAAGCTCCCAGGGAAGTCACATGGAGCCCATGCAAATGCCTGTTTCTGAACAGGCTGATGTGAACGTGTGGCCACTTCTTAGCTCACCTGATACCAGCGGACTTTCAGGGATTTGTTTCCACTTCACAGAAAGCCACACTGAGGTCCTAAGAGGGTGAGTTGGCCAGGCATCCAGTCTCCAAGCCTTGGTCTGTGAATGCTGCACCTGATGCCTGAGATCTGGGGACCATGCCCTGGGCTGGGCTTGCCGCTAATCCAGGCTCCTCATTAGCTTAGAAGTGACCCAGCAGACCTGAGACTTGGGGGCAATCCTTCCATCCTCTCCTTGGCTACTCACCTCTGCTGCACACCCCTCATCCACTTGGGTACAGGAGGAGGCATGCCCTCTCCCCCACAACAGCAATGGGCCAAGCATGGCCAGGATGAGTCCATCCCTGGGACTGGCAGGCAGACGGACACCTGAGCAGATGCCGAGACTGCTGAAGCCCCAGTCTTGCATGTGAAGGCTATGCAGGCAGAAGATCAAGGCCAGCCCCAGGGAGAAGCACAGACAGGCAGAGCTGAGGGGCGCATAGCCCTGCAGTTCTGCTTAACCCAGTAACCTGTCAGGCACCCTGCCCAGCCACTGGGGTACATATATCCCCTCTTTGGCTTAAACTGGCCCATGATACCTCCTCCTCAAGCCATGTCCTCTTCACAGATGGTCTCAAGTCTCAGCTTCAACAGGTATTTGTGTGATATTTTATTCTACCCCTTGACTGTGCACCCCCTGAAGTGAGACACCTGTCCGAGGCTCTCATGCTGCCTGCCTTGCACCTAGCACGGGGTCTCAGGCACAGGGGCTGCTCCGTAGCTAAGGGAAGGAGTCTGTCTGCATCTCTGCCGCTTTGTGACCACACAGACTCTACCTGCCTTTGCATCTGGCCACCATTTCACTGGACAGAGTCCATGACGAGGGTTGGTCTGAACCACAGCCTCTGTGAGACCCCAGAATTCATCTGGGGAGCCAGAGGCCCTTCAGAGGGTGCGCTACCCTCTGTGAAGCCTAGGACTGGAACCAAGTCCCATCTGCTGCAGCTGTGGAGAGCAGGCCCTTGGGAGTGAGACCCCACAGGTAGAGAAAGCCTGATTTTCTGCATGGAAAATTCCCAGAGGTAATCTTGGGGCTGGATTGCTTTTCCCTAAGCAACTGCAAGCACTTCTCTCCTTGACGGCTGGGGTGGCAAAAGGGTGCTGGGCAAGGGCGGTTCTCCCGGCCCCTCCCACAGTGGTTCACACGCTTCATCGGCCAGCCCCTAGACGACTTCCTGGGTGGGCACTAGCATCCCCACTACACAGTTGAGGAAACTGAGGCAGGAAAGCTGGAGGACTTGTCCAAAGTCGCCAGGCTGGGAAGCAGCACACATCTCTGGAGGGAGCCTGTCCCTGCCTTCCAGCAGCTCCGCACCTCCCCCACACCCCCAGGGGAAGGGAGGTGGAGGAGGGCAGGTTGCTGCAAAAGCCAGAGCCCGGTGAGCTCTCAGAAATCTAGGAGGTTTCAAGATAGGACCTGAGAGAATAAGCCACAGTCAGGGCCCCCCACCCGCACCCCTGCCCCAGGCTGCCCGCAAGGGCCCCTGCAGGTTGAGGGTGCTCCGTTGCTAGAGTAGTCAAAAGACAGTCTCCAGTGTCCCGCCCCTCCCCTCCCCAATATTCTCACTGCCAAATGAAACCTGGCAGCTTCTGAAAATAGCTCAGCGCTGCAGCAGGCACCGTGCCTGCCCTTCAGCAGGCTGGCACACAGCTGGGGGTGGCCACTGTGGGAAGACGCTGGCACACACAGAGCTGGGGGTCGGCGTCACACACACTGCACCAGGCAGCACAGGGCTGGGGACACGAGACAGCTGCCATCCCTCTGCTCTTCTGACCTTCCCATGCCTGGAGAGGCCACAGTGGCGCTGGAGCCAGCCTGGCACCCTCCCCAGCAGGGGTGAAATCACTAGTGGGTATGAGCGGCTGCCTTGGGCCACTTTTGTCCACTCATATAGACAAAGAGAAACCCAGGAACCAGGGGAAATGCCAAAATGGTGTTTATTAGCAGTGTTGTCCTATGTGACGTGGTCTCGGGTTTCCCAGCCGGGAAGTGAGCTGGGCGTCAGGCACTTGTCAGCCCCACTCAGGGGCGCGGGGGCCAGGTAAGCCCGGAATGGCAAGGAGGAGCGCTCTCTGCTCCAACTCAGGCCAGGCACGGACTTTCAAAGCGCTACTCAGCAGCCCTCCACGGCCTCAGGTCTGATCTGGAGCATTAATAGAGACCTCTGGTTAACAGGGAGCCTCTTGGCCCTGCCCCCAGCTATCCCCTCTCACAGAGGTACCCGAGTCCACCAGGGCAGGGTGGAGAATAAACCATTATGGAGAGGGGTTCTCCTGCCTGGGATCCTGTGGCAGGTGGGGGCAGAGAAACTGTACTGGTTTTTGTCACAGTGACATTTTCTAAAGTAGAAAAGCATTAAAAATACCTCCCACCCTCAGCTGAGATGAGAGGCCACTCTTTGGTTCAGGGCTAGTAATGGAGGGCTGGGCCCAGGGAGTGTGGAGGAGGAGCTCTGAGGGCTGGCGGGTCCTGTGGGATGGGGTTGCAGCAACATAGGGCTGGACCACCCAGGGAGACAGACAGACTGACCCTGTGGTCTTTGGGAGACCAAAGAGGCTGAGCCTGAGAGGGGTAAGCAGTGGGAGATAGGCCGGCCTCCACGGAAGGCAAAGGCTGAGGACCCTCAATTGCCCCTTCTCCCTCCCTTAACTTAGCATTCACAGACAGCAACTCTCCCTAGTCACCATGGCAACCAATGGCCCACTGCCTTTCCCAAGGCCAGGCCCATCAGCCCACACCACAGGGGGGTGTCTTCATGGAAGGAGGGAAGCCCAGCCACAACCACAAGTGGCCTACAAGCCTAAGGCCAGATCCAGGTCAGGCAGAGCCAGGCTCTCAGGCCACTCTGGGCGAAGGCGCTGAGGATCAGCAGGCAGCTCCCTAGCCCCAGGCACTGCCCCTCTCTAAGAGCTGAGCCTGAACTGGGGCTCTGAAGGAGGGTTGGGGTCAGGGTCCCCCATCCTGAAGTTGTAAGTGACAAATTCAAACACAACAAAACAGTTCTTTTGTTTAAAAAAAATGGCCCTGAGCCCTCTGGGGCAGGGCCTCAGTCGCTGCTGTCTGTCACGCAGGCTTGGAGGCTGGCTTCCCCGTGGCCCCAGGAGCTACTGGTTGTTGCAGCCCTGCGAGGCCAAGGAGCCGCCTGCCTGCTTCTTCCTCCGCTTGTTGAGGAGCCGGTTGTTAGAGGCCTTCAGGTCCTTGATCTTCACCTGGTCGTAGTCCACTCGCATGGTGGCCAAGGCGCTGGTCATCTCCTCCTGGGGGCAGATGGCAGGATGTGGGGACCTCAATAGCCATCACCCTCCTGCCTGGGCAGCCCCTTCAATAATGTCAGTGACAGCAATGGCCACCTTTGTGTGGCCTGTCCATCTGCACCACACAGTTCTTTGTGGTAGGCACCGTGCTGATCCTCTCAGGCACAGGAAGTGCCTTAATGACTCCCTGGGACCACACCAGAGTAACCAGGACAGGGACCTGGAGCATCACCTACTCAGAACCACAAGGCCTGCAGGGGGAGTTATCTTACTGGGCACGCAGGGCACTGCAGCCTAAAGATTGTGCCCTGGGAGTCTTGGGGCTCGAAGCTGCTGCCCCACACGCTCAAACCTGGCCTCTGCTGAGTCTGAAACCAGGCTTAACCCCTCCCAAGTATTGTAGATTATAAGACGGGTTCTGGCTGAAGCTTAGGGCCAAAGGCCGTTCACTGAGCCCCTGGCCCAAAGCCCCTGCACTGAAGGAGTGAGCCAGGAGCGCCACCCTGATGGGGGCAGGGCAGCTCAAGGCCCCACACACCACAGTGGGCCCCCTGGTGCCGTCAGAGACGCCCCAAGCACCAGGCATGGGGCAGGAGCCGAAGACCCAGACTCTGGCTAGCCGCCACCCTGAAGTCCCGTTTTCCAAAACCCTGGAACCTGCAGGGAAACTGAGGCCGAGTCCACCCACCTTAACATCGTCCCAGTGGTCTTTGTCCTCCTGCAGCACTCGGGCCGTGTGCAGCGGCGTCTGCGGCACCACCGTGGATTGCTGCGAGGGGCCCCGAACCCATGGGTTAGGACCTGCATGCACCTGGGACTTCATGGCTCCCTCCCCCGAACCCTTCTTCTGGTCTCCAATGGGGAAACCGAGGCTCAGGGAGATGAAGGAGGCTGACTGGAGCAGCGACAAAGGGAAGTGGGTGGGGCACTACCACGCATCTGTGGCCCTAGAGTGCCAAGGCCTCCTGAGCCGCCACCCTCCCGCCCAGGTGCCCTGTCGGTGCTCACGTTGATCCAGGGATGGTTCATGAACTGTGCGATGCTCAGCCGCTCCGTGGGGTCCGTCTTCAGCAGCAGGCGGATCAGCTGCTTGGCTGGGGAGTGGGGTCCTGGTGAGGTGGTGGAGTTCCCCCAGTGCCAGCCCCACCCCCCAGCTGTGCCCCACCTACCACCCTCTCTGCACGTGCTCCCAAAGTCCTAACCCACAGTAACAGTGAGCTAATAACTGTTTCTCCTCACAAGCCTGTCAGTGTCCAGGGTCATTTGTCAAGCAGCAACGACTAGCTGACGGGGCAGGCTTGTTTGTAGGCCCCACAGGGGAAATATGAATGAGGCACAGCAGTTAGAGGAAGTGTTGAGGAGGCAAATTTTGAGCCTATTTGACAGATAGAGAAACTGAAGTTCCAAAAAGGCTGGCAACTGGCCTAGGGCCACACAGTGGGGATGTGGGGGAGCCAGTGCTTGCACACGGGCCAGTTTGACACCAAAGTGGCATCTCCCAGAATGACGGCTGACGGGGTCCGGGGCAGAGTGGTCACTCACCGTCCTCGGACACGTCTGACCACTCAGGGTTGGGGAAGCCATACTGGCCGAGGCGGATCCTCCTCTTCATCCCTGGGGAGATGGCCTGGCCCGTGTTGGAGTAGAAGGGTGGGAAGCCGCACAGGCTGGGGGAGGGCGGAGGTCATTTGGCACAGGCTGGAGGAGTGCCAGAGTGGACCCTTTCTCCTCCCCCAGTTCCCGCCTGGGAAGACAGGCAGCCAGACACTGCCTCTGCCCCCAGCCCTCTGCCCCCACCCCCAGGCTCTTCGCAGCCCCCTGCCCCTGTATGGGGAGGCCTTCAGGAAGCCTGCAGGAGGGGCGTTGGGTGACCAGAAGGGAAAGGCAGACTGTGTGAAGAGTGACCTGCTCTGCACTCAGCAAGGGCATGTGGCACTGGGTACACGGGGCAGGGGGTGCGGCGGGGGTGCACAGGAGGTAGTACTCACAGGATGTACATGATGACACCCAGGGACCACATGTCACACGACTTGTCATACTTCTCTGGACCCAGGACCTCAGGAGCTACCAGAGCAGAGGGCACAGGGGGCTCTCAGCTCCAAGGGTCTCAGAGCCAGGCAGGAGCCTGAAGTCTGGGCAAGGTGGGGAGCAGGCACCCAGACTGGGGGGTAGGGCAGAGCAGACTGGTGTCTGGCACCTTCTGGGAAGGCAGTATGTGTGTGAAATAGGGGGAGGGCGAACAGCTCCCAGAAAAAATTAACCCACACTGAGGCCGGGCTGTGAGGAACCATAGTCTCCTTGGGGTCCAGCTCAGCCTTGGTGAGGGGGGTGGGGGAACAGGAGGCCACTCTGGGGCTTGGTGAGGTCCTGCCATAGGTGAAAGGTGCCCTGTGTCCCTTTCCCCCTGAACAAACAGGGCAAGGAGGGACTGGGGGCAGGGCTGAGGGCTCCACTGCCACCTTGGCTACCATCCCACAGGACCTGGGTCTTCCCAGGAGGGTGGTGAGAGGGGTAGGCCAGAGGGTGTTCTAAGTTAGAGGGCTGCAAAGTGCATCCTGATGAACGGAGAGCCATGGTCTCCGGGGCTTCTCGCCCCTTCAGCAGCTCTCTGGGAAGGCTCAGCTGAGGGAGAGCCCTTGGTGAAGGGGGGCGGTACCCAGCTCTCAGATGGGGCACTTTCCCCGGGAACTTTTCCAGGTCTGGGGCCTGCCCGCTCACAGAGGAGCGAGGAACTTCTCCAGGGTGCGTGAGCATGTGCACACCCCAGGCCCCATCCAAGCCTTGGCCTAAGGGACCCTCTCCCACAAGACTGGCGGCTGGTGCCCTGTGTCCCTCTCATATAGGAGGAAAGGCCTGCCCACTTTCTGAATATGAATCCCAGGAAGATAAGAACCAGGGAAGGAGAAAAACAACCGCAGCTGGGCTCCGTCCAGAGCTGGTGGCAGCCTTTTATCACGTATATATTTAGAGCTGCTGTGATGTCATTCTGCTCACAGGCCACAGCCAGACTTTTCCTGGATCTATTTTCAAAAGCAGAAGCTGAAGTTTGGGAGAATATTTTTGCAGCCTCCGGACCCCCCCACCCTATCACTGCCTCCATGTGGGCAGAATCCCCCTCCCTCCTTACTGAGTTTTAACCCTTCAACTTCTGCAACCCACCGGCTGCCCCACAGTACCTCAAGGACCAGTGCGGGTAGGGAGGTACACAGCCTGTCCCCAGGACTCACCCACATAATAGGGAGTGTAGCAGGGTGTCTGCAGGGCGTTCTGGGTGGTCTCCTTGGCAAAGCCAAAGTCGGTGAGCTTGAGCACTGCGTCTTTGTCCTTGGACGTGTAGAGCAGGTTTTCAGGCTGGGCCAGGAAAAGAACACATCAGTCTGGAGTTGGGTACCAGGTAGGGGCAGAGTCCCAAGGTGACCTTCAGCCACATTTCCTCCCTTTCTCACTCCAATCGATGCAGGAGGAACCAGTCCATCTCCTGAAAAAGACCTGGGCCTTTGTCCCCAACAATGTGGGCCAAATATAGAAAAGACCAAGGAGGCTGGGAGGTAATACCCCCTTTCACGGAGGGAAAACTGAGGCAAGTGTTCAAAGTCATAAAGAACCAAGTGCCACAAAGAGCCCAGGGACAGGGACTTCTGAGCCTGCATTGGTGATGCTGCTGTGAAATGCTAAGTGAGGGTCCTGGGGGAAGACGGGATGCTCACGAGACAGCGCTGCCAAGCACAGGTCCTGTACCCAGCCCCAAATGAGCCCACAGGGCTGCCCTACCTGAGGACACTCAGTGAGGAGGCCCCCACTGCTTAGGCCCCTGGAGCTGCCCAGAGACAGTTCTTCACAGTTGCAGAGCACAGAGGGAATGGAGGGATGAGGGCAGTGGGGAGGTCTGCATGGAGGAGGTAGCCCTGAAGCTGGTTTTTAATGAATGGGTAGGAGCCAGGCCCGTGGAGAAGAGTAGAAGGACAGGGTGTTGGCTAAAGTCCCAGAGTGGAGCGACCTTGGATCGGAATAAAAACAGGGAAGCAGATTTTGCCTACACAAGGGAACCTCCTCTGCTGAAGGTTTTCCCCTCCTTGGGGAAAAAGGAAACCAGGGCCCAAACAAAGCCAGGGTTCAGCAGGTGAGTGTGTCATGGCTGCATGTGTATGCAGAATGCAAGAACTGCACGGTTGGCAGGGCCCAGCCAGAGGCAGGCCCTGATGCGGCAGCTGGCCCCGCAGCTCCTCTGCCCAGTCCTGGGAGGAAACCAGCCTTAGGAGGCCACGCTGCTGGCCTGGGCAGAGGGCCCAGGAGCGCAGATTTTGCTCCAATGGTGGCTGGCACCTGCGTGCATATGCAGGGCTGTCTCAGTTTGCCTTTCTTTGGGCTGAACCTGACGACCTCTAAGACCCTGTCCTCCCCAACAGGAAACTGGGAGCGCAGAGCTCCAGCACCCAGCACGTCTGTGAAGCCCATCCACAGGAAGAGCAAGCAGGCCTAACCTATCGAAGCTACAAAGGCTAGTACTTCACAGAAACCCCGACAGTGTCAGGCAGCCCCTGCCTGAGGCCCAGCCCATTGCGTGCTCACAAAATTCCTTGCCGAGGGAACAAATGAATGAATGAACCCCAGGGTGGCAACTTCATGGCCTTGGACAAGACACATAATCTCTCTCTGAGCCTCGGTTTTCTCATCTGCCAAATGGGCATTGGCAGCTAACCTCACAGGGTTAGGTGAGAGTTAAATGAGATGCTTGCCAGGGCCTCCTGGCTTGCAGTAGGCACTCAGCTGCACTTACGGCTGTTGGCATCATGCTATTCGAAGGAATTGAGGAGACCCATCTGGCCAGAGCAGAATGAGTACGCTGGAAGCAGGGGAAAAGAGGCTGAACAGACCAGTCCGGGCCAGGAAACAGAGGCCTTGAAGGGACTGGGCCCCCATTTACCGGGTGCCGGGAGCCATGGGGACTGTGGGTCACACTTCCCTCCCTGGTCCCCCAGCCTGGGTCCTGGAGCCTCACCTTGACATCTCGGTGGGCAATGTTATGGCTGTGCAGGAACTGGATGGCTGTACCAATATCACGCATGATCTCTGCAGCTTCTGCAGACACAGAGGAGGGGGGAGTGATGCCAGTCAGAGGTCAGGCAGCCTGGTGCCCCCCTGCTTCCCCAGGGACAACACAAGATGGCGGCAGCACTCCTGCAACCCCGGGGCCCCCATTCCATATGCCTGCCCCAGGTACCCTGATTTCCTCTGGGAATGCCCTCGCCCACCTGGACCTCTTTCCTCGGGCCTGGGCTACCTCTCCCCAGCTCAGCTGCTGATCAGTACCAGAAGCTCTGGGGCCCCCTCCCAAGGCCACAGACAGCCCATCTCCAACGAGGTGTCACAGACCCACGGAACTCCTTGGGGCAGAGACACTCTGCCTCAGCCTCTCTGGTTCAGCTGGGGAGACTGAGGTACAGAGAGGAGCAGGGCCTTGCCCAGCAACACACAGCAACTCAGTGGGGTCCACCTGGGTCCGAACCCCACCACTGATCCAGCTGAGTGCACGTACCTCTCTCAGTGAAAGCCTGGTCGCCACGCTCCTGAATCCTGCTGAACAGCTCCCCACCTTCCATGCTACAAGGAAAGGGGACTGTAAGCAGGGAGAGGGAGGCTCGGCATCAGCCCGGCCCTGCCCCAATCAGGGGCCTAGACCCAGCTGCTCTTCCCCTGGGGAACAGTCCCTGCCCGCTCCCTGTGCCCGAACAGCCTGGAGCATGGTGGCCTGTCAGCCTGGTTGTACTGAACTTTCAGAACTGGGGAGGGTCGTGTACTTCCAGTGGCACCACCCCACCAGGCTGAGGCTCGGGCAACCCCATCCCCACACCCGTCTCAGTTTCTCCCAAATGAGGATGTCAATTATCACCAGGACTACTGTTTTCTGAGCATCTACTCTGTGCTGTGCCCTGGGAAAATGCTTCATGCACGCTGCTGTGTGACCCTGGGAGGGTCCCTTCACCTCTCTGTGCCTCAGCTTCCTCCTTTGTAAAATGGGGACGATAGCACCAGCCTCACAGAGTCGTGAAGACCGAATCAGCAATACGCATGGAGCACTTGGAATGGAATCAAGTACAGGGTTAACGCACATTAAGATCTTCCTCCACGTTTTACATGGGAGTTGGAGAGATTCAAAGAGGTTAACAGCTGCCCAAGGTCACACAGCTAGTGGGGGACAGAGCCAGGATCTGAACCCCAAATCTGACTCAAAGCTACTAACCTGTAGGATGAAGTGGACCCCAAATGCAGACAGAGAGCAACTGGAGGCCCAGATGTGGGCCCCAGGACCTGAGGGAGGCAAGGGCTGAGCCACAGAGCTAGTGGGAGGAGCCCTGGGTGGAGGGGGCTGCACTGGGCTTCCTGTGCTGGGTCCTGCTTACCCAGCATCTGATGCAACCGTGAGCATGCAAACCCCAGCAGGAAGGAGAAAGCTGAGGGGACTGTGTGTCCCGCTCTTCTCCCCACCCCCCATCCACATTCAGGCATGGCAACCCAGGGAGGCCATCTTCCAACCCGGTTGCTCCCGGGTTGCTCCCAACCCTCCCACCTCCCAGAGAATGGTCTCCTGGGGCAGGGCCTGTAGCTGCCCCTCTGCTACTCCTCAGGGGCCGGGGTCCCTCCTGGGGCTGCTATCTGGACGGAGAGCCCCTGGAAGAATGGCAGGAGCCCGGGGACCAAGGGGGCACCGACGAGGCACAGGCGGGTGGCATACCACTCCATGACGATGAGAAGACAGCGCTTGTTGTGGTGCATGTTCTCGTAGACGTCCAGGATGCGCACGATGTGGGGGCCGCCCGAGGCCTGCCAGTGGTGCTCCACCTCCTGCCGGGCCTTGAGGCTGTCGTACAGGAGCTGGGGGCAGGTCGGCACAGAAGGTCAGGCTCACAGCAGTCACCCAGGTGGTGCCGCTGGCCCCACTTTGCAGAGGATGTGGAGGCTCAGGGAGGCCTGGGGCCTGCCCAAAGTCACCCAGTTTATGAAGGACAAAATGAGGAGTGGAATCCCTCACTTATGGTCCAATGAGCCTCTAGACTTGATTGAGGGCCAGCTTCAAGCAGCTTGGCTGGTGGCTCAGGAGGGCTTTGGGAGGGGCTGACAGCTTGGAAGGGTTCAGAGGCCAGAGAGGCCCATCCTCCCTTCCCGGGGCAGCAAGTAAAGAGGAAACTGAACGGGTTTTGAAGTCCAATCACGCAACAGCTGTGGGACCCCAGGCCAGGGGCCACGCTCCCTTGAGTCTCATTTCTACAATGGGAAGGCATAAGGATTGAGGACCCAGAAATAGACTCTGGGGGCAGAGAGGACCCTAGCTGACAGAAGTCACAACCTGGTAGGGTGAAGTTTAGGTTTGGGGCTAAGTTCCTCCAATGACTTAGTGTGACCTCAGGCAAACATTCACAGCTCCAAGCCACAGCCCACAACTCTGCAAAGTGGAATAAAAACAGGGTCACGCCCACAGAATGCTTGACGGCCAGGCAGGGAGCAGGTGGGCGGCTACGGGACCCTTGCTCAGGGGAACTCAGCCCTGGGCTGTGGCTGCCAAGCACACTGCCCATCACCAGACACGAGCACGGCCCTGGAGCACCCCTGCTCAGAGCTGTAGCAGAAGAGAAGGAGCAGGCATGCAGGGGGAGGCGGCCCAGAATAGGGAGAGTAAGGACCAGCCATAGTCCCCTGGGGCCCCACCACATTTGTTTTCTAGCTGAGCAGGGCTGAGGACCAGGGTGGGAAACCAAGGCTGGGATTCAGATCAGCTCCATCTTGCTTGGCAGACACAGGACTCTAGGCTACCCCAGGCCTTGGTTTCCTCCTCTGCCAGCACCCTATGTGGGGAAGGCTCTGGGCCAAGCTTCCTAGGCAAAGATAAACCATTGTGGGGAGCTGCGGGGAGAAAGGCAGTGTGTTCTGGCATTCGCTGCCCCTTGGCTCTTCCTCTATCCCTAGAGCTCCTCGGTAGCCCGCCCTCGCCTAGGAGTGCAGGGCGCTGAGCAAGCCCTCCACCCACTCTGGCGTCCCTGCTCCATTTCCCAGCCTGGAAACCAAGGATCCCTTGCTCCTGCTGCCGCGTCCTCCCACAGAGGCCCTCAGTTCCCCATGCCCACATACTCCCACTCACAGTGCTGGGCATGGATGCTCAGTCACCACACTCCCACATCAGTTTGCCCCCACTGTGTCCTGAGGTGGCTCTAGCCACAGGACTCCAGACACACCATCCTCCCTCCCTGTTCTGTCTTCTCCGAATCCTTTTTTTACTTGGCATCCTAACACTTCTCCCTGTCCCCAGCCTGACCTGACCCTGTCCTGTGGGGACCGCAGGCTGGCTCCTGGACCCCCTCCTCATTCTGTCCTGCTTCTGGCACCTTCACCTACACCAAAGTCCCCTCTCTCCTCTCAAAAACTCCCAAGCCCACAGCTGGAAGAGTTCTGGTATTATCCTCAGCCCCACCTCTCCCCCTGTACCCTTCACTCCCCACCCCACTTAAGCCCACCACCCACCCTCACCCCCTCCGCCATCCTCTCCTGGCTGACTCCTCCCCAGGTGTGCAGGGCTTGCCTTCCTTTCCCACCTTATTCCTGCTTCCCCTGGCCCCAAACACTTCTGGTTCTGCCAGAAGAAGGACAGGCCACACCCTCTGGAGCCCATGCCTATGCCACACGCTCGCCCGGCTCCTTCTTTTCTCCGTGGGCTCAGCTTGAACCTCCCTCCAGGCTGGAAGCAGAGTGAGGGCAGAGGTAGGTCAGGTGAAGCTGGGGGTCCCTGGCTGGGGCCTGGCAGGAAACACGGGGCTCCTGAGCAAAGGGGGTGGGGGGATGGGCTGTGGAGGGAAGGAGCTAGAGGTAGAGGAGAGAGAGGAGGGACCAGAGAGCTTCACAGTGGGGGGCCTGCCCCCTGTGCTGTACTGAGGTGGAGCTTCTCACCACCTCCCTCCCACTCAGTCCGTATTTAGGGGATCATTGTCCACACAAATGAGAACAGTCCTTCTCTGAGTGCCAAGGCCCCGAGAACAGGCACAGGAGCAGGGAGAGGGCTGGGCTGTCACATTTGATCCCTACAGCTGACTTTGAGTGTGGTCCCAAACCTCTTAGAGCCTCAGTTTCCTCATCTTTCTTCCCCATGGCTAAAGTCTTCTTTTCTTCCAGGAATCCCCTCAATGTCACCTCCTCTCAGAAGCCCTCCCTGACTGCCCTGTTTAAAGAGGGCCTCAAGATACCCTCATTTTCTCTCCACCTTCTATTCTACTTCCTTTATATATATGCTTCGCTTATTGAGGTCTATTTTACACACAGTAAAATGCAAACTCCAAGAGTCCAGCTCAGTGAGTCTGCCAATTGCACACACCCCTGGAACCCACATCCCCGTCAGGACAGAAAACACTCCAGCTCTCCGGAAAGCTCCCTCTCCCTTTACTTCCCTCCTGTGTAGCACTTGCTCACAACCTACAATTAGCTCGTCCCTTCTGATAACCCTAATCACACACACACACACACACACACACACACACAGGGACTACACTTTCAACGTGCCTGGCTCTGTTCTGAGCCCTTTATAAATATTAGGAGGAAGGGACTTCCTTATCCCCATTCTTCAGCTGAGAAATTGAGGCACAGAGAGACGTAGTAACTGGTCCCAGATCACACAGCTCTTTCCCCCGCCAGGAGGCCACCATGCTGGCTCCCTCATCAGACTGTGGCCCCGAAGGGCAGTGCCAGTCAGCCTGGTCCCCTCTGAGTCCCAGCACTGGGGTACAGGACCTGGTACGGAACACTGGCGCAGATAATATTTATAGACTCAAAGACCAAATCTGTAAAAGGGGGTGAGGATAATAAACCTTCATAGCGCACCTGAGCACAGGGTAAGGTTACACTGAGGACGCCTCAGGAAGGCTCAACCAATGAGAGACACAACAAGCTGGCCAAACTTGCTCCCCACTGTACCTCACCCACCCCCCCTGGTGAACCAGACTTTACCTCTTCCTCTGAGGAGCCCGTCCTGATTGCTCCAGCCCACAAGGCCATTGCTACAATTTGGCTTCATTCACGCAAGTACATGAGTCCACACTATCCTCCACAAAAGATGTCTTCCAGCAAAAGCTCCACCTTCCCAGGCACGGGAAGGAGCACTGGGCTAGGAGATAGGAGGCCTAGATTCTACTCCTATTCTCGTGTGACCTTGGGCCAGCCCTTTGCTTCTCAGGCTTCTGTTTCCCCAGTGTTAAGGTGCAGGATTGGGCTAAATTGGGGGGAAGGCGACAACAAGGTGGACCGGTCAGGGGCTCCTTGCAAAGTGCCTACTATAGCCCCACTCCCACATCCCTGCCACCACAGCGTAGCTCCTGGGTCTCTGCAGACCCCATATGCAGATGCTTGAACCCGAAGGGGGCCAACGAACATCCTGATCCCCAGTCACAGCTTGGAAGAAAAGATGGATGGCCTTCTGCCAACCCAGCAGACCCCACGCTCCTTTCACTCCCATCCCACATCCCCTGGACTTTCCCAGGGGTCTACTGAAGCTCAAGGGTCTGTGGCGGCACCTGGGCAGCCCCCTAGCTCCTGCTCATACCCCCCAGGAGCCCCGACACACTCCAGAGACAACCCCAGCTTCCCCCTGAAGGAGGGGCTCCCGGCTGTACTTGGGGTGTGGACCCCAGTAAAGAGAGCCAAGCGTGGAAGGTGAGATGACATTTCCTTGAACGAAGGACCCTCCTCTAGCCTTATGCTCTGATCAGGTGGCTTCTCCCTCCCTTCTCCCCACACTGGCCTTTGTCAAATTCTCCTCTGTCCCCAGGGCCCACAGCCAGATGGCTGAGACCCCTACCTGCCCCATCAGACCATGGACCCCAGTAAAGGTTGAGGGCAGGGGGGCCTGTACCCCTCCAGTGTCACCAGGTGGAACGGGGGTCTCAGAATTGGCCAGGCTCCTTGCGACCTCCCGCAGTGCCCCATCCAACCAAGGACAGTGGTTGCTGGGGTGGAGGAATCTTGGAGTCCACGCGGTGCAAACAACAGCAGCATCTGACTATTCGGAAAACAACTGCAGTGTACTAAACACTCTTTCCTCCTATATCTCCTGGTAATGAAGCCTGGGCACCACCCTGCGAGGAAAGCAGGGTGGAGACCATCAGCCCCAATTTACTGGTTGTGGAGAGAAGCTCAGGGGGATGAAGTCATCACCCTGGGGTCACCACCGGGCTAGAGGATGGCAGGGCTGGAAGCATCCAGACAGCCCCTCCAGGAGGGTAAATGACAGGAGGGAGTGGCCCCGAGCCGAAGGAGCACTGGCCAAAACTACAGCTTGCACGGCTCGGGAAACTTGTTCTGAGATAAATGTGCGCAGGGGTGCACAGGTGTGTGCACAAGCAGGAGGCATGGGGTGGCGGGGTATGTGCTCGCAAACGTGGGTGCAGGCAGGGGTAAGGGTGTGTGCACAGGTGTGTACATGTGTAGGGAATGCAGGGCATGTGTGAGTGTGTAGGCCGTGGGTACGCATGTGTCTCCAGCCTCTGCGAAGTTGGCTTTGACCCCCAGAGAGTGGGACCCTTCCATCTGTTCATTTATTCATCCAACATTTGCTGCTTCTCTAAAGTGCCTGGCAGAGAACTGGGCACAGAGAGGTGCCCAAGAAAGACTGGGGGTCTTGCTGTCACAACTCTACCTATGACAGCCTCGCCCAAGCAGGTCACCAAGCGCAGATCTCTCTGCCCAGACCTCCTCTCGCACTGAGGCCTCAGCCCTGCCGCATTGCCCAGAGCTACGGAAGCACTTCGCTTGCCTTCCTAGAGGACCAGAGCTGGGCTGTCTGCAGCGGCTCGGAAAGTCGCAGCCTTGGGACCAGCCCCCAGCAGCCTTCTCCAGCCACCTCCCAGCCCAGGAGGGACCACCAACCAGGTCCACAGGCCCGTCTACCTCCCCAGTGTCCACAGCTCACTCCGGGCCGGGCTCTTCTCAGGTAAAAGTGTCCACAGTCTCTCATCTGTCTCACATACACAGGAGGCCCCAAGGCCACCAGACTGGACCAGTAGCTTCCCCCATCCCCTGCCCCGCCCCCAACCCCCACACTCCCAGCCACTCAACCAGCAGCTTGGGGCCTCTGTCAGAACACCCACTCCTTCCGGGGGAAGAGAGCCAGGCGACAATCTCTCCCATCGACGAGGCACTGGCGAATTAAGAACTATGAGCGCTGGGTTTCGTGACAACCCACAGCCTAGACAAAGGGAGCCTCCGGGAGGCCAGGGATCTAGCTCCTCTGGCCGCCGCCCCGCGGGCCACTGCGAGTCCTCCTAGTTCCACTGCCCGGCTCATGGACCCCGGGGTTTCAGGGAACTTCTGATTCTACAGCATGACAGCAGCCAAATAAGTCCAATTCTCTTTAGAATGAAGACCAAGATAAAATGTATCAGAAACTCATGTCAGTTCATAACTGTAATCGAGCACACGTTTAATTCTGATCTCCCTGGGAGTCTCGGCAAAGAAGGAGGCCAGGCAGGCTCTGTCCGCGCTGTCCTGAGAAGCACGCGCACTGACTCACTGAACTTTCCCCAGACCCATCCTTCAGGGGGTTTATCATTAGCTGTCCTGTGAGGGGAAAGTGTAGCATCCGGCAATGCCTTCGATGATAATTCTGCATGAGATACAGAGTCAAATGCACATATCTACTCTGGACCCTCATTAAGACGGAGGCCGGCACGCCTGCAGGAGTGCTGGGAGAACGTCGGCCGGGGGCTTTCTTGGGATTCCAGCTTTGTTTTGGGCCAGAGGAGGCAGAGGAGAAAGGCAGGAGGGGCAGGTATGCCCCCGACACCTTCCCTCCTGCCTTGGGGGTCTCCTCCAAGCCTCAGGCAAGGACTGACACTGCAGTGTGCATGCTCAAGGCCAATCACTTAGGTGTCATCAGAACTGAACAGAACATTATAGAAAAATAGGTATTTTGAACTCATATTTCTTTCAATGCGGGGAACCTCTGTTCTCTCTAGAGGGAGGCGAGGGATGAACAAAAGTACTTTGAACCTACCACACTCCCTCCTTGACGGACGTTTTCACAGTCGCAGGCCCTGCTGGCTCCCTGGACCATGGGTATTTGGGATTATCTGCCCGTGGGGATGTAGCTCTGATTTTTTGAGACACCAGTGGACTAGTGGGATTTACAGCCAGCTCCTGAGTGCAACCTGCCCTGTGCCATCAGGGACGGTGCTGACGAGGAGCACGCTGCACCTGGGCCCCTCGCCAGCCAGTGTGACCCCTGCTGGCTGCTCTGCTCACTCAGAGCAGAGGCCTTGGCTGCAGGGATGGGCCAGTGCAGGCTGACCTGGAGTTCAGTGTTCAGAAGCAGCACCGTCTTCCTTATAAAGCCAGAGTCTCCCCCTCCCCCGCCCAGGGCCCTAGAGCCTTCAGGAGAGCTGCCTGCCACCATGGACCAGGTACCGTGGCCCCAGGCTCACACCAGAGCCTTGGGCGTGCACTGTTATTCCGCACCCACTCATTCTCCCCGTTCTCCTAGCCCCTTCGGAGGCAAGTGGAACCAATTCCACAGCTGTGGATTAGGTGGCCTCACACCCAAGTTCTGACCACGTACTGTCCTCCTCAGCAGCTTGCTCACTTGGTACCACTGACCCCAAATGCCCAGCCCAGCTGGATGCTCACCATTCCGGTCAGTGTGACTGTCCCTCCCTGGTGCTCTGCCAGTGCTCTGCTGGCCACGGTGCTTGGTCACAGACACCACCCCATTCAGGGCTCACCGTGTCCTGAGAGGGCCCAGCATCATCCTTTCACCTGCAGGGCGGCTGCCACCCAGAGACGGTAAGTGACTTGCCCAAAGTCACAGAGCTGTGCAGTGAGGGTCCAGACTTGAGCCCGGCCCTGGTGGCCTCTGGCTGGTAGGAAGCACGCGGACAGTGCTGTGCTTTCACACGTGCCGCTGGGCCCCACGCCCCTGGCTCTGCCTCTGTGGTTATTAGTGGCCAGTGTTCCAGAGCCCCTGCCCTGGACCAGCCTCGTCACACCCTTAGCTCATGCCCTTCTACAACCGCACCATTAACCATCATTTTCAGCCGAGGGGACAGTGGGACAGGGAGGTTTTTGGCTTCTCTGGGTCACATGGCCCACACAGGCCACCTCCAAGTCCAGGAGTCCTGTGGGAACCAGGACTGAACCCTCATGGCCAGGGAGGCCTGCCCATTTCACAGGCCCCCTCCTGGCTCCTGCAAACATCTACCAGCAAGGGGGTGGCGGCAGGCCCAGAGCCAGACACCTTCTGCCACAGGTGCCCTGTCCTTAAGGATTTGTGGTCTATGGATGAGTTACTGCCAACTAGGATGCTTGATGGGGACACAGAGCCTAGGGACCTAGTCCTGACTCCTTTCTGCGCAGGGCCAGAACCTGGCAGAGCAGGCAAGATGGAAAACCTAGCAACAAGGAGGGCCCCAAACAGCTGCTCCCCTTCCAGGCCAAGGCCTGAGCACCTGATGGAGGCGGGGGGGGGCGGGGGGGGGGGGGACTGACAGGCTAAGAGCCTCCCTGACCGCCTCCCCCCAGAGTCCCCGGAAGGGAGGGATTGCCTGAGGCTTCAAACGGCTGTCTGCCCAGGAAACTCTGTCAATAGCAGAGCTAACACACATTTTGAAATTGTGAAGTCTCAGGAACATAAGACCCCTTCAGCTTGCTAAATTTTGGTGGCCTCAGTTTATCTGCTGCCCACCAGCCATAGACAACCTGGAAACAAAGGCAGGGGTGCCAGGTCTGGGGAGGAGTGGAGGGGGTAAGAACACTTCCAGAAAGACGGAGCTGAGCTGTGCTCCCAGGCAGGGAGGGGGAGGGACAGCAGGAACAGGAGTGCTAGTTGGGACAAGCGGCGGGGGCGGAAGGGGGACTCCCAGCATCTCAGGCCAGGGACCATGCATTGGAAGGACCAGCTGCGGCCACAGGTCAGATGCAGAGGCCAGTGCCATCTTCTACCTCCCTGTGGCTGCAGACACACCATTCAACCTCTGAGCCTCACTTGGCCCAATCTAGAAAATGGGGACAGTGACAGTCCTCATGTTCCCGGTGACCAGAGGACGGAATCTGAGCACAGAGAGGGCTCACATTAGCATGCACCAAGTGCATGCTGGGAAGAAACAGGCCGAGGTTTGCTGGGCTCTGGGACTCCCTCGGGTCTCCCCTGATGTGGTTCATGCTTTCCACCCCCCCCTTCCCCGGTTCTCCAGAATGTGGAGAAGTCCAGGTGTGCCCTCTGGGACCCACTCTGATCCGGCGGGTCCCAGGAAATGGCCTCAGATCCTGAGAGGGGCGGGACTGGACTGTGCTTTGCGAAAGTGGATCAAGAATCTAGAGTTGAAGATGGAGGCAAAGGCAGACATGGCTCGCCTCTTCGCATGACCTCAACAAAATTGCAACTAAAATTACATCACTCAGAACCAACAGAAATCGAGTTGAATGGAAGTCTGACAACTACGGAATTAAAGAAACCACATCCATTCAGACTAGCGGGAGGGGTGCAGACTCGAAACGGGCTGGTCCCTCACCCATGTGTGGTGGATAAAAATTTAGGAGGGATATCTCAGGAGCGAGGTGTCCCAGCCCCACATCAGGCCCTCAGCCCAGGGTCCCAGTGGCAGGAATATAAGTCCCCACAACTTCTGGCTGCAAAAACCAGCAGAGATTGAGTCAGTCAGTGGAAGAAAATGCTGGAACCCCATATACTTCCTCTTAAAGAACCCACACATGGACTCACCTACTCAGACTCATTCCCTCTGGGCTCTGGCACTGGGGTGGTGGCTTGAAGGGCAAGTGGCGTGCAGGGGGAGGCTAAGCTGTCTGGCAGAAAGGTGAGCAGAGGCCATTGTCCCTCTTCTGGGCCCTCCCCCCACAGATATGGAAGACTGGTACCTTATCTAAGATTCCATCAACCTGGCTAACACTGATCCACCTTGGAGATCCCCAGAGACTCTACACCACCCAACTTATGGGTCCACCCAACTTATGGGCCCACGCAAGCTGCTTTTCTGTATGAATGGCTGGTCTTGGCTCATGCTTCACAACTTGTAAATCCTCTCAAACAAGCAGGAGCTGGCTTCAGTGAGCCCCAGGCCCGGAACTAGCAGCCTAGAATCACAGCTTGGCTTCGCCTAGAAATCTCCAAGCCCAGCACAAGTAGCAGCCATCTCGGATTGCTTCATAACTCAGGCAGGGTGGCCCAGGGCCAAACACAGGTGGGTGCTGCACCACCTGGGAAACCCTAGGACCAACACACACAGTGGACAGCAACAGACTACATCAGAGCACCACCACCCTGTGCCTGCACAGCTGATCCTCCACGGAAGGCAGAGGTGTGGTCAGTGGTGACAGCCAGTCCTTGAGGCTGACTGGCCTGGGTAAATCCTTCCCATTGACCTGCCAACAGCAATCAAGGCTCAACTACAAGAGGAGGGCGTACTCAGCCCACACAAAGGCTACACCTTGAGTGCCCAGCTTGGGTGATAGGCGAGGCTGTGCCACTGGACCCTATAGGACACCTACTATATTAGGCCACACGACCAAGACACAGAGTCAAAGCAGCTCTACCTAGTACATAGCAACAAACACAGGGAGGCTGCCAAAATGAGGAGACAAAGAAACATGGTCCAAATGAAAGAACAGATCAAAACTCCAGAAAAAAAAGAACTAAATGAAATGGAGATGAGCAATCTAACAGATGCAAAGTTCAAAACACTGCTTATAAGGATGCTCAAGGAACTTAGTGAGGACCTCAGCAGCATAAAAAAGATCCAGTCAGAAATGAAGGATACACTAATTGAAATAAGAACAATTACAGGGAAAAAACAGTAGAGTGGATGAAGCTGAGGATCAAATCTATGATTTGGAACATAAGGAAGCAAAAACCAATCAGTCAGAACAAGAAGAAAAGAGAATCCAAAAAAATGAGGGTAGTGTAAGCAGCCTGTGGGACAACTGTAAGCATTCCAACATTTGTATCATAGGGGTGCCAGAGAGAGAAGAGAAAGAGCAAGAAATTGGAAATCTATTTGAAAACATAATGAAAGAAAACTTCCCTGATTTGGTGAAGGAAATAGACATGCAATTCCAGGAAGCTCAGAGAGTCCCAAACTAGACGGACACAAAGAGGCCCACTCCATGACACACCATAATTAAAACACCAAAGGTTAAAGATAAAGAGATGGGAGGGAGGAGGGAGAGAATGGGTCAGAGGTGAGGGGTTTAAGAAATACAAATAGGTAGTTACTCGGTAGCCATGAGGATGTAAAGTATAGTGTAGGAAAGGAAGCAGCCAAAGAACTTACACACATGACCCATGGACATGAACAAGGGTGGGGGGATTGTCTGAGGGAGTGGGGGGATGCTGGCTTGAGGGGGGCAAAGGAAGATAAATCAGGACAACTGTAATGGCACAATCAATAAAATATAATTAAAAAAAGAATCAAGGGTCAATTGATCCTGTTTTACAGTGAAAGTCTTGGTGAGGAGGGTCAGGCTCCCAGGGTGGGGAGAGGATGGTAGGCTGATCTCAGAGGAGGGAGTCTGGTGGGGGACAAGTGAGATTGAGAGCTGGGGGCCCAAGTCAGGGAACTCACCCAGCTGTCAGCTTTGGTAGACCAGAGGAGGGGCACATCCCCACTCTCTCAAGTGGCAGTCACCTTTACAGCCTTCAGCTCCTCCATGTATCCTTTTGAACAAGGTACCCTTATGCAGAGTATGTAGCAAACCTCCCTGAGCCCCAGCCCCCACCTGTGAAATGGGCGCGCACTCTCCTCTCACAGGCAGGTCTGGGACTACTGGCATCTGCCCTCCAGGAGGAGAAAGAGGCCCCCTCTCCCGGAGGTCACCCACTGAGCAAGCGGCAGGATCCAAACTCCCTCTGACACCGGGTGCCAGATTCCCACTCTCCGCCCACAGCCTTCCCGGAGGGGGCAAAGGAGGGGCCACACCAGTGCCTGTGACCCCTGCAAGCACACTCAGAGAGGGTCCAGGGTTGTTACCCTCCTTTAACTTCTTAGAAGAAGAAAGGATTTTTCTGTCAAAATCAGCTTCGCAATCGGTGAAACATCACTGTGGTTGTTTCTTCTATGACAGTATAAAAATAGTATAAAAATAGGACCTTTTCATCACACGACTGGGCAGTTTCAGCAAGCACAAGTGTTTCATTCTAATCTCAGAAATAATGTCCCTTTAAGCGTCCCTCCTCAGGAAGAGACGGCACCTTGGCCACCGAATCTGTGTTTCAACTGGCCAGCTGTGCCACAGTGATGCCTGCAGAGCCGGTACAGAGCTACAGAGGGGGCGGCCAGGGCAAGTGAGGCCATACCTAGGTGACCCCTGCTGAGGCCCCCAGCAGTCCACGCTGCTCTGCCCCACTCTGGAGAGAGGGCACCCAACACCCTCTAGCTCTCAGAAGAATGACAGCCGGTCTCTTTTATCTGGAGGAGATGGCACAAAGGTAACGAAGGAACAAGGAGTGGGGTCTCGGGCAGGGGTGGGGTGGGGGGGACCAGGACAAGCCCCAGAGGCATGGCTCATGACCCGAGGGAGCCTTCTTCTGACTCCACTTCCCAGGCTTGCTCTGCCAGGAGCCAACATCAGACCTGCTTGCCAGCTCTGTCTCCCTTGGCTTCATCCCTGTCCCTGCAGCGCCCCACACAGGCCTGGCTGAGCACAGGCAGCCCTCGCCCCACTCAGGTTCCTCCTTGGGAAGCAAGGCCAGGGCTTCCAACCTCCCTTGCCGCCTCCCCCCTGCCCCTCTCTCCTCTCTTTCTCCTCCTCCTGTCCAGCCAAAGGGCTCCCAGGCTCCAACACGCAGCCTACTCCTGGGCAGCTTGCCTTGTCTCTCTGCTCATGCCATGGAACCACAGACATGAGGGAGAGGAAGCATGGAGGGAGAAGGCCCGGCCCTCCAGGAGACCAGGGTGGTGGCCACAGCACAGAGGCACACCCCTGCCGTGGGAATGGGCTGCAGTGACCACCCCACTCTGTCAGGACTTCCTAGGGCAGAGACGCATGCTGGTGCAGGCTTGGCCTGACTCAGGATGTAACTGGGCCACAGAGTCCAGTGGACAGGGGTCTTCAACCTGAGCCATAACCCCAGAGCTCCTGTCCCTCGCAGAGCACCAGCCCTGCTGCTGGTGTCACCATGGCTGGCTGCTCCCCTGGGAGCCCCACCTGCTAGCTGGCTCAGGGGAGGCACCCTGGGGCACCCTCCGGCTGGCCTCCATGCTGCCCACCCACTTACAAGAGCAGCTCCAGCAGGGGACGAGGTGGGGCACAGCACCGGCCTGCTTCCTGGCACTGCCCAACAAAGGGGGGCCCAGTCAAGCAGAGCACCCAGCCTCCGTCTTACAGATGGTCAGACTGTGACCTGGGAGAGGCCCTGGTCCCGAGCCCCAGCAGAGCCCGGCACACGGGGAGGGATGGCTGAGGGCCATGACCTGGCTGCCAGACAGGCTGGGATTCCAGCCCAGCCTGGGTGTGCCCCTGCTGTGTGACACCCTGAGTGAGTTACTTTGCCTCTCGGAACCTCAGTCTCTGCCTCCATGGCACAGGGGTGACAACACCCCATTCTTAGATTCGGCTGCACTTGTGGGTAGCCTGTGGGAAGAACTTGAGGGAGAAATGAGTGCTCTCATCCCCAGTCCCCCAGCCACATGCCGCTGTCTGCCGGAGAACACGCAGAGCCGCGCTAGCGCCTCTGCCACCTCCTGAGAAAGGGGTTGTTTATGCTGGGGCGACACCTACAGAATAAGCCGTGAGTCCCTCATCCAGGCTGCACCCTTAGGAAGGGCCCTGGCCCTTCATGCCTCTGAAAATAGCCTCTGAGCGTCACTGAGGTGAGGGGTCATGTGCAGGCTGCAGGCTGGAGCTGGGCTGCTCCTGCCAGGGAGTGCGGGGGCAGCACACACGCAGTTGTGCCCTCTGAGGGGGAGGCAGGTGGGACCTCACATCTCAAGCCCTCCCAGCCCCTCCACAGGTTCCTCTGCTGGCTCTGGGGCCTCCTTCAGGCCCTAAGCCAAAGTCTCATTGAGCCATAAAAGAGACCTGCAGCTGACTCCCCACACTGCACCGGGGATGCCTTGGGTTACAGTCTTGGCCCAAATGCTCCTGACTCTGCTGCTCCAGCTGCCAAGGCCACCGGCACCTGGTCAAGGCCAGCAGCAGGAAGGGGCACTGTTGAGTGGCCAGGGGCTCCTCCTTCCTGTCCTGACCCCCCCACCCTCGTGACTAGGGTGAATCCCCAGGACCTGACCAGCCCCCATCTGTCCTCTGCCTGCCCTCAGCCTGTAGGCTGCAAAGAAAGGGCTGGCCGAGCCTGAAACCGTGAGACAGACAGAGAGGGGAAAGGCCTGGGAAGGGAGGGACTGAGTGGCAGCAGGAGAAACAGAGCTGAGGATGAAGAAAGGGGAAGGACAAGGAGGCAGAGAAGACAAAAAGCGCCACAAAGAGAAAGCAGAAAGGACAAAGTCCGTGTCTAAAGATAAAGGGAACCTTAACATCAAACCTGCAAGAAGCCCACTGGGAAACGGTATTCCCAGTGTTTCAGGCCTGCCCAGCACCGGAGAGGCCTCCCAAGGTTCCTGGTCCCCCCAAACAGCCACCTCATACCCCTGCTCTAAGCTCTACTCCTATGATTCCCACACAGCAGTTACACAGGCCCTAATCCACTCAGTTCCAAAAGGGCGGGACAGGGTGGTGGGGGGTAGGGGGATGGGGGGAGGGGGGGGAGGGAGGAGCTCTTTCCCACTCCACCAGGGCTGGCTTCCCCAGATGCCCAGTGAATGCAAGTGAGTCCTCATAGAGGCCGATAATGTGCCAGCAAATACACCCAGGCCATCCCAAATGAGAGCTCTGCCCTCTGAGAGCGTCTGCTGGCCTGTTCTGTCACATGGCAGGAACACGGGGACAGTTACAGCCACCACGACTGAATCCTGCTTTCTGCCGCACGCTCAAACCCAGGGCCTAGTGCACCACAAAGACGACGGATTTGCAGGAGATTCCGAAACTCTTTATCCAAGGTCACTCGGGGAGAAAGTAGGGGGAAGGATTTCAAGCCCAGAGCCCTGCTCCTCTCTCAACCCCAGGAAGCCCCTCAGGTGGAGTCACATAAGATCTCAAATGGACAGGAAGGAGGGCAGGGGAACCAAAGCTGTCCTGGGAACACAAGGGACCCCCGGCCGCACTGCACCGAGACCGGCAGACCCAGGCAACCAGGAAGGGCTGGTGCACACTCAGGGCACAGGTATGCCGGGAACACCCCTCACCTAGGGGTCTTGCCTGGTGGCCAACACCTTTGGATACACAGCAGCCAGTCACCCGGCTGTGACCCGAGGAAGCCAGGGGGCTGCAGATTGAGAAGCTCCACCTGGGATCTCCCAAGATGATATCCCCAGGGGGCCCTGGGAGAGGAAGATGAGGGTTCCAAGCAGGAAAACAGCCTCCCCAAGTGCAGACCGTGGCAGACAGTACTGACCCCACTGTCACGGAGGCCAGGCCCTCCCCACACAGCTGGGCTGCAGAACAGCCCAGACTGCCCAGAAGCCCCTGAGCACCCCAGCAACAGCACTCCACCAAGGTCCTGGTGATGCTGGGAGCGAGCTCTGTGGGCCGGAGGGAAGGGCCACAGCCAGCAGCCTCTGGTGGACTGAGGTATGGGTCTCAGGTGTGGGCCAAGGAGAGGGAGCGTCCTGCCGACCTTTCGTCCTCATCCTTCAAGGCCCTGCACAAACACTTCTTCTCCCGCAGAGCCCTCTGTCCTCCATGGTTCCCCAGGGTTTGTCAGGGCCTAGACGCCAGCCTGGCTGAGAGCAGCCACATCCTGCCCGGACAGAGAACTGCGGGGGGAAGTGGGCCTCCCCAGCAGGCACGGAGCTGTCCACACCAGGCAGCTTGTCACATACACCCTCATCCATACCCTTCCTGGGCCAGAGGCCTGGATGAGAGCAGGAGGTCTGTTCCCGAGCCCCGGGTGGCCCAGCCCTGACACCTACCATGCCCCTCACCCACTCATGGACCTGACTTCCTGCCTGTGGCACTCTGGGCTCACAGGCTGAGGATGAACCACACAATCTGAGTTGGTCCTTGGGCACTGGCCTTGTGGGATCACTGCCTGTCCACTCACGGGCATATGATACTGTATGGGTGGCAGAGGGAGGCGAGCACCAGAGCAGCACTTGGGGCCCAGCCCAGGCTGCCAGGCAGCTGCGGGGGACGAGGCCAGCCTCCTTCCAGGGGCCAAGTCTCAGAGGCCCTCCCACAGCCCCGTGGCCTGGCCTGAGGCACAATGAGGTGACTTCAAGGCTGACTCTGGCATCAAACTGCCTAGACTCAGACCCCAGCCCTGCCACTCACCAGCGGTTAACCTTGGGTGAGTTGTTCACCTCATTGAACTTCAGCACCTCCCTCCAGAAAATGGGAATGAATGACAGGAGTTAGGTAAGATAACATGTGTGTTGTGCGTAGGGAACAGGGCCTGCCAGACAGAATGCTCTGGAAAACTGTTAGTTGTTTGTGAGAATTCTGCAGTCCACACCATCAAGGCCTAAGGCCTGGAGGGCTGGCATCAGCTCCTGGATGGAAGTCCCGGCAGAGGGGATCGGGCCAGGAGGCAGGTGGGCGGGGCGAGCAGCTTCCAAACTGTGAGCAAGGCCAGCTAGACAGGGTGTGAAGCATCCCAAACAATCGATGGCTGCTGAAAATGCCACTGTTCGCATTTCTTAGGATTTGATGCCCTCCCTGGGATCCTCATTTAAAAAGCTGATTGCCAGCCCTAGCACTTCAGCAGGCTCCATCAGCACCTCAGATGCTTCCCTTCCAGGAGGGGGCAGCCTGGGGAGGAGCTCAGGGCAGCAGAAACACTGCAGGGGACTCTTGTACAGGGCTGCCAGCAGCCCCTCCGCATGCTTCCTGATATGTTGACTCAGAAACAAGTGGCTCAGCAGAGGCTGATCTGACCGGTCTGGAGAGGTAGGTGAGGGGGTGGCAGCTGCCAAATGAGAAAGTACCTGGCCTGCCTGACAGCCCCACCTAACCCCAAATCCAGCTCTGCAGCACCAGCTCCAACAGGCCAGCCCCGCCCATGAGGCAATGCAGGGATCCCCTGGGCCTGTGGGCCCAGTACCCCACCATGCCATTCTGTGAAGAAGACCAGCAGAAGAGGGCACAGGGAGCCCCTCGGGCCTCCAACATGCTCGTGGTCAGAGGAGAGGGCCCCGCTCGCAGCCCCAGAGAG
Organism: Desmodus rotundus; assembly: GCF_022682495.2. NCBI lineage: Eukaryota > Metazoa > Chordata > Mammalia > Chiroptera > Phyllostomidae > Desmodus > Desmodus rotundus. The sequence continues at coordinate 131,533,164 of NC_071394.1, read as the reverse complement.
CAGAGAGCAGGGGCAGAAAAGAAGACTCTACCTCTCCTCCCCTGTGATGGATGAGCCCCTCTGTCTCCACAAGGACCTTTATTGCTTTTATTTACCTAAGTGCCATGGCTACTTTTGCCTGCGGGAGGCTGTGGACCACAGGTGCGTTGGGCAGGAAGTCAGGAGGGGAGGGGATTCTGGCCTCTGCTGCAGTCCCATCTCTGTCAGGTCACATGACTTCTGACTAATAACTTCAGGTCCCAATTTTCATATATGTGGTTAGGATTGAGGGGCTGGGTCTTGAATGTGGTGGGGTGACTGATGGGAGACAGGCCTTCTGGGCAGTGCCCAGTGCTGAGTGAAGCTGAGGGGCACCAATTAACCGGTGAGGCCTGGGAGGCAGCGCAAGCAAGAAGTCAGCAGGAGGCGGTCGTCTGGCTCGGCCTGGGGCCTGGAGAGCAGCAAGACTGCACTAGCTGTGGAAGCTGTCCTCAGGAGGGAGCCCCGAGTGTGAGTGTGCGCAAGGCCAAGATGGGCCACGTCAGCCGTCAGGGGCTGAGGGAAAGGGGAAGAGGCCCAGCTCCCGGGAAGGAGAAGCCTGCTCGTGTAGGGCCCCCAAAGAAGAACAACAGCCGCAGGGACAGCCACCACAACTCTTCCTGTTTTGTGAGTGCCTGCTGGGCTCCAGGTTTCATGCTGCACACTATCTGCCATCTAGGGCAACAAGGCCAAGAAGACGGGCATGGAGAGAGGCCAGGGCACTAGGCCTGGACTACCAAGAAGGGCAGAGTTGACCCGAACATGTCCAGGCTACAAGACGAAGACAGGCCAGCCTGGGAGACTGGGATGTAGGTCTGGGGAGACAGAAAGACACAGAGCCCAGGGGCCCCACCTAGGCTGACCGGGCAGCTGGTAGAGGGCTAGGCAGAGGCAGAGAGAGAGCTGACACCCACCCATTCATGGACTGGCTGAGCTCCCTGGGCCCAGGCCTGCCCATGTGCTGAGGCCCCCAGGCCCGGGCCCTCCTGGGCAGGGGACAGAGGAAAAACGTAAGCAGAAAAATGCCACCTCCCTCCTCAAGGCTAGAGCCACCCCTCGCAGTACAGGTGCAACGCGCCAGAGACTGCGTTAATCCCATCTGGGAAGCTGTGACAGGAACCTACCTAGCTAGGTAAGGAGTTCCAGGCTTGGTCACTGGAACAGGGGTGTGAGGGGCCAAGAACAGAATGTGGGGGCCAAATCTAATCCATGTCCCACGTGAGTGCCAACTTAGGGCCAGGTCCTGAAGGTCGAAAGTCAGGGTAGCCCTAGCCATGCTTGCCCATAAAGCCTAAAGGGATACACAGCAGGGGACTCTGCTCTAGGCCAGCCCCAGTGCCCAGTCCAGGACAGAGACAGTACTGAGGCCCTACCTCCAAGGAGAGATGCTTTGGAAGTTGCTGTGGTCAGAAGTCCCCCGGGTCACCCGTCAGACAGCATCCATGGGGAAGGGCCGAGGCTCAGCCTGCTTGAAGCTGGCGCTACCTGAGCCCTCGAACTGCAGCCTCCCCCTCTGAGCCTGCCTCGCTCACAGCAGCTGAAGTGGCTCGGGAGCCGCTCAGAGCCAAAGCCTTGGTGTTAAGAAGAGGTTCTCTGGCCTCAGGCAGCCCCTCCCCACCCAGACTGCACGCTGTCACCACCACAGGTGACAGGATGAAGACAGTGCCGTGCCGAGGGAGAGGGTGCAAATGCTCCCTTCCCAACCCTGAGCCCCATCTCCCCTCAGAAGAGCCATCTTTTCCCTAAAGGACTCCAAGAACCACTTGCCTGGGGCTCCAAAACAGCCCCAATCCCACTCTACTGCTGGCTTAGTAGGCAAAAAAGTCTGAGTTCCAGCCCCAGCAGCCCAGCCCTGAGCCTCCTCCCGACCCATCCTCCTGATCCCTTCCAAGACCACCCTAGGGATACAACCCACTAGTGCCCCTGGGAAAGACACAGGGAGCCGAGCCCAGGTTTCCACTCAGACACCTGCAGACCCTGTGCCCTAAATAAGTCCTGTAGCCCCTCCAGGCCAGCGTCAGGCTCCACACCAATTACTCTGTGTACGTCATCTCATGCCAAGCTTACACCAAGCCCTGGCCTTCCCCTGAACGGAGGCAGAAACCTGATTTCAAGATTCCAGAATCCAGTCCAAGGTCCCGGAGCTGGCAGATGCAGGCCAGAAATTAGAGCAGGACCCTGAGCTCAGGCTCATAATTGTAACATCTGTAAAATGGGAAGATCGTTTGCTCTCCTTGACATACTCTACCCACCCAGGTGGCCACTGGCACAAACTGCAATTGACTGAAGTTCCCAGATTCAAGGGATTCTGGGTATGGGGAAGGGTCCTGGGCCCAGAACTGAGTTACTCAAGCCAGAACTAGATGGCTAGATCAGCCACACCCAGGACTCCCGGGATTCCACCTGTGTCATCAAGGTCCTAGCCCAGGCTCCGGGAGCCTTTGGTGTGCTGCGGTGGCCCGCCCTCAGGCATGGAGCAGGGCCTGCCCCTATCAGCATGGGCTGGTGACTCAGCTGGAGCCCATCAGCAGCCTCCTGCCCACTAGCCAGTTCCGGAAGGCCCCCACCTCTCCAGCTGAGGCACACAGAGGCCACGAGAAAAAGTAGCCCCACCCCAGGCTTTGGTGGTGACTGGGCCTCAGACAGAGAGAAAGTCGGACCCATTCCAATCAGAAGAGCTTCTAATGGAAAGAGGGTTCCCCTTGGGCGGGAACACATAGGCCCAGCCAGAACCCCAGAGCCAGGAACCACTCCTTCCCTGCTTCCTGGTGCAGCAGGCTCTAGCTATACAGACTCCACCCACCGCTCACTGAGATATCAGGAGCTTCGCTAAGCCTCCGTTTCCCACCTATAAAGCACCGAGGGCCAGGAGCCTGCTGCTACAGGGGTCTGTGAGGATGAAACGTTATGCAGAACATAAGAAAGAAGCGCAGCAGGGGTCCTAGGCATACTGTGCACCCACAGCCCTCTGCTGTTGGACCATCCAGGTCACCCAGGCTGCAGTGAGGGGGCCACTGACCTTAAGAGCACACTTCTGCCCTGTTAGCTTGTGGAAGCACTCCAGCACCTTGCCGTTCACACCGAGGCCCAGCACCTTCTTGGACAACTGGTAGTCATCGGTCACTGCGTACTTCTTAGGTTCCCGCCGCCCCGCGAAGGCCAGAGAGCCAGCTGGGCTGGGGCCGGAGGGTGCACCTGCCCGGGGCAACGGGCCCTCCTGTTCCTCTCCCGTCTCACCATCCATGGCCCCCGCGGGGCGCTCAGAGGCGGCCCCAGCCTGGCGCGTGCAGGGCCACCTAGGGAAGAGGGGAAGAGTAAGTTCCGCTCAGACTCCTCCAACACACCCCAGCCTTGGAGCCCCTGAGCTAGACTGGGAGGCAGGCTGGAGACAGCGCTGGGAATGCGGGAAGAACTGCCTGAGAGTAGGGACGCGCGGCAGGGGGCGGTGGTCACGCAGCCGGGCACCAGCGAATTCGGCCCGGACACCTATTAAGAGGGGAAGGGACCGGAGTGGCCTAGGGGCCCCGGGACCAGGAGGCTGAGGGGGCCCAGTGAGGGCGTACCTGGCGAGGGCGTACCTGACAGCAGTGCACTTGGAGGCGGCGCGGGCGAAGGGCAGGGGCTGCGGGAGCGGGAGCCAGCGGCTAACAGCGCCCAGAGCCGCAAGTTGAGCCGCCCGCGACCCACGTGACTGCACCCCGCCCCCCCCCCCCCCCCCCCGCGCGTCCAAGACTGGTAGCTCAACTCTGTCAGCCTTAAAGGGCCAGGCGCTCTCAGACCCGACGCCGCGGGGCGGGGCGGGAGCCTTGGGCAGGCCCCATCCCAGAGCCGGGACCCACGTTACAGGGGGCGTGGTTTCCCCAGTGGGCGTCAACCTGTTAGGCAGCGGGGCCGCGCCCGGAGACCCCAGCGCGAAAGCCGCCGAGTCCTGCCCTCGCCGGGTCCTGTGTGAGCCCAGGATTTTACAAGCGACCTATGAAATGACAGCGCAGGAAGTCTTGTTTCGCCGCCTGAGTTGGGTGTTTTCAGGCGGCCCTCCAATATGGCTTGTCAGGCTTGCGACTTCCTTAGTGGGGTCCTACCGCCGGCGTACTTAAAGTCTTCATTTTTGCCAACAAAATGCTGAGTGAAGAGGCGTTTCGTTGTGATTCGCGTCTCTCTAGTTCCTGGTGGCTCTGGGCGTCTCTTGAACCCTGGCTTCTTTCCCCCTTTGTGCGTCTCCTGTTCCTATCCTTGGCTTATTTATTGCCCTTTGGATCCAACGTCCTTAGACCAGAAATTCTAAATTCCCATCGGGCCAGAGCCATCAACTCTTCACCTTAGAGTATGGGCTTTTGGAGATTAAAAAGTCTCCTCCCACCCCAGAGACAGCTAAGCTCTATTAGCTTTGTGGTTTTTCCTTCCCATTTAGGTTTATTCTGAGAGCTCATCTTAGACTTCCTTACTTATTTTGAGCCATTTTCCCATTACACGCTCTTAAACAACTCATTTCACAGACGAAGGAAAAGGAGGCCCCCTGAGAAGAAACAACTTGTCTAGAGCCACAGGGGGTGTTGCTGTCTCCCGGGACAAATCTGCACTACTCCTGCACATCCCTCCCCTCACCCGGATCCCCAGCTGGTGGGCTGAGGGAGTGCGACTCGGTGCACTCTCGGCGCATCCCTGCGCGTGCCTCTGCTGCCACCTACAGGCCACCTCCAGGACTTCAGGCTCCGGGGCCTCCGTCTCCTCCACGGATATCTCTGATGCCCCAACACACATGTGCACGTCGCCGCCTGGGGTGCAGGTCCTGGCTCTTCAAAGCAGCAGCCCCTGGAGAGCGAGTGCCCACTGTGTGCAGGCACTGAATTGGATGGTGGGGGAGGGTTCTTCCCTGCCTCCTTAAAGCGACCTTCAAACCAGCGGGGTTCCGTGAAACAGGAGGCCCTGACAATAGCTTCAATTGACCTACTGAACACGTCTTTCAGATCAGACCTTGGGGTGGGTGCTCTACTTGGGCACCCAGTGACTTCATTGGACTGGAAAAGGCGAGGGATGTACCCGTGCCATATAGCCTACACGACAGCCACACAAAACAGAAACCCTGAGAGGTCAAACAACCTGCCTGAGGTCAATAGCTATCGTGGCAGAGCCCCCATCCCAACCCCAAAGAACAACTCCGGGGTCTAGCTCTCACCCTCGAGCTATGGCCTCCTCTTGTGTGCCTCCCTGACCCCCCTCCCACATCCACATGCACAAACATACCCTCACACAGTTCACATATGCACACACAGGTGCACACATTTATACATGTGCACACACCCATGCAGAGACACACCAGTATGCACAAGCACACAAGACACCCACCCACACATTTATGCCCATATGAACCCAGGACCTCTGTCCCTGAGCCCCATCTGAGAATCTGATCCAAGATCTCAGAGCCTTGGAGGAAGCCCTGAGATCTGGAAGCTTCCACTGCTTGAAAGCTGGAGAAGGATCCTGGCTCTAAAGGCCACTGGTTTGGGCCAGGTGAACCCAAGGCTGAGCAAGCAGAGTCCCACTCAGAAGCAGAGGACAAGGCAGCCAAGGGTGGAGGCTGGCTCCTTCCCCCAGCCAAGGGCATCTCAGTGCATGTTCTAAATAGGGGTGTCCAGCCCCAAGCCCACGGGCCGCATGCGGCCCAGGATGGCTGTGAATGCAGCTGAACACAAAGTTGTAAATGTACTTAAAACTTTATGAATTTTTTGTGTGTGATTACATGCCGCAATGTACTTAATGTGTGGATCAAGACAACTCTTCTTCTTCTAGTGAGGCCCAGAGATGCCATAAGGTGGGACACCCCTGAGGGACAATGTGCTTTCTAAAAGTGGTGTTAATCAGATCACAATTTTTCTAAGATTTTTATCATTGTATTTTTTACACTCATGTCTTTTTTATTAAACATTTTAATTGCATAGCCCTAGCCAGTTGACTCAGTTGATTGGAGCATCATCCCGTACACCAAAAGTTTGTGAGTTCGATCCCTGGTCAGGGCACATACTTGGGTTGTGGGTTTGATTCCCAGTTAGGGTGTTTATGGGGGCTTGGGAGGATGGAGGGAGAAAACTGATCGATGTTTCTCTCTCACATTGATGTTCCCCCCCCTTTCTCTATCTCTAAAAAATCAATAAACATATCCTCTGGTGAGGATTTTTACAAGTGTTATTTGCACAAGTAAAACTTGCCTATTATAATAAATTCAAACCATACAGAAAGGTAAGAAGTCTGCATCGGCAACACCCCCACCCTTGCAGTCTCCACAGCCAAGGCCAGCACTCACACAAGCACACACATTCCTCACATGGGTCCCACAGAGACAGATGTTTGGCAACTGATCACTTAACCCCTGCGTCAGAATGCACGGCTTCCCCTCACTGCTCACGTTCCAGTAGCTGTTGCCGCATCCACCCACACACTGAAGGGAGGTTTGGTATTTGGGATGGCTGGGCAGGGGCAGGGGTGGGCTCCTGGTGGCAAACTCTGCCACACAGCCCTCATGATAGCTGTATGTCCACTGGGATGGGGCTGAGGTCTTTGGAATAGCTTACAGTGACCAGGGGTCCAGTGAGTGTCTGGAGGAGCTCCACATCCGCCACACCCCCAACACACACACACGCACACACACACACACACACACACACACACACGCAAGGATTGTCCTCCTGGGAGCGGAGAGGCTGCACGGGGTGAGACTACAGAAACCAAATGAGCCAGACTTTGAGGAGGAAACTGCTGTGTACTTCTGTGACCCATCTCCTCATTGCTCAGGGTGAGGAGGGGCAGGGAGATCCGGAGCAAGGGCCATGTGTGGGGTGCCGGATAGGGGTTACCCTCGAAGGCAGACTCTACCGATTCGGCTAGTGAACCCAGGAGAGGAATTGCCACTGGGTGGCAGTGTGCGACCAGCAGTCAGTAAGGGCCTGCCGAGGGGGTGGGAGGGAAGATAGCGGCCAGGTTACCTACCCCCAGCATCTGGGGTAGGCAGGCACCTGGGGAAAAACAGAGGCACACCACTGTTCCTAGCACCGGGTGAGGTGCATAGCACTGTCAAGTTTACAAAGGGTGGTTGCCAGGCAAAACCCTCCAGGCCCTTTAGTTTACACACAGAACTGCGAAATCACTGGCTTTCCATAGGGGAGCTTTCAAGAGGCACCCACTGTGCTCCGACTGGCCTGGGGGCAGGAAAGCTTCACTGAAGACCTTTCAGCTGGATTCTGAAGGATGTCTGGGAGTTGGCATGTCACAGGCACCTAGAGAGGACGTGGGGGAGGGGCTGGGGCCCTGGGCATCAAGCCCCAACTCACCACCTGCCGGCTGTGAGATCTAGGTTACATTGTAACATCTCTGTGCCCCAGTTTCCTCGCTTGTAAAGAGGGGACAATATGCAGTAGGTAGACAATGAATTGAGGCTGGAAATTACTGTGAACACCTGGCACATAGTAAGCATTCAGTAAGGTAGTTACAGTTAGAGGGAAAGGGTAGAGTCTTGGGATAGAGAGCTCGGGATTTGGCCCCATGGAAACCAAGGTCCCAATCCTAGCTTTGCTGCTTGGCAGCTGTGAAGTCCCTTTGTCTTTATAGTAATGGGGCAGTAGACAGTTCCTACCGAAGAACTGTCTTCCCAGGTGCCCCGGCCACCAAAGTGGGTGATCTGAGCTCATCTTCTTTCCAGGGAACCTGGGGTATACACTGGGCAATGAGGGTTAGGAGGAGTGGACCCTTCCACTTTTCCAATTCTTTTACCCTCCTTCTGGCCCAAGGGCTTGGAAGAGGTGTGCATAGTTCCTATGGTCTTTCCTCATACTCCTTGGTAAGTCCAGTGAACTGGGAAAAGGTGGAGAAGGTAACAGGTAGGAGCATGAACTCATGATTCAGATTTGGGATCAAACTCCCACCCTGCTATTTCCTAGCAAAGCATTTTGTTCCCTGGGGCTCAGTCTCGTGGTCTGCAAAATGGGGGCAATACCAGCTGTTGAGAATCAAATTTAGCAAGTGCTCCATGTGGATGGAATCCAGTGTCACTGCTCTGTCCCTCTACCTTTATCACTCTACATCCGCTAACTCCAGGTGTTTGGAGCTCCAGGTCCCACTTCTGGATTTTTTTGAAGACCCACCAGCCCAGAAACCCAACTGGACTGTCCTATGGGGTAAGGTGGGGGCTGACTGGCCCAGCCTGCCTTCCCCAGTGGGTCGTCACTTCTTCCCTGATCGGCGGGCAGGCCAGAGGCCAGAGGCCAGCGGGGTGGAGGCTGGATGGTCCTGCCAGGTGCAAAAGGTTGGGGTGTGTGCCTTCTCCTCATACGCTTTCAGAGACAATGTTCCTGCCTGGCTCCTTTTGGCTGTGGTAGCCTCAGGCTTGACCCCCGTGGATCTGCTTGGATCTGGGACCTCACTCCTCACCCTTCCTCTCCCCCATATCCCTTTCCAAACCCCACTCCGTGCCACTCCCCTCCCCTCCCCCCTACACACAGAGCCCGGGGGTCCAAACGCGGCACAAAAGCGGCACTTGCTCCCCAGGGAGACCGCCTTGGAGGCGTGTGACCCCGCCCGCGCGCTGCCATCTGCCAAGAAATAAGGGCGCCTGTCCCCAACAAAGGCAAGTACCCAAAGGAAGTCTTGACTGCGTTGGGTAGAGCCCCTGCTCCTCCCCGGCCTTCTCCAAATCGGGTCTTTCCCTTGTCTGGTCTGGGTCACGCTCCAGCCCGCGCACATTCACTTCAGCACCCTCTCCCGCCGCTGGACTCCGCCTCCTACGCTGCGATTGGTCTGCGCTCCGGGCCCCGCCTCATTTTCCTGGAAAGTTCTTGGAAATCTGTCAAAGGTGTTTCCTTTTGAGGTCCCACCGCTGCCGCCGCCGGGGCCGGAGCCCCCGCCCGCGCCCCTCGGCGGCCGGGCTGCGCCGTCCGCTGTTCTAGGAAGACGTCGCTTCCGGGAAGGGTTGGGACGCGGAGGACGACAGATTAAGATTAGGCCTCTCGCCCCGCCTCGCCCTCCCGGCCCGCCCCCAGCGCTCTCCCCGCCCGCCCGCGCGCCGCCTCTCAGTCACTTCCCACCTCCGGTGCGCCCCGGTCGTCTGCCCGCAGAGTGCGGTCTGCGCTCCCTCGGCCCCCTCCAGCCGCCGCCGTCCGGCCGAGCCCCAGCTCCTGAGCTGCCGCTGCTGCTGCCGGGACATGGTCCTCTGCGTTCAGGGGTGAGTAAGCGCAGCTCTCCGCCCCTGGCCTGAGAACGGGAGAGTACCGGCCTCGTGCTAGCCGCCGTGTATGAGGGCTTGCCGGGTTGGAGATGACGGAGGGCGGCAGGACATGGGGAGGTGACAACAGGGAATGGTAACAACTGTGGGTAGGGAAATGGGGTCGGCTGGCGACCGGAGGAGCAGAGGGGGGACTAAACCTGGGTTCTGAATGGAGCAGGTAGACGCCAGTGGCAGCGCAACCTCAAAGACCTGGCTCACCTGCCCAGATTCCCTTCTGGGCCCAGAGCGCTCTACCCTAGTCTGCCGACACTGGGCCTACTGGTGACCTTGAGCCAGCCCCTGCCCCTCTCTGTCTGGTCATCCCCTCTCCTGCCACGGGCTAGCAATTAGTCTCTCCTTGGGAACCAGTCTGAGACGCTTGCCTCTCTTCAGGCTGGCATCTGCTTCTGCTGACCAGCAGCTCTTGGGAGAGCCTGGGTTTGGCGGGGCCCTGTCTGGGACACCCCCACAATTGCCTCACCCCTCCTCTCCGCCCAGTCTAGGATCCTGCCTCTCTTCTCCAAGTTTCCCAAAGACTTTCGGGGGTGGGGTGGGGCTGATAAGACAGTCTTGGCCTTAGCTGAGCATTCTTAGCGCATTCCTTCCACCCAGAGCTTCAGCCCCACCTTCAACCAAGGGGGTCTGACTCTTTCCAGACTGATCTCACAGCTGAGAAATCCCCAGAGAGAGCTGGGTGGCCCAGTGGCTGCTATTATCAGAACTGGGTGGAGCCCGGTGGGGAGGACAGAAGGTGAGGCGAGGCTGAAGTGCCCCTTGCCCTTTCCTGAGCCATCCCCGTTTCCTGGGAGGAGACTCGGGGCGCCAGGAAGAATGTACTTCTATACTTCTCCCCAGTTGTCTCCAGCACCTCCCTCCTCTCTGAATTCTGGGGCTCCTAAACACCTCACCCCCCACCACTGCCTTCCTCAGAGCACCTCCCCCCAATTCCAGGGTCCCACACTCTCTTTCACTTTGCTTCAGCTGAAACTCAGGGCCAGTGTTGGATGTCAGGGAGCACGATTTTAAGAGCTCCACACACACAGCCACAGGCCAGCAGGGCCCTCCTGAGTTAGGGACTCCCACCTGTAGGTTTGAGCTGCCAGCTTTGTGGAGGGGTCCCCCCTCAGGGCTGAGTTTGCCTCATTGGCTTGTGTCCCCAGGCGGGACTCAAAGGCTGGGCTCCATAGCAGGCACACACACGTACATGCCACCCACACTTGGAACACACCAGCCACCGCCCCCACCGTGACGATGACACAGCCATGGACACACCCAGACACACTGTCAGCCTAGGGTTGCCCACATCCATCTGTGTCCTGCTAAGTTGTCCAGACGTGGCCACCCCCAGAGTCTCCAGTCTGACTGGCTAAGTGCCTACCATGCTGGAAGATTCCCGGGCCTGCGCTGATCTCTGAGGCCCAACAGGCAGGCCACCAGCCAGTTCCTTGGCACCCAGCCTCGGCTCCCTGAGTGGGGTTGCAGAGCCCCCACGGTGCAGCCAGAGTGGGTGTGGGAAAGGATTAGGCAGGTGTGGTGTTTCAGGGTCTGTGGCCCCCTCTGCTCCTGAGTACGTAGGGGCCTTTCTTTGTTTAAATCTTCTAAGGGTCTTCTCTGACCTTCACCGTTGGATTTGGCTCCTGCTGCTGGCTTCTGCCCCTCTTCCTGCCTCCTGAGCAGTGTCTGGCACTGTTTACCCACGCCGCCCCCCCATTCCTTCCTTTGGCCTGGCGGGGTCAGCTCAGGAACAGGGAGACCCTGCCTCCCACGTGACACCCTTTGCTTTTATGGCTGGGTTATAAGTTTTTCTTAAGGATTGGGCCCATGGTTTCATTACCTTGGACCAGAGGGGAACCAGACCCAGAACCGAAGCCTAAGGATGCATTTTGTAAGCAATGAGGGAGGACCAACTGTCCCTTCCTTGGGAACCAGGGCCATGCCCCTCACTCCCAGGAAGCCCAGGATCACCATGCTGGGTGGGGTTCCCCTAGGGGGAAGCTACTGCTCGGATGAGGACTGGCTCAGCAATCCAACTCTAGCCAGCTGAGGGTACGGTGTGGCCGAAGCCCTCGTGTCTGGGCTGGTAGGACCCCTCACTGAGGGTGGAGACAGTTCTGGTGAAGAGTCAGGGGATCATAGAGCCTAGCAGGGCTGGCTTGCCAGGGTGGGACCTGGGATGGGCATGAGTACCTCGCCCTTCATCAGGAGCTCACATTTATGGGAGGTGGGATGAGCCAGTGCCTTTACAGGCCACTGCCCACGTGGAACTCTCAGCTGGGAGAAGCAGAGAGCAGGGTCAGACGCTGACCTGTTTAAGCTCTGCCCACTGTGGGCTGAGGTCCCTCCCATTGCTCAACTGAGCCAGTGCATTTAACCAGCTCACCTCAGCCGGGAGGGCACCAGTGCGAGGCGTCTTTGCGCTGCATCCTGTCAGTGTGGCGAGGACACCAGCTGGCCACTGTGCGTTAGAAATGTCTACAGGGAATGATCTGTGGTTTTGATTGGTGCAAAACAGAGGGAGAAGAGAGAGAGAGATTACATACTGTTCAACAAATGCAGGAGGGCGGAGATGTCTCTTTCAAAAGAAAGCGCATGTGTGGGGGAAGCAGTCACGGGGAATTTTGCGGTGATAAGTGGGAGGAGGGGTGCTGGACTCATTGAGCCCATGGGTGGGCCAGGGGGAAGCCGAGGCGCAAAGTGGGAGAGACTGGAGTCATGTAGCCGGTCTGGGGCAAAGGGGAGCTCTGAAGTGGGGAGAGCCAGGGCCTCCACTCACTGCCCACCCACTCCCTTCTAGACCTTGTCCTTTACTGGCTGTGGATCAGATAGGGCAGAGGCCCCGGTGGGCCCAGCCTGAGCCAGCTATGCAGCCTTTGTCTGCCGGGGCCTTCCTGGAGGAGGTGGCTGAGGAGATCCCAGCCCAGTCAGAGAGTGAGCCCAAGGTGCTAGACCCAGAGGAAGACCTGCTGTGCATAGCCAAGACCTTCTCCTACCTTCGGGAATCTGGTAAGTCTGAGGAGGGGGCATGCTTTAACCTGAGAAGTCAAGGAGGAAGCTTAACTCTGACTGTTAATTCTGATTTGAGAGGCATAGCCCTGCCCAGGAGAGTCTGTGGGGAGAGGTACAGCCTTTCCTGGGGAAGTGAGAAGTGGGAGACAGAGCCACCCTGCCCTGGTTTGCCACCCCCCCCCCCCGATAATTACCACTGTGACCAGTCTCTCGGCCCCTTCTCCCCCACTTGTCTAGGCTGGTATTGGGGTTCCATTACGGCCAGTGAGGCCCGGCAACACCTGCAGAAGATGCCAGAAGGCACATTCCTAGTACGTGACAGCACCCACCCCAGCTACCTGTTCACACTGTCGGTTAAAACCACCCGTGGCCCCACCAATGTGCGCATCGAGTATGCCGACTCCAGCTTCCGCCTGGACTCCAACTGCCTGTCCAGGCCGCGCATCCTGGCCTTCCCAGACGTCGTCAGCCTCGTGCAGCACTATGTGTCCTCCTGTGCTGTGGACACCCGAGGTGACAACCCTGACCCTGCACTGCCCCCAGCCCTGCCTGTCCCTAAGGAGGATGCACCTGGCGACCTGGCATTGCCCGGCCCGGCGGCCACCGCTGTGCACCTAAAACTGGTGCAGCCCTTCGTGCGCAGGAGCAGCGCCCGCAGCCTGCAGCACCTGTGCCGCCTGGTCATCAACCGTCTGGTGACCGACGTGGACTGTCTGCCGCTGCCCCGGCGCATGGCCGACTACCTCCGACAGTACCCCTTCCGGCTCTGACCCGGCCAAGCAGCCTCCTCGCCTCACCCAGCCATCCTCTGGAGGAGACACTGGCCCCAGCTGGACTTGGGCTCTCACTGTCCCTCCTCCAGTCACCCTGGTGCCCACGTGCTTCTGGCAACTGGACCAGGAAGAGTCAGCAGGAGCGAGGCTGGGGGCAAGGTGGAGGGGGAGGTGTCACACAACTTGAAGGTCAAGCCCCAGCTCCCACGTGGCTCCATGGTGGTGAGCCTGTGTCAGAAAGCAAGGGAGACAGGCAGGGTCTGTCTCACCCGTGGGCCAGGCCCAGGGCCCCCCCCCGCCCAACCCCGCAACCTGCCATGGCCTCCTGAACTGTAGAGACCCTGCCGGCCCTGGTTTCTCAGTTCGCAGGGTGGGGCGGGCCCCCTCCTTCCAGCCTGCGTGTCTCAGGGAGGATGGCAGCCAGAGGAACTGAGGTTGACAGTGACAGTCCCCTGATGGAAGAGCAGGCCAGGCTGGGGACTGCACAGTTTTACAGTATTTATTTATTTATTCTCCTGGGGTTGGTCTCAGGGTGAGCCCACCCTGCCTCTCTCCCCTGAGCCGAGTGCTCCGAGACCCCAGCTTCTCTGGCTCCTACCTGCAGAGAGCCCCATCCTGAGACGGGGTGCTGGACCCGAGGCAGTCATGGATGTCCTGGTGCTGACCCCCCCACCTGTGAATGTGTCCGCCCTCTTCTGCACCAGCCCCGCTCTGGGAGGGTGGGCAAATGGGCAAGAAAATGGAGCCAAAGCTGCAGCCCCCACCCTCTGCCTGCAGAGCTCCACCCGCACAGGGCTAGACTCAGGGGCAGGGGCTGCCTCTCCGAGCTGCCCGGTTTGCTTCCTTCCCAGGAAGGTGTACCTGCCACCTGAGAGAGGGAAAGATACATATCTGATAAGACTTTATAAAATTATTATTATAACAAAAAAACCCCAGTTTGGTAGTCTTTCTTTCTTCCACTGGTTTTTCTGTAATGACAATAAAACCATGCCTTTCATTTGTGGAGGCCTGAGTGGGGCCTCTTGAGTTCTGTACACAGTGTGTCCCTTTGATATTATCATTACGGCACTTTACATCCGGGTCAGCTGAGGCCCAGGGACTTGCTGTGGGTAAGCAGGCCCCACCAGGGGACCCACTGACGTGTGGAGTGGACAGGGTGCTGCCTTTCTCTCGTTCCTCCTTGTTCCCCCGGGAGGATGGGAGGCAGAAAGTGAGGGCCTGCAGGGTCACTGCCCAGGCCACCGCTGGCTTGGGGGGGGTGGCAGAGGAGCAACAGACCTGTGATGTGAAAATAGGGGATGCCAATTAAAGATTAAAAGTGGAGAATTCTAGGGGGGTGGGTGCTGAGGACCACCTCTGGTGACAGCATCTTTTGATTTTTGAGGTGACGAGGCCAATGGTCAGGGAAGGCTTGGCCAGTCATCCTGGGGAGAAGGCACAGTGAGTGCAGAGGCGCCAGGGCGTGACTGGGAAGCTCCTATGCCCGACCACCAGGAGGCCTGCGGAAGGGTCATTCTGCGCAGTGGGGCAGATTTATTGCGTTGAGGATAGTGACCAGTAAGCCGGCAGGCAGGTCTGACCTCAGGTCAGGGCAGGTGGGGTTGGGGGATCCTCTCCTTCACTCAGGGTCCCGCACACCGAAAGTGGGGAGAAGAGCAGTTAAGATGGAAAATGCCCTTGTCTGGCGCTCTGACTTTGGAACGTTTCGGCACCTGCAATCTCACGAGGCCTTGCGGTGTTCTGTCCCTTCACTGGAGTACATCACAGGAAAGCTTTGAACCTCATCCAGTTGTCCAATCCTTATTTTACAGACAGTGCTGGCTGGTTGAGAGCAGGAAGGTGTGAGGAGTGACAGGGAGGCAGGAAAGGATAAAAAGCAAGAGCCATGGAGGCCCAGGACCTTGGGGGCAAAGAGTGGAGCTGACGCTAGGCGAGAGTGAGCAGGGGCAGTTGAAGGCTCTTTCCTGGGAGTGGTGCCCGGGCGCCCAGCCTGGTGCCTCCTCTGCTGCTGGCTCCTGGGCCTGAGAACACGCCTCCTCCAGGTCCCCGTGGCCCTGCCAGCGATGTATGAAGTGTCTTATTGCTTCAGCCTGGATCTTAGTGCCTTTGTGACTCCCAAAATGTCTGCAGTGACCCCTCTATGGACTCCACCCCCAGATCTGAGTCACCTGGTGGGCAGGTAGCAGATGACAGAGTGGCCAAAGGAAGGCTGTTCCCCACCTGGTGCAGTGGCCTGGACAGAAAGCTGCTGTGACCAGGGGGAGCCCAGGAACTTCGTTGCCAACAGAGGAGAGACATCTCAGTGTGTCCACGGGTGCTGGCAGTGGACAGGGCTTTGCACCCCATGCAGTGCTGACCACACGCCTGGGAGTGGGTCTAACTAGTACCCATACTCCACAAATAAGGAAACTGAGGCCCGGAGGGGCAAGGGACTGGCTGACGAAGTGAGGCACAGGGCAGAGCTAGCCCTGAGGGGCCCCAACTGCCCACCCAACTGCTACCTGAGACGGCGAGGACTGGCCGCTTTCAGGCAAGTTGCACTTGGGTGCTGGTTCTATCCCCAAGTCCCTCCTTGCTAAGGTCTCTGCAGCCACTGTCCTGTCCAGCAGAGTCCCATCCCCCTGACCCCTGCCTCATCTCAAGCCAGGGTCCCGCTCTTGCCTGGGGAGGGGCTGCCAGCTACTTCTGAGCCCCGGTAATTTTATGCTTTAACCTTATCTTCATGTTTCCCTCTCGGTGAAGTGAGTGATGCCTAGAAGAGGGACTGTGGAAGCTGTGTCCTTGGGTCCCAAACCCAAGACAGAAACCCAGTTTAACAGAGGCGGAAGATCCTCTGGTCAGCACAGGCACCCTTGGGTGGTCCTGAGCTGGTAAGAGGGGCACACCCTGCCAGCACTGGCCGGGGAGAAAGAGGGGCCACCTGGTAGGTGCACGCTGGGCCCAGCACCCGGCACTAACAATAACTGATGGTGACCCTTCACCAACTAAGTCCTTTACCAGCTCACAAGCCCCTTGGGTACCAACGGGGCCAGACTCCAGCTAGGCCCTGGGGACACAGACAACTGAATTAATGGGCACTCAGGATGAGTTTTTAGGGTAAATAAAGCAAAGCAGAAGATGGGGCAGAGTGGCTTTGGGTGTAGGGACGCTGCTGCAGATGAGAGGCTCGGGGAAAGCTCTGGAGCAGGGTGGCCCTGAGTCTGGACACCCCAGCAAAGAGCAGGAGCTCACTATGAGACAACTTAGGGCAAGGACATCCCAGGTGGCAGGAGCTTCCAGTGCAATGGCCCTGAGCAGGTCCACACCTGGTATGATAGGAGTGAGGAGGCTGGAGTGGCTGCACAGGGCAGAGGGGGCACATGGTATGGCCGAGCACCTGTTGAGTGTTTAGCAGGGAAATGCTCTGATATGATGCTCATTTCTAAAGGGCAGACCTGTAAGCTGGCTGGGGATGGCCCCAAGAGGACCTGGGGGCAGGACACCAAAGGAGGCTGAGAGGTGTGATGGGGGACCCAAGAAAACCCAGAATTATCTTCTGCAAGGCAGGCCCCTTGTAGTACAGGCTTCCCCCACTACGTGAGGGTTCTAGGAACCCATCTGCATCAGTGTGCCAGCTGGCATTGTTGTGAGAGGCTGCATTGAGCTTCAGTTAATTTTTTTTTGAAGACCTTCAGCATGTTTGTCCATTTCATGATGGGTGACTTACGAGCACACCTGCCCACACCGCGCTGAGTGCTCTGCAGTTTTTGACTAAAACCCACCAGATCCCCAAGCCCCACCCTCCCTATTCACCCCATCTTTCCTGGAGCAACGTTTTTTTATTTCCCTGGATGAAAAAAGTCCTCAAAGGGAAACATTTGCTAATGTGGAAGAGGTAAAACAGAAAATGGCAGAAGCACTAAAAGGCATCAAAATTTACAAGTTCAAGAACTGTTCTGAGAGATGTAAAAATGTCTCAGTAGGTGTATTGCATCGAATGGAGAGTACTTGGAAGGTGAATGGAGTTTAAACATGTAAAATAAATACACAATATTTTACAAAGAAATTCCGGGCTCTTTTGGGGCCCCCTCATATGGGCGATGGCAGTGTGGTGGGAGTGGGAGAAGGTAGGCACTGCAGCTTGGTGACCCTGGGCTGGGTCCATGCCCCACTGAGTTCTCACCACAGACTTGCACACCAGCAGAGGTTGTCCCCATGTACAGCCGAAGAGGGAAGACTCACAGAAAGTCGGTGGCTCTTTTAGGGTCACACAGCTTGTGAGGGGCAGAGCCAAGGTTCTAACTCTGACTTGAGAGGTCTACTCTGCCTCTCAGGGGCTAGTAAGCCAAAGCCTTGGCACTCAGGAGGTGCTGAGGGCATGTGGAAGGGGTGGGTCAATTCAGGAGGGCTACCTGGAGGAGGGGGCAAGGGCTAGGGCTGGGGGCTGGGTCCTGGAGGATTCTGCCTGGCCCTGGGGAGGTGGAGCTCAGTTCTGAGTACTGTGCCTCCCTGGACTCACAACACTCCTCTGGAGCCACTGTGGGGACGGAGATGCCACGTGGTCATCCAGGCCAGTGAGAGCTCTTGCTGGGACATTTCACCACAATCATGGGGTGCTCCAACACCCCCGAATCATCAGGCCCTGCACCTTGGCCTGGCTGTTCATCTGCCAGATGAGCAAGCCTGCAGGGCTGAGGGTGGACAGGTCTGAAGGGGGCTGGGGGCGTGGATGGGTGGGCTCCAGTCTCAGGGGAAGCCTCCAGTCCTGCACAGCCATGCACGGGGCAGGGGGCAAGGGCCTGACTTGGGCCTGGAAGAAGGCAGGAAGATTCTGGGGAGTTTCCAGTCGCCCCCTCCTCCAGGAGAAGGGGGCCCTGCACAGGCCTGGGCAGCCCTTGCTCACCAGCCTGTTGGGCCAGTCTCACTGGAAAGAAGGATCGAGCTTTGCCAGAAGTCCAATCACCTCTCCTTGTGAGTGTGTCCTTCCCCCGACCCCGACTGCCTGGTGTGGGGCCTGTCCCCAGCTTCAGCGGGCCCCACAGCTGGCTGCCCAACAGGTCACTCCAACAGTCACTCTGGGGCAGCAAGTTAGGACTCCTGCGTCCAAGACTGGAGAGAGAGGAGGCCCCTGGAGGTTTCGTCTTTCTAACACAGCCCCACACCTGATTTTACTCCAGCCGCCCCTCCAGTCTGCACCGGGGCTGTGCACTTGGCTCTGGGAAGTTTCCCTCTATCTCACTCATTCAGATGGCTCCTTGGCTGTGAAACAGGAAGCATGATAGCACCTCTCTCAGAGGGGACATGGGGGCCCCAGGGGGATGTTTGAGGTGATGCTCAGGAAAGCCTGACAAGGTTCAACGTGGCAGCTGCTACAGCTGTCATTGTATCCATTCCTTGTCCGTGTGTTTAATCCCATTTGAGAGGTGTACAGGACAGTGGTTGGTGTCCCCTGAGGTCCCCATGGGGGCTGCAGGGGAGTCAGGCTGGAACTCTGGGCCTCTAAGCAGTCCCTGACCCCATTAGCTCTGCCACCGTCCTCCAAGTGCAGCCCTCCACCCTCCGGTGTCATTTGCTACCCACAGCCTTGGGTTCCAGCCCTGGCGAATAGATCCTTTGGTTTTGGCCTTTGTGTGGCTCAGCATGAAGGCAAGTCCAGCCCAATCTTCTAGCAACTTCTTTTCCAGCTCCATGACAGTGCAGACCATCTGCTACCCTTACTCAAGGTCTCCCTCAGGCCTGTTACTTGCCCATCCCTCAGTGGCCCGTACCCTCAAAGGTGAGTTACAGGCGAGGGAGGGGAGCTGGGCACGTGCCTCTAGGTCTGTTCCATTTCAAAGATGCAAGCCTGAGACCCACAGAGGCAAAGCAGCTTATCTACAGTCAACCAGGGAGGAAGTGAGCATACGGGGCTCAGATTCCAGGCAGAGAGCTTGTCCCCTCACCCTAGAGCTCTTGAACTGGAGTCCCTGCCTGCTGGCTGGCAGTGTGAACAGCCTGGCTTGTGGCCACCCAGGCTCCTAGTGTCCAGACCTGGACTCTTCACTGTCCCGAGACACACCCCCACCCTTCTCCCATCTTGGAGACAGCCCCCACATTCACTCCTGGCCTGTTGATCTCCAAGTCCACTCGCCTTGCCCTTGGCCCCTCCCGCTACCCCCAAGGCTGTCTTGCCCAGACCTCCCCTTACCCTTTCTCACTCCTCTGGCTGGACCCTCCTGACGGCCTCCTCACCAGCCCAACTGCCCACTGCAAGGTGCAGTGCTCATAAACCTGACCTGGCGCTTCCGTCCCCCCTGAGCGCTGTTCACAGGCTTCTGCCTTATCTTGCCCGGGCCATACCCCAGGGTCCGGGATTCGGCTTTCCAAACTGCCAAGCCATTTCATTCTGCTCCCCACCCCCAAGGAGTCCACCAGGCTGTGTCACTCATCCTGGAATGTCCTCCTCCCTCAGTTCTGCCAGGGTGAACTCTTACTCACCCATCAAAGCCCGATTCAAATGTTCCTTTTCCAAGAAGCCTTCCCTAACTTCTCCAGCCTTCACTTGCATCTGCTTTAGGTACCTCACTGCATCCTGGGGAATCTCCCTGGAGCACGAGTTTTCCCAGGTCTCTCCGGCCTAGGGAGGAGAAAAAGTACCTTCCATAACAGATTAAAAGCAGGCATTCTTTGGCTTCTTGTGAAGTCTCCCTATCTCTCTCATACACACACACATACCCCGTGCTTTCCCTCAAAGTCCCCTGGGGGTGGCTTTGAGGAGGTAAACCAGCCAAGTGAGGAGGAAGAACACAGGCACGGTTCACAGCTCAGCCCTTCCAAACTTGCTCTAGGACCTCAGGCAAATGGTTATAGCTCCTGGCACCTCCGTCTTCCCCATCTGTCTAACAGAGGCTGTGGTGGAGCCGTGCCATGGGTAGGTTGGAAAGGGGTGGGCCTGGCTTTGGGGGATACGAAGTGAATGGAACTGATGCTCGTCTCTCGGCAGGCCTGGAGCCTTTTTGATGTGGTCAAAGCCTGATGCTCATTGGGAAGACATTTGCTTCCATGGACCAGGTCTAGTTGAAGCAGGCAGGGCCCAGAACACAAGAGGCAGCCTTTGAGGGCTGCTCTGCCAGGCAGTCCCCACAGGTGAGACCCACACTCTGACGGTGTGGCTGGAGAGGGACACCCATCCAATGTGCCCCGGGCAAAGCCCTGTCCCCAGGACTTTCTCCACGCCCAGCACCGATGAGCCACACGGGGCCTCTCCTGTCACCAGAGCTGGGTTGCTGCATCGTCAGAGGTAAGGATTTCCATCAAAGTCTGGACTGGGCCAAAGCTCCTTCCTCCGAAGAAGCATTTCACAGCTGCCCATCCCTCCTTCTGAGCGCCAGCACTCATTGTGTGTGTGTGTGTGTGCGCGCGCATGTGCACGCTCATGCCTGTTGGTGTTTGTACTTGGCAAACAGCCCTGTGGTTTCCCAGCTCCTGCGGGTGGAGGGCCATGGCAGAAGAGCAGGTTCTCAGGAACCCTTTTCTCCAAAGCCGCAGGGAGGCCAGGCCCAAGGAGGCTTATCCAGGAGATATGTTCGAGGGGTGTGGGTAAGACTCAAGGGCAGTTCCCTGGCAGAGAGCACCCTTCCCCCACCGTCATGGCTGTGGGGGTGGCCCTAGGACCCTCGCTGGCTCAGTGTTGCCATCCCGGCATCTTGGAGGCAGGTCGAGCTTATGCAGGCAAAGGCGGGTGACCTGGGCAGGTGGCTTCATCTCCCTGAGCCATCTAAGTCTCAACGTAGAACCAAGTCCTGGTGTTGCGGTCACTGCCATCGGCTCCCTCTCTCCCTACCCTAGGGTGCCCAGGCTGCTCTCTGTAGGTCTTGACCTCTTCCCTCAAGCCAGCGGGTACCTGAGGGGGGCTGTGCTTTGGGAGCAGTACCACCCCTTTCTCCTCTGGGTCTCTGCGGGTGAGCCAGGGCCTACTAGGCTCTGGGAGATCCCTGGGCCTTGCACGGGGCAGAGAAGGTGTGGTGTGGCCACCCTGCCCCCACCCAGGGTGAGGTGTTTTCGTTAGAATTGAAGCAGCTGTGGCTGGAGGCCTCTTCCCAGGAAAAAAGAGCAGGGCGCCTCTTCCAAGAACTCCGAGGAGGCAGGGGCGGGGGAAGCGGGGGAGTTAATTTTAAACCAAACAGCCTTCAACGCTTCTCAGGAACTGGTTGCTCAACCTGACCTGGCAGGTCTCAGGCGAGCGGGCAGGCATGGTGCCAGCTCAGATGTGGTGGGGGGTGGAGGACGCGCCCCAGAGGGGGAGGCCCATGACCTTGAGGGAAGTTGGGTCCTGTCCTTGCCCATGAATCAGGGCCCGTCACCTCTGACCCCTACCAACCTGACTCGGCTTGCTGGGGTGTGGGGTGGAGTGACTTCCTGTGTCCTGACCCGGCAATGTGAAGTCTCACAATATTAATAATACAGGTGTCAGGTCCTTCCAAGGGTCCCGAGATTGACTGTCATGTCCCCCCTTCCCTGCTCAGAGTCTGCCACTCCTATCCCCTGGTCTGTCCCTCTGGAGGTTATCTGACAAAGGCCTGTGCCGTTAGCCTATGGGACAGGACCCTGGGGTACCAGGCTGGGAGCAGGGGCAGGGAGAGATGGAGGGAGCCTGCAGCAAGCTGGCCGAAGTTCTGGGCCCAAGGAGTGAGCCTCCAGTGCCTGTGGGGAGGGTCTGAGCTGAACCCTCTGGGCCTGTCCCCAGGGCTGACTGGGAGTCAACAAGGTGCCTTCCCATACACTAATCTCCTGTCCCCTACCCAATGTGGCCACCCCCTCCCGACTGAGGACCCTCCTCCCAGCAGCTGGTCCCTAGAGAGGATCCTTCCAGGATACCCCTTCTCCACCACCTCTACCAGCTGCGCACTGAGACCCCAGTAGCCCGGGTGGGGCGGGGCCTCTGTTCTAGGAAAGAACCCTGAGCAAAGGCTGCCAGGAGCCAAAGTTCTTGGAATCAGTACCGCAGGGAGAGGGGACGCTTCTTGGAACTTGCTGGCTACTCTAGGGAGAGAGGCTCAGAGGATGAGCAATGACCTAGTTAAGGGGAAAGGGGTGCTAAGGCCTCAGCTTGTGTCCCTACCTCCAGGAAACCCTCCTTGACTTCAGACGCCTCCTCAGACAACCCCGTCTTGGAAGCAAGTATGCTGGGCCCCTCTAAGGGTCTGTCAGCCCAGGCCTGGCACAGCTTCCGTGGTCCCCAATGTCCAGCAGAGGCGGGGCCCAGAGTGCGCGGCCAGAAACAGTCGGGAAAATAGGCAGCACGTGTGCGTGGGGAGAGGCAGCGTGTGCGCACGGCCACACAGGTGGAAGTGGGAAGTGAGGCGCAAGTTTATCACCCAGGCCGGTGAAGTGGGAGAGAGGAGGCAGGGCCAGGTGGGGTCAGCAGGGCCAGGCCCTGCTCACTGACTGCCCCCTTGCCAGTGGACGGGCAGCTCTGGCCAGGACTCCTGTCACCTTTTCAGGCTGGACTTTTCCTCAGCTTCAGCATCAGGCCACTGAGGGTGGTCCCACCACCAGGGAGCGTCTGTGCAGCCTGGAGCCTGCATCTGGCCTGCGGGGCCTCAGTTTTCCTATCTGAAGAATGGGGAGGAGAAGCTGCAGGCCCCCAGGACGGCTGTGAGGGGTGTGACCCCAGCCTGGGACTGGGTTGGGGCCCGGCACCTCTTTGAAGGACTAGCCCTGAGCCGTGGTCCCTCAGAAGGTCCCAGGGTCAGCACCGGCAGAGCACGGCCAGGAAGTCTGGCAGAGGGGACTAGGGTGGTCTGGATGGGCCTGGAGGGAAGAAAAGGGCTCCCTCTCTGGCGGGGTGGTCTTGGGACAGCTGTTTAACCACTCAGGACCTGTTTGCCTTCCAAAGAATGGAGAAGCCTCCCTGGCCAAGGCTGGACAGAGGTCACTCCTAGCTGTCACTGAGCACAGCCGCCTGCCTGCTTCCCCCCGCCCCCAGCGTGTCACAGGGAGGGGCCCCCTGACCACCCTCCAGGGACCAGTCCTGGGATGGAGAAGGGCTGAGACTGCTGGGTGAGGACTGTGAGGCGGGGCTGGAACAGAGAGGTCCTTTGACCCCTGCGGAATGACAGGGGGTGGGCCAAGGGCACCCCAGAGACATAGTTCATCACTGAGCCATGCAGTGCTGATTCTCTGGGGTCCCCGAGGCCCCTGTAGACGGTGGGAATGCTGTGCTGTCCGCCCAGAGGCCCTGGGACCTGCGCCAGGTCAGGCTGGCCTTGGCCAGAAGGAACCTGCCATAGGACAGCGGGACCTGGAGTCCACCTACCCCGACTCGGCATAGCAGTCAGTAGCCTCCACAGGGTTTGCAGGGACACCGGGGCCCTGCTACAGGTGGCTCCAGAGCCAGGCCACCGCCTGTGTGACCTGAGCCCACCGCCAGCCCTCTTTGTGCACCCGTCTGTAAAGTGAGGACAGTTGGGGGTGGAGTAAATGGATGCATCTGGTGCTTTTCCCTCCTCCTCGGGGCCTCCTCCCTGGTCCCAGCCAGAGTCCACATGGACATGAGCCCCACTGTTACTCTGGCCCTTACTGAAGCAAGAAGCGTCTGTGGACGCACCTGCTTTGCCCGCTGAAGCCCAGGCCCTGGTGCTGGCAGGGCCCCAGGTGGGAGGACAGAGGGAGACCCACATCGCAGGATCGAAATATTTAAAAACCATAAAACTCAAGCTACAAACTGCTAAAAAAAATATGTGCTATCCTCCTCCTCAGCAAATAAACTTCCATAACAATAATAACCTGTAAACCTGTGATGTTTGTGCCTGAAAGTCATATAAAAATATGAGAGAAAGTCAAATATCAAAACTTACTGAATTTAATGATTATTGCTTATGCCCTGGTGTGCAGCAATGTTGGGCAAGAAGATAAAGACGCCTAATTCAGAAGGTTTTATATAGTTATCCTGTAATATTTACTGTTCTTGCTTTTATTCCAGTAAAACTATCGATCATGTGATTAAAATAAAATACTACATAAATCTAATTTAAAATATTAACAATTTGAAAGTATTGAAAATATATTTCAAAAACTTACTGTTAAGAGTCAAAATTAGTAAAATTAAAAAGGCAACATACAAACTCTAAGTTATAATAATGTCAAAATTTAAATTAAAAAGATTTGAAACTAAAGCTTTATTGAACTTGTTGAAGCTTTATGTTAACTTTATTTACTAATTGTTACGTAATTTTCTAGAAATAAGCCTTCCCAATTCACACGCAAGCCCTCTGGGAATGAAGGGCAGCTCTCAGCCTCCCTGCGCGGCCCTGGGGCCGGAATAATGCTGTCAGGAGTGCGTGTTCAGGTCTGTCTCACACTGTGCCAGTGCTGGGTGTCAAATCCTCGATGACGCGGAAACCCAAGCATTCTTTAGCCCGTTTTCTGTGAATTGATTGTTTGTGCGTCTGTGATTCATTCTAAGTAACAGGCCGCAGGCAGATTAGAAGGATGCCGAGAGACCAGGTGTGATTTCCAGTGAACCATTCTAGCAGTTTGGAAACAAATTATAGTCCACTGTCTTCCTCACACAGGAAACCACCCTCACTTCTCGTTGGACAAAATATCAGAACATGATCAATGAAACCCCAAGTCCTTTAGAGCAGGGGTCCCCAAACTCCAGGCCTGTTAGGAACCAGGCCCCACAGCAGGAGGTGAGCTTGAATGTAAAGCGCTTGAATCATCCTGAAACCACCCCCCTCCCCCACCGGCCACCCCTGCCCGGTCCATGGAAAAATTGTCTTCCACAAAACCCATCCCTGGTGCCAAAGAGGTTGGGGACTGATGCTTTAGAGCACCTCACTGGGCATCACATCAGTGCTGACTCTGGGGGAGAAAGCCTTTCTTCCTTCAAGGGCCTCGCCTGCACTCTTCGCAGGGCAGGTCTGGGGAAAGGAGAGCCCCATCAGAAACCCATTGAGTGTTACCTCCCCATCTCGGGGAGAAGCAGGCTCTGGGACAAGGCTCCAAATAAGAATAGCTTATTTGGGAGGTGAGGTTGAGACAACTCTCCATGGTTCTCTCACCCTTCTGTTCACTCCCCAGTAGAGGCACCCATTGCCCTTGTTTCAAACAGTCCTTTTAAGGGTGATTATTATGGTGAACAGCCTTAGAAGACAGATAACAACTCCCTCCAGGGAAAAGGGCAGATTTGTTTCTTTCCAGTGTAATAAAGATAATATCTCCCTCTGGGGTAAAGCTTGGGCAGGTTTGCTTGTAGCCTATTATAAAAGGTCTGGGTTCCTTTAGCTCACGGTTCCTCTCCAGTAATGCAGCCCTCTGCGTGCGCAAGCATCCTCTGGTGCTTACCGAGTTGCCCTGTGGGAACTGAGGTTTGGGGGATGTGGTACAAGAAAATGCTGATCCTCTGTCTACTGTTGCAACTGTGAATAATAAACAGACCTTTGTTTCTGAGCCGGTGGTCTTGTGTCTCCTGCAGAATCCTAAGGAATAGGGTAGGCTCACTCACTGGCTTGCAAGTTGTGTAAAATCTCAGAGCCTTCCCTAGAGGACAGGGAATGTGAGACAGGGAAGGAAATGCAGCCAAAGCAGGCGTGTTGATGAGCGGGTTCCCTCTGTGGGCGACTGAGGCTCAGTCCTCACTGAGCGACGGTGCAAAGAACATACCTCAGGGTTGTCCCACCAAAGGGGCGAGGAGGCTGGGGTGTGCATCCGCCACCTCCCACCCTCCACTGGCTCAGGGCTGCTCCAGCGGGTGAGCTCCCTGGCACTTTTGGCCCCTTACCAAGCTGGCCTCTGCAGCAGAGAAAGTCCGGCCGAGCGCCACAGCTGCAGTGTGGGAACTGGAGGGCGGGGGACTGAGCTGCTTGGGTTCCATGGGAGCTCCCCGTGAGCTGGGCCTTCTCTGAATGCTGCCCAGCCCTGGTGCCTGGCGAAATGCCAAGCAGACAGTACTGGAAGGCGGGCCACATGACCCAAGGAAAAGGGCCTGTCCACTTGCCTATCTCCTCCACGAGGCCAGGAGCTGCTGAGGGACCACTTCTGGGTCGGTGTCTGCTTCACGCCCTACTGCCCAAGAGTAGGCGTCCCAATCAGCAAATACTCAGTAAAGGTTTGTTGCATGAATGACGCAAGTAAATATGCTTCTAAAACAAACAAAGAAGACTCTGAGTCAGCCAGAGCTGACTGAGCCATCCTCAACTTAGAGAAAGGCTATCAATCCAAAATCGACCCCACAACACGTAGAGAGGCACCGCCACCTATGCAGGACACAGGCTACAAACGCTCTGGCCGTCACTGTTTTTCAAATACTGTATCGAAGGTCTTAGCCAAGCTCTGAGACAAGGAAAATAAACAAGAGCTATACACATTAGAAAGGAAAAGACAAACGTGTCGTCATTTTTTGTGGTACAAGTTCAGTGTAGAAATTCCAAAACAAGCAAAGAACCGCCGATCTAAGAAAAGCGAAGAAAGCGGCCAGTTCTGATAAACCACACACATCACCAGCTTTCCCAGTCCAGCAAGAACCGCTTAGGGCACCTCCTGGTATGACCAAGAACAACGCATGTTGTGTCACATCGGGGGGAGAGGGGCCGCAGCGCTGACTTTTCCCTAGAGCCACAGGCCTGCGCAGCCAGCGGAACTGCAAGCCACCTGCCTCCTGGCTGAGTTTTACCTCTTGCCTCCCAGAACCCACCAAACGTTCTCTGTGTTCCCCAAGCTAGGTGCACAGGCGAGGTCCCAATGTCCCCCAGCCCCACCCCGGAGCTGGCCCAGCTGCACATAAGCTGGCAGTTCCAGAGGGTAGGCTGGCTGTGGACAGCCAGGTAGCGATGGGCTCAGAGCCTCGTGAGGCAAAGGCCACCTCTCTGCCCTCGGAGACTAAGTGGGAGGGAAGCTCTCTGTGCTGGAGCAGAGAACTGTCTCAGGCCATTTTGTGAGAGAGCAGCACCCAACTGACCTGAGGGTTCTCACCCCCTTGTCCGGCCCCACCTTCACCCCACTGAGCACAGGCGCAGACGGGCCCAGGCAACCGCTGGGGCGCTCAGGATGTGCAGGAACAGACACATCCAGGAACGGCAGATGCCCAGGGCTCTGCCCGCCTGGGGCGCAGCGTCCCAGGCCTCCTCCGCCTATGGAGGGAGCACAGGGCCTTGCTGGGCCCTCAGGAAAGCACCGGGGTGGGGGCAGGTGGTGACACTGGTGGCAGCGCCATGTCCCCTGCCAGCTCCAGGGCGACTCAGGGACTGGCAGACTCTGAAGGGCAGGGTGGCCTGGGCATGACTCCCACTGTTTCAGGGTCAATTTTATGTTTAGTAGGGGGGTGAGCAGTAGGCGAGAGTGAGGACCAAGCCTAAAATCCCAGCCGCTCTTTAGAGGCCTGTCCGCAGGAGTCCACACCCAAGTCCACGAGTCCCTCAAGGCCCCGGCCCCACCTGAGTCATGCCCTTGCTGGGCCCGGCTTACAGTTGGTGCTCAGTGCTTATGGGTAAGCGAGTTCCTAGGGACGAAAGCAGAGACAGAACAGAGGACCTCAATCACCCCTCCTCCAAGCTGGGGAGGTGGCCTCAGCTCTCAGAAACCAAGGCCCCTCACAGAGGGTGTTGATAGGATAAAAGGGCTTGTCCCAGAGGCTGTCCTCACATGACCCTGGATTCCACCCCACCCAAGAGGAGGCTGAGGTGCTGAGCCCTTGGTTGTGACTCAGCGGAAGATGACAGGAAGGGGCGGGTGACGGAGCTGCGGGCCCTGGGGCTTTGCTTCTCCTTTCTCTTTCCAAAGCACTGCGAGTTCCAAGAAACAAAGGTGCTAGAACTACAGCAAGCCCAGGCTTCCAGGGACACAGGCTTCCCTGGTCCTCCCACCTCGGGAGACGTCATCAGAGGCCCCAGGGAAGCCCCCAGTCCCTGTCCTCCATGTAGGGACTTCTTCCCCTGGTGCCCTAGGACCAGGGGCTGAGTACCTGGAAGGTCCACACCAGAGCCAGGACAGGGTTGTGGACTCTTAAGACTTTCCAGGACTGTATGGCCCAGACTCACATGCTGGGACACTCCCCTGGGTGAGAGGAGGCTTGGGGATCCTCCAGGACATGTAGGGGTGGAGCAGTCAGAGCAGACTTCCTGGGAGTGGCAGAGGCTACCTACATTAAGAACCCGAGGGACACAAATATTAGCACACGCAGTGTCTGTGAAATACTGCCGTACCCCGATGTTTTATTGGGCGAGGGTTTCGGTGTGGGCAGGGCTGCACTCTTCCCCAAAGCTCTGGGGAGAGCCCCTCTCCTCATCTCTTCCAGCCCCAGGAGACTGTCTGTACCCCTCAGCCCTTCCACGCTGATGTGACGGGTGGCCTCCCTCTCATAAGAACCCTTGGGGTTGCACCGAGCCACCCGGACCACCCAGGGCAATCTCCCTATCTCGAGGTCCTTCTCCCTTGGGAGGTGGACATTCACAGGTTTGGGGGGTGAGAATGTGGGCCTCTTTGGGGCCATTGTTCTTCCTACCACAGGAGCGGTAGGGTTGCTTTGCCGGTCCCAAGCCCCATCCAGAGGGCTTGTCCAGGACTGAGGGGTCATGAGGGGTGATCAGGCCACGACTCTGGCCAACACAACGTTGGCTGGGGGCTGGCTGGGGCCCAGAGCTCCAGGAAACCTTGTGCCTGCCCCTGCCAGCGCCAAGGACAGCCTGTACTCCTGGCGGGGCCACTGTGCAGAGATCAGGTGCACCCCATCCCTGGAAGTGGCCACGGCTCAACTCGAGCAGCTGCTTGGCCCAGGGGGTGGTGGGGAGGCCAGGCCATGAATGGCTTCCTCTGCCTGCTGACCGCAATGTGTCCGAGCTGCTGTCAGGTCAGGCAGGAGCCACATGAAAGTTCCAGCTCCGCTCTAGAAAATGCATACTCTCCAGCTTATTGGTGGACATTTACTGAGCTTGAGTTATGCCAGATCCACATGGAGCCTCAGAGAGATGAGGAGACATAAAGGTTTCCAGATGCAAGGATGCCATCGATGCTGGCTGAAGGTCAGGCTAGGGGCTGGTGAGGAGAACAGAGAGGGCAGGGCGGGTGCTCCAGAGGAGGTAGTTGGTGTTGGAGCTTGAAGGAGAGGGTGACTCCGATGACCATGGTGGGCAAGGGCACTCCTGAGGGGCACACTGGCTGGGCAGAGGGAGAAGGCATGGCTAGGAGGGACTGCAGCTCTTTAGGGTGGCAGGAGGCCAGGGCAGTGGAGCAGAGTCCACAGGTGGGCAGAGATGCACACGCAGCCTGCAGAGGCTGCTGGGCAGCCCTCCGAGCCTGGCGGCAGTGGGCGCTTAGTTCCACTAGAAGCTGGCTCAGAGCGCCAAGGGCCCTTGGCAGGGTCCCCAGGCCTCTCCCATAGCCACCCCCTCTACCTTTTCAGACCTGGGCTCTATGGGACACCGACACCACACATAGCCATGGGCAGCTGCTCACGGGTTCAGGGCAGGGGTTGGGAAGTTAATGGTCCAGAGGGGAGAGCAGGAAAAGGGCTGGGGGCACATTTCAATAAGCAGCTAGATGTGCCCTGTGGAGAAACCCATGGGCAGCTGGGAAAAGCACCCAGTGTGATGAAGTCTCAGTGTCCTCAGCTGTCAGGAGGGGGATGGAATTGTTCTCCCAGAGTACGTCCACCAGACCCCTACACCCTCTGCCCACGCCCTGGCTCTGGCTGAAGGAGCCTGGGCAGGCAGCAGCCATGTCTCTCAAAACCTCAGGGGCCTGGACTCCATCAGCCCCATGGCCTCATGCTGTTCCACCTCCTGGGCTCTGGGACACATGCTGGAGGAGACAGCTCATCTTTGGCTCTGGCCCCAGGAAGGAGGGGGGAGGTGAGCCTGGCCTACCTTGGACTGGAGCCACTGGCTGCCCTGGCCTGGACCTCGGGGCACTCAGGCCCTGGTAAGAGAGGAGGGTGGGGGTTGGGGGAGACGTGGCTGCCAGGCTACCAGCCTCTGGAGGCTCCATCTCTGGAGGACAGAGAGCAGTCAAGAGCCCAAGGCTGAAATCCCTGCCTCCCTTCCCTTTCAGATGTCCATGTCCCTGCCAGTCAGACAGGTGCCCGAGGCTACAGAACCCTTCCTCTGTCTGCCTTCCAAGGCAGCCAATGAAAACACAATGCCCCATAACAGGTGCATCCCACAGGCTCCTCTCAGCCATCCTGTCAGATAAAGCACTTGTCCCATTTCTCAGGCTTGGAAGCCAAGGCTGTGGGAGATGAAGGCATCTGCCCAAAGTCACATCCTGGTGGCAGGCAAATGCCAGGATCTGCAGCCAGGCCGGTGTGGCTCTGGCATGGGAGCTCAACATCTGAGGCCCCGTCAAGCCATTGGTTGCAGGCTCCAGGCCCCACCCTGCCAGTCCACTTGGCCTGGACCTCTTTCCCAGGAGAATGGAGCCTTACTGTTTTCTGGGAAGGATGTTGTCCCCAAGGGTGGCTTCTGTCTCAGTGACCCTGGCTGCCCCTACACTGTCATTCTCCATCATTATGCTCTCCTGGGGGGCCCAGCCCACCCGCTGGCTGAGGCCTTCCCTCAGTGATGGGCCTGAGCCAGGAGGATGGGAGCATCAGGGAAGCCAGTGCTGGCTGAGGTGCGGCCCAGGCTCGGGGACAAGGACACAGGGCTGCTGGTCAGGGAAGCTACCCAGGGATGCCACTGGGGACAGCGAGACCCAAGGGCACAGGCAGCAGGAGAGCGAAGGCAGTACTGGGGAGGACCGTGTGGCAAACGTTGGAGAGCACCGGGGCTCAGAAGGCCAAAGCCTTGCTCTGATTGTGCCCTACCCCACCCCCACCCCAGGATCCTCCTGAAGCAGCTGTGAGATGTAGCCCCTGACTCCTCCCCAAGGAAAACCAGGGGCAACTGGGAGCCCCTGCAGCTGCGGCCGGGCAAGGAACAGATACCAGGGCCCTGGGGGCTGTAGTGTGACCTCTGCCAAGGCAAAAGTGACACCCAGCTACAGCAGGGGAGTTACTCAAACCAGATGTGACCCCAGCAATACAGACTCCCCAAAGGGAGGGACCTAACTTCCCGTCTTCACTTGACTACGCCCATCACAAGGCCTCAGGCGGCCATGTCTTCTGGGGAAGGCCCCGCCTGGGGACTGGGCACTCAGACACCAGCCACACACTCACCCAGCTGGCAGAGCGAACTGAGGCTGCCACCTTGCTCTGGCCCTGGAACCAGAAGAGCCAGCCTCTCAGGAAAAGTTGCTGCTCGTGGTCCCACCGTAAGACATAATTCCAGAACCACAATTCCAGGACCTGATCTGATCCCTAAACCAGATGAGGGTTCCAGCAGAGAACACTACCTACCCAACCACACTGCCTCTGGCCACCGTACCAACAGGCCAGGCCCTCACAATTCCTGGGAGGGTGGGGGAGTCTGATGGAATGAGCCAGCCTGGTCTGCCACGGTCCTCTGAAGCCAGCCCAAGGCAGGCTCATACCTGTGTCACCTGGAGGTTCCCTGTCACTGGACAGAAGGGCTCGGCCTTCAGGCCTCCTGGCAGTCATGGGTCTGCACAGACCAGAGCTGGGGTGGAGATCACACCGGTGCCTCCTCTGTCGGGCTTCTTTCTCTCTCCGGCCCCAGCCAGGGACAGACGGTTTAGCTGCAACCCCCTTGGAAGGGATATCTCAGCTCAAACTAGGGGCTAAAAAGTAAATACAAGCCCTGCTTACCCCACACGGGCTCAAGCCCTCAGCTAAATGAATGTGGACCCCAAATTGTGCAGCTAGGACCCTCAGCCCCATTCCTGCCCCCACCCCAGAAGCCGGCAGCTATCCCCCAGCTGAAGCAAGAGGAGGCTCCTGTGCTCTGAGCCGAGGCCCCTCTGCAGGGGAGTGTGTGGGTGGGCACCCAGGGCGATGGGGGGCTGAACCAACCCTTGGAAGAGACGCGCCACTGTCCCAGGCCAGGATCCCCCATGTGCCCCCCTCCACACTGGCCTCCCACACCATGCCACTGGGCAGAAGGACGTTCTTACCCCCAGCACTGCTGGGGGTTAGGAGCCAGAGCATCTACCAATCACAGTGACAGAACTGTGGTCTCTTTACTGGTCACTTGACACTGTTTTTGCTTATTCATTTTTTTATCCTTACCCAAGGACATGCTCATTGATTTTAGAGGGAGGGGGAGGGAGGAAGAGAGGGAGGGAAACACCGATGTGAGAAACAGTGGTCGGTTGTCTCTCGCACGTGCCCGACTGGGGATGAGACCCACAACCTTGTGGCGTAGGAGACAACGCTCTAACCAGCTGGGCCACCCTAGCCAGGGCCAGTTTCTTGACACTTTATTGGCCAAATCTCCCCAGGTCCCCAGAGCTGTTCCACCCACAGAGACACCAAGCAGCCTGCACTGGCCACACTGGTGTGACAGAGCCAGGCTGGGGACCCGGCGCTGCTCAGCTCCTGAGTCAGACTGTGGACGGCCTTGCTCTTTGCTGCCCCAGGAAGGACACCCCTGCGCTACCTTCTTCCCCCAAGCCTCCTAGAAACATAGAGCACCGGGAATCCCAGGGTCACGGGAAATGCCCCAAGCATCCGGGGCTCTGGAAGGCCCCATCCCCCTCTCTTCAAGGAGCATTCTGGGAAGAAGTGTCATCTAGGCACTCTGGCAGATGGGGGCTCTGGCCAGGCATCCACAGGGTAGCCACGCTGGGCGCCAGACCTCTGGATGTGCAGGAACCGGGACCTGAGGAGACACGGACAAGGACCAGTGACTGCCTGGGCCCAGGGAGTGAGTGGGGACGGGGGACAGCACACTGTCCCCACTGCCGGAGCTGTGATAGACCAGTGGAAGGACCAGTGTGCCTGGAGGGCTGGGGGAGGATGGACTCTCACCTCCCACAGAAGTCCCTGCGCACAGCCACGAGGTTGAGGGACAGGTCAGGCCGGCTCTGAAGCCAGCTGCTGACAAGCTCTGGGTGTCTTGGGTCCACTTCTAAGAAGATGCTTCTACGTGGGGGAGAAATGGGCCAGTTCAGCTGGGCAGGACCGGACCTGCACTTTTGGGTTGCCCAGGCTGGGAGGGGTGGGGGCAGGATGACGGCCGGGGCAGGCCCAGGACTCCTGGTAGGGGAGGAGGCTGATGGGGACCCTCCCCATTCATACCCAGAGTCCTTCAGGAGCCGTGGGGCCAGGGCCAGGATGTGTTCAATGATGTCCATGCCCTTCTCCCCGCCATCCAGGGCGGCTGGGTCTTCGTAGCTGAAGGGGAGGTGGTGGGAAGTGAGAATCCGGGGTGGGAGTCCAAAAGGCACAGAAGAGCTGAGCAGAGCCTCCATGAAGGGGCCCCCTGAACTTACTCTGGGCTGAGAGTCTCAGGACCCAGGCGAGGGGCCCCCAAACGACAGCAGCTCCAGCTCCCCTTCGTCCCACGAGCAGCGCGCACCAGGCAGCGCCACATGTGCCTGGTGAACCCCACTGCCTGACAGCCCTCCATGCCTCAGTGTGTCCCCGCACCAGGCTGCTCCTATTCTTGGTCCGGGTGGCCCAGAGCTGTCCCTGACCACCCTTGAGGGCCCAGGAAGGGGAGCCAGCGCCCTGCCCCACACAGCCACTGCCCTGTCCGGGGCTC
Source organism: Desmodus rotundus (assembly GCF_022682495.2). Taxonomy (NCBI): domain Eukaryota; kingdom Metazoa; phylum Chordata; class Mammalia; order Chiroptera; family Phyllostomidae; genus Desmodus; species Desmodus rotundus. The sequence goes on along the minus strand of NC_071394.1, from coordinate 131,499,556 downwards.
TGGGGCGACCCGGGGTGCTCAGCCCGTGGTGAGAACAGGAAGGCTCAGTGCAAAGCTGGATTAGTTTGGTGCCAGCTTTCCTGCTAAGCCCCTACATGACCTTGGACATGGCACCTTCCATGTCTGGGCCTCAGTCTTCTCTGAAATGATGTGCCTGTCTGAGCACCTTCCATGTGTTCTGCCCCGTGTCTGATACCCTGCTGAGTCACTGCCGAGTCCTCCCACAGCCCCGCAGAGCTCGGCCGCCCTTTCAGGGGCCAGAAACTGAGGTGTGGGGAGGTGCGGTCGTCATCCAGTGGTCTTAGGTGGGAAGGCAGAAGCTAAACACAGGCAATTCCGTGGGCTCTAGAGTGAGCTCTCTCCCAACACCAGCACCCTTTCAGCCCCTTCCCCCCACACCTCCCGACGGTGTGGTCCTCATGGGCAGACTTGGCCTTCTCAGGCCTGGGCCCTGTCCAAGCCCATCCCGCACCTGCGGATCTCAGGGGCCAGCTGCTCCATGTCCTGGCGGAAGACGTAGGGAGGGTTGCTGACGATCAGGTCCAGGGGGCCCCAGTATAGAAGGTGTGCCCAGCTCCCCTCTGCATCCAGGGAACACACAGCAGAGAAGGGGAGGTGAAGTGGTAGCTCCACCCACCATCACGTCCCCTTCCCTGGGGAGCCACACCTGGGGCCTGCTCCCGGACCTGACAAGCCAGACCAAACCAGACCAGCACATTAGGGCCCAGGGCCCCTGCCAGGAGCTGAGACACTCGGTAAAGAGCGTGGCCAAGCCATGCTGTGCCTGGGCACAGGGGGGATGAGGGCCACACAAGAGGGGCTTTCTCTTAACCTTCTGCTTAGGCCTTGACAACAAGCCAGCCCCAGACAACGAATTAGTTATGGGGGATTTGGAAGATAAGAAAAGCCCTGGGCTGGTCCCCTCATGGGTCAAGTCAGCCCAGGAGGCCACAGGGACTTGCCTGTCCTCAGCAAGGACTGGTCCGAGATCCCCTATGTGCGCATGTGTGAGTGCGTGTGCGTGTGCCCACGCGTGCATGCATGTGTGGGGGGTAAATGTTGCGAAGCCCTCCCTCCAGCATCGCAGAGTGCCTCGTCCACCCGGCAGCACCTATCTCCAGGGTCCCCACCCCAGGGCAGATGGGTGGGGAAGGTACCTAAGGTCACATCGAGGGGGACGATCTGAATCCTGTCCTGCAAACGAAGCCTGGAGAGATGGGAAGGGAAGGGAAGGGCAGAATCCTGCTCTTGGCTGCAAGGACTGGGAGGACACGCCCTTCGTGGACTGTGAGACACCTGGTGCTCCCCACCACTCGTACCCCAGTGGGAGCCATGCCAGGCTGCCCCAGTGCCTCGCCCTTCTTGGGAGTGGATATCAGTGGGTTGGTCACCTGAACAGGGGCTGAGGTCAAGCCCAAGTCTGACTCCTGTCACCCCCAACCTTCTGGTCCCCCAGCCCACCTACCTCTGAGCATTCTCAAGGGTCAGGCAAATGGCAGCTTCTCCCTTATCCACAGCGATGGCTCGGCTCTGCTCCGAGAATGTATGAAGGGTACATGGGAGGAAGGTGCTGGGAGAGGCCAGGCCTAGAGACCAGAGCCCCCAACCAACCACCAGCCAGATAAAGAGGGAAAGACCCACATCTTTTCCCTCTGCAGGCCAGGGCCTGGACAGACAGAAGGGGACAGAGGTAGAGGCTGTGACTATGGTGGGCTGGGGGTAGCCCTGTCCTCCCACATCTGGTAGTGTCCCCTCTAGTGCTTCTAGCACAGACAGCTGGGGTAGGGACAGTGAGTAGCAGTCAGCCTGCCCAACCAGGGCGGGGTAGAGGGATGCAGGGGACACTCACCTGGGGGAGCCGGCTCAGCAGGCTGAGGGAGATGGCTCCCGATCCACAGCCCACCTCCAAGATGAGCGGGCTTCCTTGGGCATCCGCCTCATGGGGTCTCAGGGCCGCCTCCTCCAGCACCCATTCAACCAGCTCCTGTGGGGCAGAGAGGTTTGGATCAGAGCCTGTGCTAACCTGGCCCCTGGGGTCTTGGCACTGAGACCCCAGCATAATTAGTCTTTGAGTGAATGCAGGAGGGGGCGTGGCCACACTGACTGGGACCATGTCTGCACGGAACACGGGCAGTCATTCTGCCTCTGTTTCCCCACCTGTAAACTTGAGCACTGTTGAGGATAACCCACCTCATCAGGGTATGGCGGGGAGCAAACCACACGACATTCACGAACTACACGGCGTCGGCACGTGGTCAGTGTTCGGTAATCCCCAGCTCGAGACAATGCAAAGAGCCATTCTTGACGGTCCCTGGCTCTTCCCTCTGTGCTGGCCCCGCCTCCAGAGCTTTCCCTATATTAACGTGTCAGGTCCTCATGCCCGGTCCATGAGGAAACTCAGGCCCAGGGGTCAAGATCTCACCTCAAGCCTGGCTTGCAGCTCAAGGCGGCCAATTATCAAGGGCCGGGATGTCCAGGGCTTCCTCACCCACCCATCTGCCACCCACAGGAACTGTGCATGGTAGCCCAGGTAGGGGGGAGGCAAGAGGGGACTGCTGCTGCCCAAGGCCAAGTGTTTCTAGCCAGCAGTGGAGTGGGGGGCCCAGGTGTGGTGCAGGGAAAGGGCAGTGTGGCCCCTTCCCAAAGGCATCCTTTCGAATGAGTGACTCGTGGGCTCTCAGGCAGGCCCGGCACAGGGAATGGTGGCGGATGGGGCCAGCAGATGGGTGCTTCCCTCCTCTGAAATAAGGTCCACCTCCTCTTGGAAGACTCGCTCGGCCCCCGCCAGGCTCTCTCTACCATGGCTCCCCACACTGGGAGCCTAAGGTCTACATTGGGGTCTGCCTTTCCCAGCAGACTGCAGGCTGCATGCCGGCAAGGCCAGAGCTCAAACACATCAAGGGCTGTCCCCCACCAGCAGGGCCTGGCCCACAGAGGGGCCTCTTGGCCACTTCCCAGGGGCGGGGCAAACGCTCTGTGGCAGTGGGAAGATATGCTCTGAGTCCCAGACCCCAGGTGCCTCCAACTCCCTGACGTCAGCTGTCAGGCCCTACTCTCCACAGAGGCTCCTCCGTGCTGAGTCCCAGAAAGCACTTCTTCCTGCTGGGCACCCCAACCCCAGGAGTAAAGCTCACTTGTCCCCAGAGCAGCAAGTCCACTGCAGGCAGAGCTTGGCCAGCAGGCCGCACCTTCCTGCTCCAAGCCCCTTCTGCACCACACGAGCTGCTGCTCCCAGGTGAGGTGGCCTGGCTCCAGCCAGAGAGGGCTTCCCTCACTCACTGCCACGGGCCCTGGACCAACCACTCCTGGAGGCTTGGGGCACTGGCAGCCGGCTGGACCCCCAGCGCTGGGACTGGCTCAGAGCAAGCAGCCTCGGGTTGTGGCTGAGAGCCTGTGGTCTCAGTGGTGAGGCCACGTACGGAGCGGCTGGTGGGATGGCTGAGACTTGTCAGGGCTGTGAGTTTCTCTTGGTTTCCTGGCCACAGACAGACTTACTCTGGCTGGAGAATGACCCCTCAGCCAACCACAGCAGCCAGCTGCCTGCCAGATACCCCCAACCTCAGACACACCACATCTGTGAGTGGCCAACCCAGGGCAGGGTGTGAAGCTGAGAGATGGCGTCCCACTGGCACCAGTGGCCCCCCTTGCCTCTCTCTTACACTCCAGGCCACAGGAGGGTCACCTTGGCTGTAGGACCACCAGGGGGTGGGGTGGGGTGGAGACCACCCCTAAGAAGTCCAGAAACTCTCTCTCTTCCTCATCCAGTGAAGAGCTTCCCTCAGCATTAAGCGGTAGCTCCATGGGGGAGGCTGAAAGCCAGGCTGGTCACAGGTCCAGGGCAGCTTTTCCAGGTGGACAAGGGAAGAATCCGAGGACAGAGTGGGGTAAGGGCAGAGGGGCCATGCAGGAAGGCCACAGGGATTGGGCAGCTGCTGGCTCTGCCTGGAGCCGCCGCCTCCCACAGACTCCACACCCCCTCAAGAGGATGGCCCAAGGCCTCAGCAGGACCCGAGTGCCATATGCACCCTCTGCTAGGATCACGTCTCTGGCAGGGCATCCCCAGGATGGTGGCATTGCCTCCCTCTAGCCAATCACAGACAAGTCACTGAGCCTCTCCCACCAGGCTGGTGGGGATGGCTTCCCTCACAGCCTTGGGTTTCTCGCTGCACATGCCACAGGCCAGAGTCGAGCCACCTGCTGGACCCCAGGGAAAGCCCAGCTGGGCAGGCCGCGCACCTGCAACTTCGCATTTCAGACCCCGGCACCTGTGATCAGAACCCACCCTTTGGCGGACACAGAGCCCACGCAGCACGGTCCCTCCCGTGCACCCATCCTCTCTCTCCCTGCCACAGGCCACGTCCTCTCAAGTTCTTGGTAATGCACCCCCAGTGTGGCTTCACATTGGGGTGAACCCGGAGGGTTCTGAGAAATGCCTGTACAGTGAGGTGAGAACTGGGGCTCCCAGCCGCAGCCTCCCCCGTCCCCCACCCACTCCTGCTGCAGCAGAGCTGCTCTCCTGGTCCGGTCCCAGTCAGGATGGGGGCCCACGTGGCAGCCGGAAGTCTACACTCAGGACCCTGGAATACATGGCTGGTGCCAGGTCAACTCTAAAGTGACTCAGAGGTCATCATGGTAGCTTCCCTCCCTTCCCCTGACCCTTGGCAGCTTTGGGGAATAGTGAATGGTCTCCTGGCCAGAGGTCACATGCTTGGGGGAGACACAGGGTGACCTCCCAAAAGCCTGCAGGTGACAGGCTACATCCTACTCTGGGTCTTAACATCTCTTCCCAGCTCAGCCAATCCCAGGTGGGGCAGGCCCAGGTGACATATGGGGCCCTGACCCGGGAGTCAGGGTGTCCGGGTGTTGCCCCCATGTTACCCCTCCTTCCCCGCACCCCACCCTACTCCACTGCGCTTCAGCAGCCCTGTGACTTCAGCAAGGTCTTGAATTCCCTACTGTCCCTGCCCTGACGGTGGGCAGTGGGGCGAGGACCTGGCCTCACCACCGTGTGATGTGGGGGTGGGCAGAGTGAGAGGATTTCCTGGCTTGGGGAGAGAGGCTGGGAGAGTGAAGAGGGGCTCCGGGGCCCTGGCTGGTCAGGGAGACCAGGCCTGATCTTTCCCAGGAATGTTTGTGTGCCTGGGTGCCCTTTTAGAAACGCCCCTTTCTCAGAACCTGGTGCCCTCTGGCTTACCCATTGGCCCCAACCAGCCTCACCCCCTGCTCTGTGCTGGCTCCCAGCTTGGCCACCTACACGGTCAGAAGAAAGCCCATGAAGGGCCATAGAAAGCAGGACCAGGGTGCCTTGCCAAGGGACAGCATGCTGGGGCTATGCACTCCCCAGTCCTAGTAACTTGAGGGACAGGTGGTTATCTCACCAGAGAGCAGATCCAAAAGGACCACCAAATCATAGATTCCCTTCTGGGAGGCCCAACCCGCTCATCATCTGGGCCCACAGAGGGCAGAGACCTGCCTGAGGTCACACAGCTGTACCAGGCCTCCAGATGTCCAGCCACAGCTCTCCTCACTTCGCCTATGCTTCCTGAGGAGGAGGAGGTTTGTTTCCTATCGGTTAGGTAGGCCTTGGGCCCAAGGTACAACCCCTAGGGAAATGACAGGTACAGGCTAAGTCCTTGGTAGACAGCACTAGTTGGGGTACCCTGAGCCACTGCCAGCCCTGAGGGCTGGGGCGATGGCTTGGGATATGAGGACAGTCAAGGAGGCCAGCAGGAGACTTCTGTGCTCTTGGCCTCATCTACCCAGCCAGCCGGGACACACCGGTTTGGAAGGGCACAGCCTCTCAGGACAGCAGACATGAGGCCCCAGCGCCCCCTGGAGGAAGTCTGGGGCAGGACAAGTGCCCTGACCCCCACACTCATCCCCATCCCACTGTTCTGGGGGCACACCTACCTCCGTTTCTGGCCGAGGGATGAACACTGGGGGCGTCATCTTCAGACTGAGCCCTTGAAAGTCCCACTCACCGAGGATGTACTGCACAGGCATCCTGCAGAGGGGGTGGCTGGGTGAGCATCTGTGCCAGAGCCTGGACCCAGAGGACCATGCCTGGGTTGAGGGGTAACACTTGCGACTGAAAGTGTAAGGTAGGGTCATGTCTCCTGTACCCAGGGACTCCTGGCCAAGGCCTTCCCTCCCTCCCTTCTTCCTACTTGTCACCCTGAAGCCCCTCTCATCACTCCCTCGTCGCAGCACCTCCCTACCCTTGGACAGTTTCCTCCTCCGTGATCATGAACTTGGTGGGGCTGGGGGAAGCTGAACCCTTGCTCCTTGCAGAGCTCTCAGGTCTGGCTCATGGGTGCTCACCTTTGCAACCGGCGGCCACTCAGTTCCTGGATGCACTGCAGTTGCCCAGGGGTCAGGGGCTGCCTCCGAAGTGCTGGCCTCAGGCTCTGAAACTGTCCCACAGAGAATGTCAGTGACTGGCGGCCCCGGTCCAGAGCCCTGGCCCAGATTTCTCATGTGAACAATGCCTTTGGGCCCAGCACTGGCCACCTCGGTCATCTCTTCACCCCCAGCCTGGCACACATTGTAATAGTTTGCAGGATGAGTGAACAAGTATTTGCCTAAAGCATTCATCCAGAAAAATCGCGTCACTCTCAGATCAGCACTCTAGGGGTGTGGTGGGGTGGAGAGAAAAGCCTGGAGGTCTCTTCCCCAAGGTCCTTCCTCCCCCCTCTTCCCCAAGGTCCTCTGACTGCCCCCTCCCACAACAACATTGCACTTAACTGTTTTGGCTCCAAGGACATGAGCCACGATGTACTCACTGGATTCCCGGGCCTCAGGGATGCCCTCCTTCTCAAAGACCGCTGTCCACTCATTGACCAGCTGTGTGGCACTCAACAACCCAGCCTGAGGCAGATGGCGTCGCCAGGAGCTGAAGGCCCAGCCCAGAGTTCCTCCCCTCCACCCCAGGCCAGAGAGGAGGACCCGCAGCATTCCACCCCAACGCTCCATGTCGCCAGGGAAGGCTCCCCTGAGCATTCCCAAGTCCCCAAGTCTTCCTTGTGATGTCAGCTGCCGAGATGGTTGCTGGCCCCGGCGGGGTGGAGGTGGAGGTCACAGACTCTGGCTTCTCAAAGTGGCTCTGGTCTTCAGATGTGCTGCTGCCCTGGCAGAGGGAAGGAGAACCAGGACAGCAGCTGAGCCTTGCAGGACTCACTCCCCTCCACCTGCTGCCTGAGAGAGCATGCTCCGCTCTGCCACCTTCCTGACGCCACTTTAGACCCTCACCCACCTATTCGCTTCTTCTGGTCTGGCCAGTGATGTTTCCTTCATGTTTTTGGCCAAAGCGGGCTGAACCCATAGCTCAGCCCCTGCTAATAAATGGGCTGCTGGTGGGGCAGGGCCCAGGCTTGGGGCTGGACACATCGGTTTGACCCAAAAAGGTTATTATTTCTGAGTCTATTTCCTTGTCCATAAAATGGGGAAAATACCACCAATTTCAACAAGCAGTGCATTAGTCAATGAATGTCAAGGTTCTAGGAGCCAGCTCAGGACAGGGGGGACTCGATGATATATGTTCTTAATATTACAAGGGGGAGGAGGCTGCATTTGGTTGGAGGTTTTGCTTTTGACATTCTGCCTGTACTGTCATTGATTTGCACACTGAAATGCCACCCCACCCCACCCCCAATATAACCCACATTCCTAAATGTCAGCATAAATTGCCAGCTAAAATACTGCCAGTTTTTAATTTTATATTTATAATCACAAATTTTACTGAATATTTTTAATCAGTGGTCCCCTTTCCTTTCACACAGTCCGAGGTCCAAACAAGCGTTTATTGAGCCCCTGCTAGGTGCCACATCTTCAGAGACAAGAAGGGAGGGAAAGGGGGCAGCAACTTGCCCAAAGTCACCCAGCAAGGAGCTGTCCGTCCCAGGCAAGACATAAATCCTGGTCGTCGGGACTCCAGAGGGGTCTCGGTCGCCTGAACGCTGCCGGGGCCTGAAGTCAGGGGCGCAGCTTCCCTCTCGGTCCAGCACCGCAGCGTCACTGACCCAGGCAACGTCGCCCCCTCCCCAAGCCCATCTCTCCCTGTGCACAATGAGGAACTGCGCGCAGGGAAGGGTGGTGTCTCGAAGGTGTTGCAGCCCAGGCAGCGCCCCCACCCGATCCCCATGTCTAGCGCGTACCTGCCTGTGGGGTTACCCAACCCGACCGCCCGGCCTCCTGGAGAAAAGGCCCTGGGCTCGGATCCCGGACGTGCGTGGCTCGCGGAGAGCTCCCCCGGATGCCCTGCTTCCGGGGCGGTGCAGCTGAGAAAGGGCTCGGGAGAACCCAGTCGCCCAGCTCCAGGGTTCCTAACGCCACTGAGTAGCACTCGAGAGTCCCCTGAGAGCGGTGGGAGAGGCTGTGAGGGCCGCTCCCACACCTCACGCAGGCCCACGGACGAAATAGTGTTTGGCTGTGTGTGGGCTTGCTCCCTAAAGGCCCTGATCTTCCTGAAGGTTACGGCAGAAACACGGCTCCATCTCGCGGTGACTTCTCGGAGCGGGCCTTTGGGAACCGGGCCGCGGCGGTGTGCAGTCAGACCGAAAGGGGGCGCGTCACCTACGGGTTCTGGGTTCGAGAGTAATCCCGAAGTCCAGGGGCGTGGTCTAGCCGGCGCACAGTCCCAGGGTTGGGGAGTGTACCAATTTGGTGGGCGGGACTCCGAGTCCAGGACCTGCCCGGGCGAATGGCCGGAGCAGGGCGGGGGGCCAGGTGGCAACTGGACCCCAGGGCATCTCTTGCCCTCTTGCTCCCGCTTTAGGGTTTGGAGCAGGGAACTAGAAACCGGACATAGGAGACCAGGGTTTGAATTCTGACTCTATTGCCAACTAGTCGTAAGGCTTTGTCCTGGTGCCCAGCCCTCTATGGGCCCCACTTCCTCCTATAAAATTCTTGGCTGTGTCCCGCGAAGTGTGGCCCGGTAACGCCCCCTTCCCGCACCAGAATCCAGTGCTAACTAGATCACCATTCACCAAACTACTATTTAACATAAAATTTCCCGGGGAGCGGCGGGGATCTGTGTTTGTAACAGGCTACTTCGATCATCTCCATAAACTCCTTTGAAAACCTGAGGATTAGAAGGCATCTGAAGGCCCCTCCCCTGAGCTGAGCTGAGCTGATCGCGCCCTGGGAGGAAGCTACTGCGAGGGGAATACGGAGGCTTGCCTGGGTCGGGGTGCCCAATAATGCAACTGCAAGAATGATACTGTCCCTTTCCCAACTTCCCTGAAGATGCCCCATTTGCACCCCGGGGTGGGCGCCGTTTACCAACAGCCCTCATACCAGAGCCCATCTGAGCAAGAATCCGAGACCCAGGGAGGGGAAGCATCTTGCTCTAGGTCACAAAGCCAGCGCAGGGTCTAACCAGACAGAGGTCCGCGCAGGCCCAAGGACTCCCAGTCCAATGCTCTCCCTAAGCCTGCAGCGTTCGCCTGCGTTACAGGACCTCGAGTCTGTCCTGGCGGAGGTGGAGCCAGGCTGGCCCGGGGCCCGCGTTCTGGTCCAGGACGGGCCTAGCCACCCACGGTGGCCGCGCAACTCCCGCAGAGGCCACGGGGAGTGAGGGGCAGTGTTCAAGAACTACCACCCGGCTCCCTCTGGGGGCGGAGCCGGATCCAAGCGACAGAAGAGTGGGCCAATGCCTGGAGGGCTCTGGACCTGGCAGCCAATCGGGGCCCGGGGGCGCGGAGCCGGCAGGGAGGAGAGGCTCCAGAGCGCCACGGACCCGCGCGGCTGCTGGCCTCGGCCCCACCCCCGCGGTGGGTCCCGGCCCTGCCTGTCCCGGCTAGGCTGGGAGAGCCTGCGCTTGCGGCTGCGAGCGGTGCGGCGCAGCGGGCCCAGCCCGGGCTCGGAGCGGACAGGGAGGGTGGACCTCAGGTCAGACCCGCGGCCCCTCACCCCGGGCCTGGGGGTTCCCCACCCCCCCGGCCGGGTCCTTCGTCGCCACCACCCCTAGCCTCTCCCGCTGAGCTCGGCGCCCCAGAGAGGATTAAGTAAGTGCTGAGGTCGCGGAGGCGGGGATGGTGGTTGGGTCCACCATCACCCTCAGTTCCTCAGGGAGGATTGAGGAACCTGGTGGAGAACAGTGCGCGGGTTCTCTGAGGGAGGTCGCGGGGCCGGCCCCTTTCGTCCTGGTTTCCTTCCCTTGCGCTTTGGACGCTGAGGCAGTGCCAGACCGGGATGAGCAGGGCCCTTCCTCTCCTTTGGGCACAAGAGTAAAAGAGCCCCTGAAAGAGTTAAGGGTCTGGCCCAAGGTCACTCCTGGGGTCAGTGGCAGAGCCAAGAAAGAACCTGGGACTCCTGACCTGCCCAGCCTCGCTGGAGGGAGAGGGCGGAGGGTGGTAGGGCAGAGGAGGGTAAGAGGAGCCGCTCCCACCCCATGTCAGGCTGCCAGCCTTGCCCTGCCTAGGGAGCCATCACGCATGTGTGCCAACCTCACACACACCAGTGCACCTGCACTGGGGGAATCTCATATACATACCCGTGAGCACGCACAGGGAGGTGTGTGTGCAGCTGTGTGCCAGGGATCCCTCCCCTCCCTAGGCTACCCCACAGCTTGGCTAGGACCCCTTCCCACCCTGCCTTCCCCAGGGCCCTTTGGGCTGGGAAGGCCCAAGCCACACCCTGGGCTGGGCACATCTCCCACACTCTGCTCCTAAAGGGGGGTGTGGAGAGGGGAGGAGGACGTACCTCAGAGTGAAAGCTCCATCCCTGCCTTAGAGGACCTGCTCCCCTTGCCTTTCTTCTTGTCCCTGGCGGCCACTAGGTCCCCTATAAGTGGTCTAGTGGCCCCAAGAGCCTGCAGAGGAGCCCTGCCAGAGGACATGACTCTAGCCTCTTTCTTATTCCTGTCTTCTGGTCTCCCCATACCTGTCCCTGCCCCCATCCCAAGCACCACCTGGACCACACAGTGGGCTGGGTCCAGTGGCTTCTATGACTCCCTTTCCCAAGGGGGCTGGCCAGGGGGAGAAGCTCTCACGTTTCCTGGGTGCTCACCATGGATGGGGTTTTTGCTGAGCTAAGCCTTTTCTAGGGTCAGATTCATTCTGACATTTCAGGGACCTTCTGGCCCTGTGAGGGAGCTGCTCTTAACGTCCGCACCTTAGGGTCAGAAAAACAGATGCAGAGAGATAGAGGGACTTGCCTAGGATCATCCAGTACAGCTGAGCTGGAATTCAACGACAGGCCTGTCTGACTCTTGGGCAAGTTTTTCCCTCCAGAAGAGGAAAAAGCTAGAGTATGTGTTCCTCCGAACAGGAGATGAGGGATGTAGAGGCACAGAGAGAGGAGTGGGGAGTGTGGGGAGGAAGGGTTGGGAGGAAGGGTGTTAATCAGGGGAGACACCTTTGCTTTCAGACCTCACTACCTTTCACGTCGTGCAGGTATGCTCACGATGGTCATCTTACGCGCAAAGAGGGGGCAGGGCTTCATTCTCACCTTCCTAAAACCACATGGGAGCTGTCGATGTATCAACCACATGTCCCCATGCCCCCTGGACTTGCCCTTGCCCTCCAACTTGTATTTCCCCAGTGCCTTCAGAACCTAGGGGGCTTAATCTCACCACCAAGTCCCATCCTCAGCCTCATATTTTTTATTCTTTCCTTTCCAGTACCCAGGGAAGCAGGGAGCTCCCTATATCCAAGGAGGTGGCCAGCTGCATGGGTAGCAGGGCCACAGGCCGGGGCAGTCCTGATGTCGGAAGTGAGTGAGTAGGCTGACTGAGCACAGGCGGTCTCTCAGCATCAGCATGGACTCCAGGATCCCGTCTGCTACGGGCTGGTTCAGCACCCGCCCATCCACTTCTGAGCCCAACCTCGAGCCTGCCACGGATGGGCCAGCCTCTGCGACCACCACCCTCAGCCCAGAAGCCACCAGCTTTAATGGCACCAGAATGCCTGACGTGGGTAGTGGCACAGCTGGCGTGGGCACAATGCTTCTGTCCTTCGGGATCATCACGGTGATTGGCCTGGCCGTGGCCATGGTGAGGGCTGGGTCCTGGGGCTGCCCCAGATGACCTATGCTTGCAGGAGTGTGGTCAGTGTTTAGATTTTAGAGACTCTAATCAAAGATAGCCATCTGTTAATGATCATGCAATCCTCCCCTCCCCCAGGGATTTGGCCACTGGGGCCCAGAGACCAGGGAGGCTGCCTCCAATCTGAAGAACTGGAGACATTTCCAAGGGGTACATGGTGTTTTAAGCTGGGCCATGAAGGCCACATAGGAGTTGGGGAGGAGGGTGTCTTCCAGGTAGAGGTTCCTGGTGGGCAAAAGTCGGGAAGCAGGCAGAAGGTTCTGTGAGCAGCAGGCAGAACAGTGAGGCAGACGAGTGTGGGGCTGCAACAGGGGCAGAGTCCAGAGGTTCCTGAGACGGATCATGGGCTGCAGAGTCTGGGTGGGATGCTCTGCAAACAGCAGGCCACTGGCAGTGTGCATTCATTCATTCACTTGGCAGTGACTTACTGGGTAGCTGCCCCAGATCAAGCCTTCAGGACCCCATGGACTGGGTCCTCCCACAGGGAGTGGAAGACATGCAACCAAGGTGCCAAGGGAAGCCCGTAGGGACTGGGTCGGGGAGTTGGGCAGAGGGCCTTTCTAGGCTGGCTGGTCAGGGACAACTAGGAGGCAACATTAGAGCTGAGGCTTCAAGGTGGAGGCCTGGCCCCAGTGTCACGAGAAAGGCAGCGTTGGGCAGACAACAGGACAGAGGCATGCTGGGGCGAGGGCTGCGGGTGTCCCCTGCTAGAGCACAGGATGCTCCCACATCTGGTGTCTGCACTGAAGACACGAGCTTTTCCTCCAGGAGAGTACGTGGGCATTCCGAACCTCACTAAGGGATCACTGGAGATTGCGCAGCCTGAGACCAGGAAGCGTACGGGCACCTGAGGTCCCCCCGCGGGCCTGGCAATGGTGGCATTCTGCCCACTGCCCCTCGCAGGCTCCGATGGTGGGTCTTAGCTCAGAAACATTTGCTCTGACAAACGGGGCTGTGCATGGTCTGCTTGGAGCTGCTGTTGAACCAGAGTCACCATATGGGCCCCACGGGCTCCGGACCACTGCCAAGGAATAACTGCTGGCCAGCAAACGGGGCCAGCACGCAACACACTGCGTGGGGCCGGGGCCTGAGCGGTCTCCTAAGGCAGGGCGAGGCAGACTGCCAGTCCTTCCCTTTGGCACCCACGCGGTAGTTAAATGGACAGAGACACCCTAACCTCAGGGCCCAAGCAGGGCCTGGAATCTGCCCTTGTAATTCTCCATGAAAGATTTCACCCTAGAAGCTTAGGAGGACTGCCTTACCCTTGGTTCTGGAGGAACAGCCAGAGGGCCGGGATGGCTAGCCTTCATGCCAAAAGCAGAGGGAGGGGGTTATGGGGCAAAGGCACTAGAGGGCAGGAAACAGCTCCCAAGCACTAGGAGGTGGGGCCAGAGCTGTTCTCTCCTCAGGCCAGCCATGCTGGGTACACGGAGGAGCAATTGGTGGCAGGCTGTGTGTCTCACAGAGGAGAAGCGCTGGCAGAGGGCTTCCTAGAGGAGTTGGGGCTGTTACTAGACAGGAGGGGGAAGATTTGTAAAGGAAGGGTGGGGGTGGGGGAGGTGTCAGCAGAGGGGTCGAGGGAACCAGGAGATAAGGTTCTGGCCTGTCTTGGAGATCTTTCTGTATCACAGGGCAGGGAGGAGGGTTCGGGGCAAGGCTGAGAGGCAAGGGAGTACAGGGTGCTGGGGCTGGGGAAGAGACCTGGACCTCTTGTTGCATCCACCCACAGGAGAGCAAGGGTAACCTTCTGTAGGAAATATGAAGGAGCAAGGGACACCTCAGTTTCTTCCCAGGCCTTTGGGGTCCCCCAGGAGCGAGCAGCAGGAGGAGCTCTGGGTCGGGCTGGTGACTAAACCAGATTCAAGCTATAAATGGGCCACAAAGAGTATGAAAGCCACAGAGGGTTTGGGACAGACCCTGGAGACATGGCTGTCCCCAGGCAGAAGACCATGCTCCTGGTAGTCAGAAACAGCCAGCTTAGGGAAGAACAAGAGTGTGGCAGGGATCCCTGGTGTCCCTTCTTGGTGGTCACCCCCTTCCTCCCTCCTTTCAGTGCCTCATGCCAGGATTTTCTGTTCCAGCCCAAAGCCCTCGGGTCTTGGGTATTTTCTCGGGCTGTTCAGGCCTTTATCTTCAAGTCTGTGCAATGGAGTTTAGGACCCAGGGGCCTTCCTGCATCCCTCCAGCATCAGAATACTGGAGTTTGGTCTGGGCTGATGTCCAGTGGCTCAGGTCCTCTTCCCGGTCCCCATCCACGGAAGGCCACCAGCCTCCCTGGGAAAGTCCAGGAACCCAGCCCAGAGCCTTACCCAGAGCCCCTGCCTGCATCCTGTTCCTTTTGCCCATTCTTGTCTTTGGGCCTGGGGAAAGTTGAGAGGAAGGGATATGCTGAAATGTCCCCACCCTCTTCAGCCCTGAGGCGTCCCCGGCAGAGGCTGAGTGCCCGGAGCCTTGGGTTGGTATGGGCAGAGGCGGGGCCCACAGCCCCTAGGCTGGGCTCCTCGAGGACATGGTCAGCATCTCATACACCTCAGAGGGAGGCACCTTGTAGGATGTATGGGTCCCTGAGGACTTGGGGACTCACAGTCTCCTGTTCATCAGCCTCAGCATGTCCCTTGTCCCGAGGGACTGCTGGGTCCATCAGGGCCTCCTTTCTTGGCCATTTCACACTGCTCCTTCTCTTGCAGGTTTTGTATATCAGGAAGAAGAAGAGGTAACTCCCCAGCTGCCTCCCAAAACTCCAGCCCGTGGGTGGTGCTGGGTCAGGCTCCCGGGGATGTGGGTGGGAAAGGACCGTCCACACCTTCAGCTCCCCATTTGTGGTCAGGGGGTCAGGTCCCCTTTCGCACACTGAGGGTTGAGGGTGGCCCCTTTTACTCCAGGATGGTTGAGCCCCACTCCCTAGAGGTGCCCCCTGGGGCAGGCAGGTGTGACCCTAGGGTTGGGGTGGGTGAGTAGGAGAGGAGATTGGATCACCTCCAATCAACTGCCCTGCCACCCCTGCCCTATTGCCCTCAGCTGGCTGCCACTGATGCCCCTCCTGTCACATGGCTGTCCTGACCTAGGCAGTCTCCGTGGACCCCCACAGATGATAGCTGTGTAACTATCCCTCCCAGGCCACCTGTCTGAGGTAGAGCTGGTACAGAAACGGCCTTCATTGAATCCCAGGGGACACTTAGGCTCCTAAGCGTGGTTGTGTGCTCTGGCCCCACTGGTGTGCCTGCAGGACCTGGAGGGCTGCTGGGAGGGGAAGGGCCTGCCCTGCCCCACGCAGCCTCTGCACCTACCCCCACCCCCAGGCTGGAGAAGCTACGCCACCAGCTCATGCCCATGTACAACTTCGACCCCACGGAGGAGCAAGATGAGCTGGAGCAGGAGCTGCTGGAGCATGGGCGGGACGCAGCCTCCGCGCTGGCCCTGCAAGGCAAGGTAGGCACCGGCCAGGCTTCCCCACCGCCTGCAGCCCACTCACAATGCTTCCAGCCCCTCCCTCTTTCTTCCTCGTGCAGCTGTCCAGCACCTGCCATGAGGTCAGGTGACAGCTGGTGGGGGTGTAGGTTTTGTCAGGTTAGTTCAGAAATCGGTAGAATTGCTCTGTGGCCACCTGTAGACCTGCCCTGCGGGGCCAGGCCAGGGTGGCCCTGGCATCCATCCTGGCTCTGCCGTGTAGCCTGGTGATCCGGGAAGCCCTCTGGCATCTCGGGGCCTCAGCCTTCTCATGTGCACGTGACAGCCCTCGTTCTTTCCCCAGGCGCCCCATGCGCAAGCTAGGAAAGCAGGAGAGGACCGACCAGACAGGTGGGGGTGCTGAGCCCTGGGCTCCCTCTGCTTGCTGAGAGCCCATGGTCCTGAGAGGGTGGTGGTTTGGGACACTGGGGACAGTGGCACCTCTGAGTAGATTGATGGGCTTCTAGTAACTGACAGACCCCAGGCAGGTAGAGACCCAGCCAAATGTGCCTTCTATGTCCAAAGGGTCGGGTACCTGTGTGGTCATCCTGCCAGAATCACTGGCCGCTGGGCCACTTGCCATCAGTCCCCAAAGCCCCAAGGGCCAGAACACCATTAGGGGCCTGGTCTCTTCCTGACCCATGAAATCCCTTTGTGTCGCTCCTCCCTTGACCTCACGGGTTGCTGGGCTGTTGAGGGTGAGGGCCTGTCCCTACCAGAGGCAGAATTAGGAGAGTGGACTCAGGAGAAGTTAGGCCGGGAGACCAGAGACCCTGGTTTTGCCACCAGCTTTGTGTCACCTGATCGAGACACGTTGCCCCTTGGGATAGTCAAGAAATTGAGCTGAGAACCTTAGTCCACCCAGCCCGGAGGACTACTGACCATGTGACAGTTGTCTTCTGTGCTCCTCCCTTGGTCCAGCCGCTGTGCCGGGACTTGGGTTACAGAGGCGAGCCCTGCCCTGCAGGGAGACATGCAGCCTGCAGAATTCACCTTGCCGGCCCACGGGGTGAAGGCTGCTGGCCAGGCGAGCTGGGGATGGCTGCGGGGGGAGGAGTCATCTGAGCCCGATGGAACTTCTAGACTGAGCTTGCAGGGAGGGCGTTCCAGGTAGAAGGCATAGCGGTGCCAAGTGCAAGTGGGCACCAGGAAGTGAGGGCTGTGACTGGGCCAGGGATCGCAAGGCCTGGGTCAACGTCCCTGACGCCCCTGACTGTCTCTTTGCAGACCACTCTCCCATCTCAGGGCCCACTGCAGAGGCCCAGCCGGCTGGTGTTCACTGACGTAGCCAATGCCATCCATGCGTGAGTGGCCCAGGGACAGGCCTGGACCTCTGGCGAAGACACCTGCCTCCCTACCCACAGAGCGGCCTACTCTCAGGACCTGCCCTGCTGAGGCCCCTGCTGTCCCGCGGACCCACCTGCTGCCTCTCCAGGCTGGGCGCCTGGCCACTGATGTCCCCTGATGTGAGGGTCCCAGCACAGAGGACATCCCTCCTGCCAAGAAGGCCGAGAGCCACTGCTGGCTTCCTTGTGTCCTCCCTAGACCCCTCGCACCAGGATCTGCTCCCCAATGTAGAGGGAGTAGGGGAGACATGGGATGGGAGGGGAGGAGCGGAGGGAGAGCCCTGTCTTTGGAATCTGGAGCCTCCTCTGGGGTGGGATAGGTAACCACCCAGCTCTCGGGGACAGAGTGTGATGGCACCTGGGATGGAGCCAAAGCTGCCCAGTGGGCAAGGATGCTGAGGAGGGCTATCATAGCCAAAGTAGGCCCATGGCGTGGAGTGTCTGTGGGGTCTCCCCGCCACTGCTTCCTGGCGGCCAGCTGTGGGCTGGGCCTAAACAAGGATGGCAGCTGAGGGGGAAGGACAGGGGGGCATGGGTGTGGAAGTGGGGGGACAGGCAGAGCCCAGACCTGTGGAAAGGCCGCCTGCACGCGCACGAACCTGCCCACGCACAGCCGTGTGCCCATCCCAGCAGCGGGGGCAGGATGCAGACCCTCTGCACTGGCGCCACCCTTAAGTTGCCCAACACCCCAGGGTGTGTGGAAGAGTGTGGGGTGCGGCCCCTTCTGCCTTCAATGTTCAGGGGCTGAAAGGAGAGGAGAGGAAAGGGTGAGGGTGCCGCTGCCCCTCTTCCTCTCTTCACTGGGCTCTAAAAGCCGGGAACCTGCTTCTGCAACCAGTTCCCTATCTTGCTGTGTATTGGGGATCTGGGGCTGGGGGGCTATTGGGCTGAGAGCTGAGGTCACAGGCTGCGGGCTGGTGGGGGTTGTTCTGACCGCCTGAGGTCGGGTGGGGGGGATCGCCTCTCGGGTAACAGACAGAAGAAACCTAGTCTGCTTTTTGACCATAGCGCCCGCCCACCCATGGCCCACCCACCCCGTTCCTCTCAGGAATTCTACCAGTCTAGGGGCTGTGGGCAAGGCCATGGGCCAAGCCAGCCCCCAGGAGCAGCTGGGCATGCGGTGCATCTGAGCATGCCCAGAAGCATGTCCCCGTGCCCGGCCTTGCCACTGTCGCTGTCCTCTGCTGGCTGGAGGGGCTGTGGGGGCGGCATGTACAAAACTTCTGTTGGGCAAATGCCACGTGTCAGGATGTGAGGGCCTAGGTGGCCCACATGGGGAAGATGCTGGATGTATTCCCTCCCCGAGTTGCTATAAATAGGGTATCCCTGGATCGGACCGGAGGGCGGCGGGTAATTTAGGATGCACCGAAGCTCTAATTTTGCTCACAGCATCTTCGTGTGAGAGCATTAAAGATGTCATTAGGATGTTCCTGTGAAGAGAGTGTGGGCCTGTGACTCTCGGTGTGAAACTCCAGGAGGGGCAGGAAGGGTGGGGGGAGAGATGGGACAGTCGCTTCGTTCCCAGCTACGCTGCTGCGCCAGCCCGGTTGGTTTTCCTTGATCTCTCCGATGAGATGGCCTCTAGCTCTGAGTTCAAGGCTGCTCTGGGGCCTCAGGCATCAGCTGCAGAACGGGTCACGATGCCTGCCCTCCCCTTGGGCGGAGGCACCCTTGTGCACAGGAGCTTATGGGACCAGAGGAGGGAGGGCGCTTGAGCCCCAAGGGCCAGGGGGAGGTGTGACATCTTAGGACACATGGGAGCTGGATCTGAAACACGAAAGGGGACAAAAGAATGTGGCCTTTCCCAGAGCGCCAGGAGACGGATGAGTGTGAGAAGCCATAAGGGTCATGTGTGTGGGACTCAGCTGCAGGTCCAGGTGACGAGCCATCCTGGGCTTCTCAGGACTGTCTCAATTTTAACTCCCACGAACCAGGACTTTTAGTGACCAGAACCTTCCCTCAAGAGCTACCATGCTAGCTAATCCTTCAGGCTAACAGAAGTGAAAATGGGGGGTAGTCCCCCAGTTCCATGGTGGAGGCCTGGGCTAGAGGTGGGGGCTACAGGACAGGGCCTTGGGTAAGGGTGAGGGCCCCAAGCATATCCCATGGGCCACCCCCACTGGGGTCAGACAGCTGGGCCTATCAGTGACAACCCTGGTCTTCGGGAAGGTTCTTCCATCAGCAGCCAGGCAGAACTCCTGAGGGACCTGGGGCCAGAGGAATGTGTCGGTGGGCTGGCCACTCCCATTTTGTTGGGTAATGCCTCAGCCCAAGAATGTACAAGCTGAAGAAGACCCAATATCTGGGGGACCCTAAAAATGGAGCCTGCAGAGTAAGACGGGTACCAGGGCTGGGGCTGGGGGTTCAGAAGGACCCCTCCCCATTCTCTCCTATTGCCAGCCCCATGTCCCTTTCCCGGTGGGTGGGTTTGGCTAGGTGATGGATACAGGACAGCTTTCCGTGGGTGACAGGGACCCCTTCACCATCCTTTGTACCCTCACGGTCACCTCCTGTTTTCTAGCTCTTGCCCAGTCCTGGAGGACAACCAGACTCCCCACCAGTTCCCGGGGCCTCCCACAGAGTGTGGGATCAATAAATATGAAAGGGATGGAAGGTCCTGTTCGACATGTCCTTCTGTGACCTTGGGCCTGGTGGGCTGATGGGAACTCCCCTCACTGCCAGGCAGACAGAGTGAGACAGCGCCACCTGCACACCATGACTGTTCCTAAAACTGATGATTAAAGGGGCCGCTTGGGAAATGCCCCACAAGACCTGCACGCACATCAGAAGCAAAACTCCGCCTCAGGAACAGGGAGCAGGGCTTCAGGGCAGAAGCTGAGGCTGGTGCAGAGGTGAGATCAGGGTGGGCATGGGCAGGCACCTTCAGAAGAAGTCATCTTGTTTCATAAAGTGAAGTGTCACCTTCCCGCCGAAGTGAATGCAATCACCCTGTTGCCTGGCTGCAGGCAGACGGCCGGAGACGCCTTCAGAATGTAAAGGCAGGTCCTTGTGGGGGAGCCCAGAAACTCCAGTAGAGCAGTCTGACCTTGACATGAATTCCTTCTAGAAACATCACCGAGCCCCATGCGGGCCCAGTGCCATGTCCTGTCAGTGAGCCTGTCCAGTCTCTGTGTCTCCATCTGAGATGGAAGGAGACAAGTCAAACGGGAGAAAAGTATGACTGTGTGTGTGTGCACACGCGTGTGTTATGTGTGCGCACACACTTGCACTCCATGTCTGTATCTTTATATCTACACCTACAGCTGTCCCTCAGTGTCCACGGGAGATTGGCTCCAGGACTCTGCTGACACCAAAATCCTTGGGCATTCAAGTCCCTTATGGGAAATGGGGTAGTATTTGTAAATAACATAGGCACATCCTCCCTATACTTTAAATCACTTCTAGACTACTTACAATACAATGTAAATGCCATGTAAATAGCTGTTACACTGTATTGTTTAGAGAATGGCAAGAAAAATCTGTACATGCAAGCATCATAGGCCTGGTTACATAGTACACATCGGCAACAAGGTAACTTTTTGGCAACAACGTAACTTTTTCAAATATTTTCCATCCAGGGTTGGTTGAATCCGTGGATGCAGAACTGAGGGCCGACGGTATATGAAGAAAGGGACAAGGTCCAGGTGTGCCTGGGGGTGTTCAGAGGCTGAGGGCAGACACCCCCAACCTATCCTGCTGGCGGCACCCTGCCGCAGGCCCCAGTGCGGAGGTCCTTGGCTGAGGATACCTGGGGGAACCAGGAACCACCGGTCTGGCGTCCCGTCCTGCCTGGCTTCCCAGGGCTCCAGAAAGGGGGCAACTGCAGGCAGGGGCATCCATGGTCATGCGAAGGTCAGTCTCGAGAGGCCAGGGATGCTGAGAGATGAGCCAGAAGTATGCGAGCCTCAGGTGCAGGGAGAGGAGGAGGAGGGGAAGCAGTGGGTGTGGAGACCCTTAGGTGGGTGGATATGGTGACTCCAGGATGCTGTCGCACCTGGGAAGTCTACCCCACCTCAGTGCTCCTTGGCAGTGGTCCCCACCCCCAGCCCTTACCTTTGGAAAGCAGGGCAGAGCTTGTGCCCCCCAGAGTGGGCAGAATGCAGGAAGAGCAGACCCTCCACATGCCTACCTCTGGAAGCTAGAAAAAGGGCAGGCAGCATGCAGCAGGAGGAACAAGAAGCAGATTGGTCTCCCCCACGCGGGCCAAACGCTGGGCCACTCAGCCCAGCAGGGACCTTGGCAATGGGCCTTGGGCTACCTCAGGGGCCAGAAGTTGGTCCTAGTAATGCTCACCTTTGGTTGATGTGGTCCCAGCACAATCTCGCTGGACCCCAGTGCCCTCTGCAAGGGCAGACTGTCACCCGTCTCAAACAGAGAAGATCCACTGTGGAGACACTGGGGTCATTAGAGTTAGAGCCAGGGACTCCACCCTTGTCCTACACCATTCCAGAAAGGAGTGTCGGACAAACCCTAGAAACAGCAGGGTGCTGGGGCCTAAGGTGTGGGGTGGGTGCACTGGGCTCCCCAATCACGCAGCCCCCAATGCCATCCTTTCTGCCATCTGTTGGCAGCTACAGGTACTGCAGGGTACCTTCCCTCCCACCCCCCTCAGCCCCTTGGCAGTCTGGAGGGCCCATCCTCAGATTCCACCCTGCCCTCAGCCTCTCCCTCGCCCCGCCCCATTTGGAGAGCAGCCTTCACGCCGCCGAATGCCCTGGTGTGAGGCTGGCTCACCTGGCAGGGCCAGGACTAGGGGGAGGTGAACTGGAGGCCTAGGGCTCAAAAGGTAAGGAGCTGCTCAGTCAGGCTGACCCTGCACTTGCAGCAGTCTGAGGCGACGCCTCTTAAATGTTCCCCCTGCACCTCACTCACCTCACGCTAGTCCCGGTGCTGCTACTTATAGGCCCCTCTGGGTCAGGGCCCAGCAGGCAGAACCCCTAGCCCACCCTGCTCCCACGCCGGCCCCAGAAGGCCAAGCGTGGAAAGTGCAGGCCCCTGACCTGGACGAGACGCTGCTTACTGGAAGGAGGCTGAGAACACTGGGTCAGCAGAGGCCTGGGGACTTGGTAGTGACTGGATAACAGGTCGAGAAGGTGGCACTCTACAGCCCTGGGTGGCGGAGGAGGGCAGGGATTCCTGCTGCAAATGCCTGTGGTAGGTCAGACCCACAGTCCGTGTGCGTCAGCCGCCTGGGGCGCCCACAGGCAGAATCAGAACCCACTGACCCCCCAGCCATCCCAGAGCCTGGCACTGCCGGGCCCTCGTGTTACAGATGGGGACACTGAGGAATGGAGCAGCGGGGCTGCTTAGCATGTGACGGGGCCCAGATATGATATGAGGTGGACTAACCCCAGAGCTCACACCCAAAACTGCCCAAGAAGGACAGAATGTTCTGTGGAGACAGAGCTGGCCTCTCCTGTCACCACTCATTTGTTCTCTTCGAGGCTGCGGGACACCCAGCTGGGCTGGCCTTGCCAGAGTCCCACACAGTGTAAGAACAGAACAGCGACGCTGGCAGCAATAACACACCTGCCTGTATCTCTGTTGCTTCCCGGGAAGCAACAGAGATACAGGCAGGTGACGGGACAATTCGGGGGAATCATCCCGTCCGACTGCGGGTACGGCGAGGCTTCCAGTGTGCTGGGCCTTGTACTGCGTTTGGACACGGGTGACAGGGGACATTTCAGGCTGGGCAGGGGGCAAGGACGACGGGCTTCCTCCCAGCCAGGACACCGATGATGGCGATCTCACCAGGTGACCCTGCAAAAATGGAGAGCCTGCATTGCACTAGGCCAGCCCCACACACCACACACACACTGCCTGTCTGCTGAGTACCGCCTTGCTGGCCACGCTGGGACTGGTGCAGGGTGGGTCTGTCAGACACTGCTGTTCGAGAATCCCTGGGCCAATGGTGTTGCTCCCCCAGAGAGACCACACGCATCTCCACTCCCTCCAGAGGGACCCCAGAGGTCTGTTCCCACCCCCAACTGGTGACCGCCCCAAACCTGTGGATGGACTGGACCCAATTTGCCTGAGTGGAGCCCTTCCCAATGTGACCACCAGGTGGCAGTGCAGGCCCAGGTTACGGAGAGGGGATGGTGAGGAGGGGGTGTGCCCTAGGTGACATTTGGCCTTGAGCCTCTTCAAGAGTCTGGGTGGCTGGTGCTTGGAAGCTGTTGGCTTCCTCCCTGCTTGGAGCAGATCAGAGCTGGAGCTGGGTCCAGGCTGGGGCCCTGAGCCTCCTGAGCGGAGCCTGGTGTGCAGTGGCTGCTCGGGACAGGTTATTGAATGGACTGACAAATGGGCTCTGCCTCATGCAAATTAAGTGAGTTCATGTATAAAAAGCACATGGAGAGACTTCAGTAAGTGTATGCAGCTTCTGGTACTTTTATTAAGTAGAATGGCTCTTCCCAGAGCATAGACAGGGGCCCAGGGGCGCAGGGGCCCAGGGGCCCTCCCCGTCTTGGGTTTAGGGGAGCTAAGCTGTGGGCCCCACCCTGGGATCCAGACAGCCTCTCCCAGGAGGGAATAAAGGCCTCACCACACAATACAGCAAAGCTTGTGAGCGTCTGGGGACAGGAGAGGCCTGTACCAAGCTCTGAGGGGGGCCTGGCCCCTCTCAGCCTTACCACTCGACTTCCACGGGGGGCGGGGACAGCCAACCTTCTTGTGTCCCTGACAAGGCTGTCCCACCCACAGCCGAGCTCAGCAAGGGTGAGTGACTTGTCTTAGGTCACACGGGGTTTGAACCCCGCTCCGTGGGACCCCCAAGTCAGGGTCCGACTGGTTCTGGTTCATCCCTACATCTATTGTGGCATGTCCAGCCCTGGTCCTGGGTATGTCACTGACAGTCCCCTCCTTTTAGCTCCTGCATCCCCTCAGTGAACACGTGAGCCAGGACGGCTGCCACCTGCAGCAGCCGAGCTGTGTGGCTGGGGCGGGCAGGAGCCGCGCCATCTCCTCCCCATACATCATCTCCAACCAGGCAGATAGCAGGAAACAAGCAGCTCCTGCAAAGTGATTACTGGTGATGGGGGCAGCCTGGCTCGGAGGAGGAGGGGGCGGGGCAACAGCCGCAGAGTCAGCTCTGCCTTCCACCATGGTTCTGGTGCGATGACCAGAGACCTCTGCCCATGGACCCTGGAACAACAGGACTCAGCCGCATGCCCCTTGCTGCACGAACGAGCTAATCTGAATCACTGCTCGGCCACTATGCAACCCCAGGCAAGTCTCTAAACCTCTCGCCTCATTTTCCTCCTCTGTACCGTGGGGCAGGCCCTCCCTACTCGACAGGGTTACGAGTTCATATTTGTAGAGGGCCTAGAACAGCGCCTGACACATTGGAAACACTAGGGGAATACTGCTAAGTAAATAACACACTAAAGAGCCAAGAGGTGGCCCCAGGGACGTGGGCCCTTCCACAGGAGTGGCAGCTCCAAGTCACATGTGGGCTCAGTGTTCCAGCAGCCCTGGGGCCCACAGGGTCCACCTGGCTCTGGTCACACCTCCTAGCTCAGCCTCTGGCCTTGTCCTCCCAACTCTCCCGAGTGGCCCAAACTCTAAATTTGTTTCTGCCCATCTGTGCAAGTGGCCTCACCAAGACCCCCACTGCTGGGGCATGGGGGGAGGGACGGGGTGGGGGTGGGGATCAGGCCCTTGGTTGCTCCAAAGTAGGCCTGGTCTGGGGCCTCCTGGAAACAGAGCCCAGCCTTGGGGATTGGAGGCAGAGGGAGAAGCGGAGGCTGCTGGGGCAAAGGAGAAGGCTGGGGCGGGGCCTGAGCTCTGGGGCCCCAGAGCCCTCTGCCTGGCTCCAAGTAGCTGCCTGGAGTACTTTCCCCCTGGGAGGGGCAGGGTACCTCAGGCTCCTGAAAACCAGTATCCGGTAGAGGTCACTTGGCCACCTCCCCAGTCACTCCTGATACAGGAGCCACAGATAAGCTCAGGGCCCAGGAAGGGGGGGTCCGCAGGCTACTGGGGAGGGGCTGGTCGCTTGCCCCACTCATTCTCTTTCTGGCTCAGGGATGCCAGCTGCCTTCCCCCAGCCTGCAGCCCCAAGGCCAGTCACCTCCCTCCCTGCAAGTGTGCCCACATAGACCGCCTGGCCGTCTTCCCCTGGCCTTCTAGCCCAGCCACCCAACCTGGGCCCCCAGCCCTACCCCACTTGCTGCTGCCCCCATGGCCCCTCTGTACCCCACTCACAGGGCATGAGGCTCCCACTGAGCTCTGGAGCCCTCTAGTCTGGCTTCCCAGGCCCTCAGCCTGCTGCCTCCCTTCCTGCCTGAGCCATCTGCTCAGACTGCAGCCCGTCTCCTGCCTCTGCCCTCCTGCCCCAAGCCTGGATCAGGGTCATGCCCCACCCTGCCCCTGGCTGGGCACTGCCCCTGATGGGCAGCAGCCTCCCTCCCTGCCCTCCTCCCAGCTCCCTGGCAATTACTCGAGTGATTAATTTGGTAATTAATCATGATCCAGCTGCTCAGGACGTTTTCCTTCTGCTGGCCTGTCCTGTAATATAGATCTGCTCGGCCTTACTTTTCCTGGGGAGGGGCTGAGAGCCCTGGAGACAGGAGGTATGGAAACCACTCTGAGTTTATTGCCTGCCCTTCCCCAGGCCCTGCCAGGCACATAGGGGCTACTTCTGAAGGTGGCCAGGATTTTAGCAGAGAGAGAGACCCAGGTCAGCCTCTGGGGAGACCCCAGGATGCACAGCTTCTCCAGCCACGGCAGTCCCTGCCCTCTCTCAGCCTCCTGGTAACTCGTCCTCTGGGCTCCTGGGGGCGCTGGGTGAGGGATACTGGGGTCTGTGTGCTGCACTGGTCCTGGCCCTTAGTGAGCTTCCAGCCTCTCAAAGCCTCCAGACAGGCCAAGTCCCCCCATCCGGCTGGAGGGGCAGGGAGCTTCCTGACAGAGGCGCCACTTCAGATGGGCTTTGGTGAGCAGCAGGGTTTGGTGGCTCAGGAGAAACTGAGTCCTGGTGCCCCGTGGGGTTCGGGGCAGGGCCAACCCAGGTGGCCCTGACCTCCCTGTGGGCCCCAGGGGGGCTAACCACCAGATGTGTGGCCCTGCAGGTACAGCTACCAGATGCGCCACCAGGACAGGGTCCCTGTGGAGCCAGCCCTGTGGCATTGATTGAAATGCCCGCCTGCCAATTGGGATTTTTAAGAGAAATGTATAATGATCCCTAATTGGCACCCTCATTAGGTGCCAATTAAACACTTAAGCATTTCTTACAAGTTTAACACATTAATAAGGCAGCTCATTACATGGTAACGAGATTTATTTCTCGTATTTATTATATTGTTTCACCACTGCTGACAGCAGAGTTATTTTTAAGAACATGGCTTCTTATCAATTACACACTGGCCCCTCCCCACAGCCAGCCCCACCTGGGCTCTCCCCTGTGCCTTGCTCTCCGTCCAGTGGGTCCTCCCTGACCTCTTTTAGTCCTGCCTCCCAGAGGTGAGTCAAGCAGGGAACCTTCTTTCTGAAGTCTGGAAGTAACCAGGGCTGGGTCCTGCTGCAGAACAGACTCTGAAGGGTTTCAGACGCCAAGAGCCCGTGGAACCTCTGTGCATTCAGCCAAACTCTGCATTTCAGGGACACTGGTGGGGTGCAGGGATGGGTGCTCCCTACTTTCAGCTGCCTTGCAGGCCCCAGCCCCCAGCCAGGCACTACGAGGCAGCTGGCCCTGTGAGGGCAGGAGCACAGCAGCCCCGGCTGGACAAGGAGATCCTTTGAGGCTGTCCTCCAGGCGGGAAGCGGGCTGCAGGCAGAGGAAGATGTGCTGAGACCAGGGACCTGGGGGAGTTTGGGAAGTACATAGAATGAGCGGCCAGCAGGAGCAGACCCTCAAACACCGCTGTAGTGGGGCCCCGTGGTGGGATCTGGCTTCCATCCAGAGGGTGACAGGGAGCCACGGAGTGTTTTGAACAGGGAAGTATGCGACCAGATCTTTGTTTCAAAAAGTCAAGGGGAGAATGGACTGGGACCGGGAAAGAGAATAAAGACGACCTCCCCTTCCTGCCTGCTAAACCCCTGCTGGGCTCCCATTGGCCAGAGCCTCCACCAGGGGGCGCAGCCAGCCGGACACAGCTCCCACCACGCAGCTCTGCTTCGTGGGACATGGCAGGGGAGTTGGGGCTGCGAAGTCTGGAGGGTGATGGCAGTATCCCAGAACACTCGCCCCTTCTTTAAAAAAATCCCTGAAATTAGCATCCTCTGCACACACTACTGGGGGTGTCCCGCCCATGGCCCTTGGGCCTCATGCGACCCAGGGTGGCTATGAAGGTGGTCCAACACAAAATCGTAAATTTACTTAAAACCTTTTTTTTTTTTTTTTGCTCATCAGTTTTCGTTAGTGTGTATATGCAGTGTGTGTCCCAAGACAACTCTTCTTCATCCAGTGCGGCCCACAGGCGCCAAAAGGTCGGACACCCCCAGCCCTCATGCACCTTATTCTTCCATCACCGCAGGTGGCACTGCCTGGCCTGCATCCATTTCAGTAGCGGTGGGCTCTGGGTGGCGGGATGCTCCGCATTTACTCAGCCGACTCCCCAGGGAGGACTGTCTCCATCGGTTACTCTCGGAAACACGGCACAGTGAATGCCCGGGCGTGATTTGTGACTGAGTCCCTAACATGCGTGTGAGTATCTGTAGGACAAATTCGTCGAGGTGGGCCGTGCTAGCTCAAAGGTTCTGTGCGTTTTTAATTGTGGTGGCTATTGCCAAATTGCTTTCATGGAGGTCACACAATGTACACGCTATCAGCAACTGCAAGTTTCTGCTTCCCCCAGGCTCCCCAGAAATGTGCAGGGACCTTCCCCGGCTTCGCCTGTTTCATATGCATTTCTCAGAGGAAAGAGGCTGAGCCGGTGGTTTCTGTGGCTGAGTCTTCTGGATTTCCTGTTGTGTGAACTGTATGTTCCTCTCCTTTGCCCATTTTCCAGGGGGATTGTTGATCTTTTTCCTTCTAGATTTATAGGAGCCCTTTATACATTGTGAAATGTGTGATTTATCTCTCAGCTTCCTGTTTGTCTTTAAACTTTGATTTTTTTTCCCCCACGTGGAAATGTTCAATTTGGGTGTAGTCAGACATTCCAATTTTTTTCTCCTGTGGCTTTTCTGTTTCTTGTTACACTTAGAAAAGTTAAGCCTATGTAAGAATCCCCCAGTGATTTTGACACCATCCCTTCTTGGAGATTGTTCTTCACAGAATTATTGAGAATTTGGGAAATGTACCATTGGGGAAACAGCACATCCTGTGGCCTGGGGGGTGGGGTGCAGCAAGCCACTTCCGCCCCAGCAGGACAGGGTGGCAGGGTGGGGCACATCCCCTGGAGGCTGAGACAAGGGAGAGGAAAGCCCACCCAAGGGGCTGCATTTGATTTACTCATTGGGCCCCAGAACAGTCATTTTTGGTGCCCATTTTTAACTTTGCCTGCCACACCACAATTCCTTCCGTAGATGTTGTGACCTTGACATGACCTTGGATGCAGGCAGAGTGGTGGGGAATTGAGGGGTTGCAGGAAAGCAAATCTGTTCCTCCTGAGACCCCTCTGTCTGCTGGGTCCAGCTGGCCAAAGCATGAGGGTCCTCTGCCAGGCCGCCCCCCACCCCGTTCTGGAGAAAGGAGGGGCCGTTATGAGACAAGTGGGGCCTGCAGGGTGCTGAGAGCCAGCTGCACTTGTAAGACAAGGACAGGACAGGCATGGCTTGGCCGGGCTGTACCCCCTTCCTGCTCCCCTGTCTCCCCACTCCTCCTTCTCCCTGCTTCCCTTCAAGCTCCCAATTATCCTCCTCTCCTCTGCCGTCAAGGTGCATTAAGGATGTCCCTAGTGCCGTTCAGGCGTCAGTCCTCCCCTAATACAGTGGAGCCCAGACAGTCCATCTGCAATACCAGATCTCCTTTGAAGGCATTCTGGAAGGTTCTGGCGGGCACATGTCCAATGGCACCTGGGGCATCTCTGAGTCCAGGCAAGTGAAGGAAGGCGCAGGGTCCTGGCCAGCACCTGCGTGGAGTATGTGGGGAGTGCATATTCTACCCACCTGTGCCTCTGTCCCCAAACCTGAGGGATGTCCCGTCCACTTCCTTGGGGGAATTGGACAAGCTGGTGCTTTGCCTCTTATAGCCACTAGGGGGCAGCATGGAAAGCCATAGTTTCCCTCATTCTCACTGTTCTCTTTGGACCTGTGGACTTGACCTCCAAAGAGACCCTAAGGTTATCTGGTAGTCCTGGGCCTCCAAGAAGCTGAGGATAGATGGGCCCACATCTCATTCAAGGAAAAAGACCCCCTTCCATCTCAGAGGAACGAGGAGACTGTGGCCCTGGCCACTTTGTCAGCGCCGTCCCTGTAGTGGGGCAACAGCTGGCTGGGAAGAACAGAGACTGGGGGCTCCTGGGGCGGTACTCAGGAGCTTCGCCCACAGCCCCACCACAGCCAAGGCCACTGATTACCAGACAGTAGCCAGACAGGACCCTTCCTGAAGCCCAAGGACACTGGGAGGGTAGAGGGGAAGAGCAGAGGGCGGGGTAGGTGGGGCGAGGAGCCAGGACTGCCCCTGTCTGGCCCCCGACCCAGAATTCAGCACCGGGGCGGCAGGCTCTGGTGTCACTCCTCTGTGGGCCGAGGCTGAGCTTGGCCCTGGAGCCGCCTCCCCGCCCCCACCCAGTGGACCCCACTTCCCCTCCTCTCCACAAGCGCAGCGTCCTGGGGGATTGTGGGCTCTCTGCCCACACCTCCTCGCCCATTGCCTTGTCCCCTCCCAAACCCGCACCACTCAGCTGCACCAGCCTCCTTGTCAGCCACTCGGCTCCAGACATCGCTCGTTTATCTCTATCACGTTGGGGGTGGAGGTGCCCAGACGAGGTGTCAGCCTGTACAAGCACCCTGTCTGGGCTCCAGCCACAGGGCCTGGCCCAGGCAGGGCCTGGGCAACCTGCTTTCTGGATGCATGGGATCCTCAGGATCCTGGCCTTCTGGACCCCCTCTGACAGCCTGGCTCCAAAGCTTTAAGCCTTTACAGGGGACCCTCAGAAATGGGCTGGCAACCATCCCCATATTGCAGGTACACAGACAGGTTCTACCTAGCCCTGACCTGAGGGCCTGGGGGCCTGGGCACCCATGGACCAGTAGGGAAAGGATCTGGGACCCTGGCTCCTATGGAGGGCTTGGTGCCTTCCCCTTGGGGCTCCCAGTGCCTGGGGGAGACAGATGAAAATCAGTGAACCAATAAACAAGCTATTTTTAGACTCCAAAGGAAACAAACTGGGACTGTATGGAAGTAAAAAATGGGGGGGATGACAGCTTCAGATGGAGGACCAAGGAGGGGAGGGCACCTGAGGCACTGGGCGACACCTGAGTATCAGGAGTTGCTAGTCATGCGGACACCTAAGGCAGGATATTCCAGATGAAAAAAAAATAACTTAAAAGCAGCAAAAGCAAAGGTCCAGAGGCCTCTTGGAGAAACAACAGGGAGGTCAGTGTGGCAGGAGGAGAGTGGCTTGGGCAGGGGTTGCCAGGGCAGAGGGGAAGGCCCGACCGCCTTGGACACAGAGGGGTTTAGAGTAGGCCAGAAAGGATACCAGGGACAGACATGGGAATGAGTGAATGCATGAATGAATGAATGAATGAAAAAGGCCTGGTACCAAGCCCCTCCAGCAGCCCACCCCCACACACACACCCCCGAGGTCTTTGTGAGAAGGAGGATCTTGGTCCACTTGATAAGTATGCCTGGGAAAACCCACCACTTCCTGCCCTGGTGGGGACTGGGACCACTGGGGAGCTGAGAAGCCAGCAGGGCCTCAGCTTCCACACCTGTGACAGGGTGGGGCCAGCCCCTTCTGTACCCCATACTCAGCCCCCCTTAGAGGCAGGCTAGGTAGACTGGACAGCCAGGTCTCTGCTACCTGCGCAGATCCACGGCAACGGGGCCTCTCCTCCTTCCTGGCCCAGCCCCAAGTCCTCCATTAGTCCCGAGGCCGCCTTGCCCCCACCCCAGGCCCCCCTCCCCCCACAGGGGCCATTTATCCCCATGCACTGCCCCCAGCAACCAGGTTCTCTGCCCACAGGCCCTGCCTCCACCCCACAGGGCTGAGGCCTGGCGGCCCTTTCCTGACTCAGTCTCACCAAGTGGGCTCCCCAAGGGAGGAGGCCACCTCAGGCAGGTCCCTGCACAATTCTGCAGGGTCCCCTTCCCACCAAGCACCCCAGAGGCCCAGCTTCTGACAGCTCAGGACTCACCCACCCCAGATGTCTGCGAGTGCCCACCACATGCCCGCATGTGCTGGGTACTGAGAACAGCACAGTGAGCAAGGCCAGAGTCCGCCCCCCCCCCCCCATGGGGCTGGATTCCCCTGGCCAGGAAGGACTTGGTTCCCAGGCCCAGCCCTGTGACCAGTGTGAACTCAGGTAGCCTCAGACGAGAGATGCTCCCAGTTGGGGCCCAGGGGCCCCCCATAAAGGGCCTGCTTCACCTACCTTGGGGGTGAGAACAGGGGTGCCCTCAGAATCTAGCCCTGAGAATAACAGCGTGCCACTCAGGGCCCCTCCCTTACCTGGCCCTGGACCTGCTGGAACTGGCACGTCTTCGGCTGCCCTGGGGAAAGGCCGCAGATGCCAGGCAGAGCACAGGGAGCCCAGAGGCCATGTGTGTCCCTGAGGGTGAGGACATGGTCCTGTAGGACACCTGGGTGAATGGCAGCAGAGCTCCACCAGGTCAGGGACAGTCCCTGGTGACTCCAGGGTGACACCCATTTCTGTCAGGGTATGAGCAAGCCAGGCTGGTGTATGGGGGATGGGCCATAGCTGTGACTTTCCTTTGATTAAGGGAGAGCCCCTAGCCCAAGGGAGTCCGAGCTGCCCTGTCCTTCCTAGCCCTGCCAGAGTCTAGAGACCTGGGCCCATTGAGACAGCTCATTGGGCAGCTGAGGTAAGGTCGGGGCGAGGCCTCTCTCATGGCGCCCAGGGTACCCAGAAGTGGGATCTCTCTTCTCTCTCCTCCCTTCTTTCCTAGTTCACCCCCAGGCCTAGGACAGGCCCTTGGAGCCCCTAATCCCTGGGCTCCCATCTACTGCCTGCCTTTCTTCCCCACCTTATCTGTCTCCTGCAGCCATGGCTGACTCCCCTGTGGCCAGCCTCCCCTCCCTCCAGCCTCTCTGCTGGTCAGGATGGTGTGTCCTCCTCACCCCCCTCTTCCTGTCCTCCCTTCGCCCGCCTTCCTTCCCTGTCTCCTCCCTCCCCTTTTCTCCCTTCCCCTCCTTCCTCTCCCCCCATGCCCTTCCTCGGGGAGAGAAAAGAGTTGGGGAGGCTGTGGACAGTGACCACTGTTCTCCCACCTCCAAGGTCAGCCTTCCAGGGCCCATGGACAAAGACCCCTCTGGCCACTTCCCTCCAAAGGGGAGGAAGAGCTAAAGACACCTCACAGAGAGGCCCCTGGGGGCTGTTTCATTGCAGAGACAGGAGGCCGGGTGAAGAGCACACTTACTGGATAGAAACGTGAGCTGTGGCCTGGAGGGGGTTGCATCCCTCCCCCAGCAGCCTGACATGCTGCCTGCAAGCTGAGTCCGCACTTCCCAGATCGGGGTGCAAGCTCTGTCTTCCAGTTCCCGAAAGAGAGAATGCCCTGCCCGCTGCAGAGCTGGGGTGGGCCAGGAGTCTTTCTTTCTTGGCCTCAGGGCTAGAGCAGTCAGTCTGGTGGCAGTGGGAGGGCCTGGGGAATGCCATCGGTGAGCTTAGCTGGTCCTGAGGATGGTAAGAAGCCAGGGATGGTTTTGAGCAGAAGAAGGGGGCAGGCCCCTCTGGAAGCTAGATCGTCCAGGATGGGTTGTTGTGACTGTCTCTGTAGGGCCGCTGGGAAGAGGGATGGATTGGATGTGGGTGGAACAGCACACCTGGGGTGACACTCTGAACTTGACATGGATCTGCTGGCTTCCAGGCATTCAGGGACATCCAGGGGAGGTGTCTCATGGAGTAACCAGAGGCGGAGATCAGGGGCTTGTGAGAACAGTGTGTCCACCAGGCCCGGGGGATGGCAGGGGAGAGCACTGCCTGGGAGGGGACGCATGAGACCAGCAGTGGAGGACAGAGCCCTAGGGACAGCTGCTGAAGAAGCCACGTCTGGAGGGACTGAGACAGAGTGGCTGGGGGCAGGAGAGGTGGGGGGTGATGTGGAGAGCGGCCACTGATAAGCCGCAACCGCAGAGGGGCTGCTGTGTGCAAGTCAGTGTCGGGGAGCCTCGAGGCCTGGGGGGAGTCGGGCTGGGCTGGTGGGGGGGCAGCGGAACGCAGACGTGGACACTGCAGGAAGAGTGTAGGACCCAGGAGCCCAGAGACAGGCAGAGGTGGAAGCTACCTGACAAAGGCGGGTGCTTTGGGAAGGGGAGACTAACCCGAGCAGTGGGAGGAAGGGCTGATGGAGGGATCCATAGGGATGAAATGAGGAACGAAGCACAGGCACCTTGGCATAAGCACAGATGAGTGATCTTGGACAAGTCCCTGCCTCGGTTTCCCCATCTGTCACACGAAGGCCTCCCCTGCACTTGTGGGCACTGGGGATCCGGTGGTGAACAAAACAGCCTGGGTCCTCCCTCAGGGTGGGAGGGACAGCCCAGCAGGGGCCATACAGGAAGAGAATCGCCCCTCCAGGAAGTAGCCAAGGAAAGGGGAGCCGATGTGCTGCCGAGGTGCAGCAGAGACTGGCTGCTCAGATGCTCACTCCCGGTTGTCCCTGGGGAATCCCTGACCCCTTAGTTCTCTCGCCATGGGCTGGGGACAAGCACCTGCCCTCCCCCTATCTCCCTGCTTTGGCACAGGCCTGGCCTATCAGCTTCCTCTGTCTCCGGGACCATAGTGATTTTCTGGGATGGACATGTGGCCTACCTGATTCTGGAGCTTCTGCTGAGAGGACAGGGAATGAGACACATTGAAGGGGTAGGACCAGGAGGGCCTGACTGGGCATGAGGCTCACGCACAAGAAGGTACAACAAGATAGAGAGGCTGCGTCTGGTGGTAATGTTTGAGCGCCTGTGACCAGTCACGCCTGAAGCTCGCAGATCGGGGCTTTTCAGTCACGCGTGCCAGTAAATCCGTTTGTGACTGCGGTGGCAGGAGTCATGGTCTCTGCCTCCCAATTTACGAGCTGAAGGGTCAGAGTACCCCCTATGCTTGGTCAGGCCGAGTGACGGGGGAAAACGGTCTCAACAGAGAGAACAGCATGAGCAAAGGCCCTGCGGTGAAGAAAAGCTTGATGCTGTTGAGGAAGCTGCTGCTGGGGCAGGGAACACAGAGTGGAGACAGGAGACCAGGGGCCACTGGAGCCGCTGTTTTGGCGAGAGACGAGGGGTCTGTAGAACGAATGGATTGGGGTTGAACTGAGCAAGGCAGGGTGGTGGGGCCAGTGAAGAGTAAACGGACCAGCCAGCAGGAGCTGCCATCTGGGGTTCAGGAAGGCGTCTAGGAGGTCCTGGGAAGACTGGAGCCTCAGAGAGGCCAGCCCTGGAGACAGGACAGGGAGTAAGGGAGTAGGCTCAGGAGGGAACACAAGGAGCAGCCAGAAACGGGACAGGAGGAGGGCAGTAGGAGCCGCAGAGGCAGGCCGCCCCGCCCCGTTCACTGTGTGAGCTGCCCCTCGAGTCTTCGGTGGCCTTGACCTGAGCCATTTCCAGGGTGTGGAAGGGTTCTGACCAGACATGGGACAGGGGAGAGACGGAGATGAGAAGTGGGGATGAGAGTGCAGACACCGGGCTTGGCAGAGGGCTTGGGAGAGACTCAACCAGCACCTTCTGGGCATCGGGTGACTGGACTGTCGGTACCCCTTCCCACCCTCCACCCCGCACACGTCAGTCAAGAAGGGTTTACCGAGCCCTCTTCCCCACCTCTGCTGTCCTGCCCTGCAGGGCTGGGGACAGAGACTCAGGGACCAGTCAGGAGGGGCCAGGAAGTTACAAGGGCCTGGAGACTCAGGGGAGTGAGGGAGCTCAGGGGGCAGCACCGCCCCCTCAGACTGTGTGGTAAAAGCTACCAAGGTGAGGGGGGTATTCCAACACAGTCAGGGGACCCCAAGACAGGGGGCGAGTGGCCAGCCTGATGGCAGGACCTAAGGGACACCAGCAAGTAAGGTGGGACCCAGACCCTCCGCTGAAGCCCCATTTCCTTCTCTGTTCTGTGAAACGGGGGTGCCCCTCGGGCTCCTGGGAGAGAGGCAGGAGACCCAAGCCCCACCCTGAATCCAAGTTCCCCCCACCCCCACCCCCACCCCACCCAGTGGCTAAAAATAAGAGCACCGATAATTTCCCTAAATGAAACCTCCACTTAAACACTTAAAAAGCAATAAAAACTCAATTTTCTTTCTCTCAATTATTTTACTTATTTCATTTTCCAAAAGGTTCACCCTGTTATGAAGATGTATTTTTCCCCATCAGTGGCAGCGTTCTCCGCCATTACTCAAACTGACTCAGCCTCCCTCTGCCAGGAGGGTCCCCTGGTCTCCTCGGCAACCAGGTGCCCTGGAGGACTGTGACTTCACCACCACTGCCTTGTGGGGGGACCCTGAGGGGATGACATCTGCCCCCCTCTAGCCTGTGCCTCAGTTTCCTGGCCTCCAAGCCTCCCAGCCACCCACGCCCCAGCCCCTAGGCCCTCTGGTCAGGTGCCCCCAGATGCCTTGAGGGGGACAAACCCAGGGCCTCTGACTAAGCGAGGCCGGTTTTGGGGAGCGGGCCCAGTGTTCCATCATGCAGCCCTGACACCTTAAAAATCTGTTTTCCCGATGTCATTATTGCTTTGTGATCGGCTCCATTTGTATGGCGCCCGCCCTGTTGCCTCATCTCTGCTAATTGTTTTCACTCACTCTTTCCGTTTTTAAACTGCTGTCGCGTTGGCTTTTAATTTTTAATTATTGCTGCATCCCCTTCCTTCCTAATTGGTCCAGGCCCCAGCTGAGGCTCCCTGTGCCGTGGCTGCAGCTGGCTCCCTCAGGGCGGCCAGGGCTTGCCCACCTCTGGCCCCAGTCAGCCCCCATGGTCACAGCCTGGCTGCAGAGGCCAGCACACCGGGCTCCTGGTGCAGCGGGGGTGTCACCGTCTGGGTGCATCCCCCAGACACACACCGGGCACTGACCGTGTGTGGCTGTGGGTGAAGGGATCCTTGGGGGAGGTGAATGACCCCACTCGCCAGGGAACTGCCTTTGTCTTGTGGGAGGGCTACCTGTGGTCCGCAGGGGTATGGAGGGGACAGAACCTTCTCCCCTCCCATGTCTCAACCACTCGCCACCCCGGCCCTGCTTTCCTCGTGGCCCCGGGCCTCTGAGATTTACGGACATAGGCCACGGCTGCCCAAAGCCAGGAGGTCATTCTCAGCCGCATCTCTGAGCCTGGGCTCGAGCAGGCCCTCCTGCCTGGGATGCCCTTCCTCCCCTTGGCTCTGCTGAATACTGCTTGGTGCTCTCTGAATATCTGTTCCTTGGTCTGTCCATTTGTCCATCCATCTGTTCATCGTCTGCCCATCTATCTGCACTCTCCTCCATCCATCTGTCCGCCTGGCCTGCCGATGCCAGGTCTCCCAGTCTGAGGTTTTGCCTCTTGGCATCTGCCTGAGTCTGGGTCCTTCCCTCCGTATCAGCCCCCTCTGCCCCCCAGACCTCTGCTTTTCCCTTCTCTGCGATGCACGGCTCCACGGAGGCTCCCCCTGGATTTTACTTGGTCACAGACAAGCCAGAGCCAAGTTCCTGGGAAGTTCCAAAATTGAACCTGACCTCCATTTCCTCCAACCTGTGCTGCACGTATTCCTGCCTCTAGGCCTTCGCTCCCAGCAGGCATCCCTGCCAGGTGTGCCTGCTCTTTTCCTTCGCCCATCCAATGAACACAGACCCTCAGCCGGGGGGGGGCAAGAGGTCTGGGCTTGTTACAGGTTTGCTTCGCTCTTGCTGTGTGACGTGGCCAAAATCCACCCCTTCTCTGAGCTCCCACTCTTCTCATCTGTAAAATGGAAACAAACTACAGTTTCTTCACGGCCCCTCACAGGGCTGCTGGGTGGTGGATAAGGGTGCTGGACGGACGGTCATCATGTAACCAGTGGGCAGCGAGGCCAGGGGCCCAGTTGTTACTCATTGTCTGGGACCTCCCACCCCCACTCACCCTTTTCCTCCCTGAGCTCCTCCACCCCCTCCATGAAGGAGCCACTGCTGGGTCTCAGGAGCTGGGCTCCCTCATGCCATTTGATTCCCTGCACAGCCCTATGAAGTAGGGACCATGAACAGCTCCCGAGAAGGAAGGTGGCGCGCCCAAGTCCCCACAGCTATCAAGGGCCAGTAGAACTTGAATCCAGGCTGCAGCAGCTTGTCTTGGGCATACGTCTGGGTACTCCTGAGTGTTGGGGTGACCAGCACCAGCCTTGGTCAGCAGTGTTAGCTCACCGGGGCACTGAATCCATGTTCCAGATGGAAACACGGAGGATCGGAGAGGGAAGAGACTAGCCAAGGTCACATGCGAGTCCTGGTCTAGCAGGGGCTCCATCTGCCAGGCTCCTCGCTCCCCGAGGGCAGGGAGATGGCCCCGCCCTCCTGGCGGAGGGCTTGGGCCATTGGCTCCCCAGGGAATGTGTGGATCAGACTGAGGTCGCAGGGACTCAGGTCTTCTCCCACTCAGTTCCCTTCCTTTCTGGCCTGGTCTGTTTGCTTTTTCAGTGGGGTGAGGGGGAAGGCAGGGCCTGGAGGAGAAGGAAATTTAATTGAGCAGCTACATGGTGCCAGAAACAATGCCAGGTAAGGTCACACTTAATCCCTGAAGCCACCTGCTTAGGAGGAGTTACTTTAATCCGGCCTTGCTGAAGCGCTTCAGGGACGCTGACCCCCTTCCAGCCCTCCCGGAGCTGCCCCTCCGGGAATGAGGAATGGCTTTCTGGGTCTGAGAAGTAGCTCCCCTGCAGCCCTTTCGGAGGAGAAGGCAGTATGGGTCCTGCGGTTAGAGCCCCTGGAGTAACTGCATCGCCTGTCACTCAGCCTTCCCCATGCCAAACCCCCAGCAGAGGGCCCACACCTCTGGTGATGGTACGAGAAGGACAGCAGGAATGCACGTCCCAGCCCCGCTGGGCTGTTGCTGGGCGCAGCTCCAGACACTAAT
Organism: Desmodus rotundus; assembly: GCF_022682495.2. Classification (NCBI taxonomy): domain Eukaryota; kingdom Metazoa; phylum Chordata; class Mammalia; order Chiroptera; family Phyllostomidae; genus Desmodus; species Desmodus rotundus. Next base: position 131,461,607 of record NC_071394.1, on the reverse strand, counting down.
GCCCCCGCCCCCTCCCCCTCCCAGAGGCACCTGGGCTTCAAAGCAGGCTCTGGAGGAGGCGAGGGACCGCCAATGGGCCAAGAAGAGTTGGGAGGCCCGAGAACAGGTGGCCTTCCTGGTACCGCCTCCAGAAGCCTTCTTAGCAGCCCCGGACGACTTGGGCTCCTGGTCTGGCTCGGTCCCAGACGCGGCACCCGGCGGGCACGCGAGCGCCGTCGCCTCCGCGCCCAGGGCAGCGCCACCCGGACAGGCGCACATGCGCGGAGCGGCCGCCGGCCCCGCCGCAGCAGCCCGAGCCCCGCGCCGCCGGCGCCCCGAACTGGACGCGCGAGAAAAGCAAACAAAGACGTATAGGTTTCTGCTCTATTAGAGGCGCAGGAGGGGGGAAATCAATGTTTAGTAAATGGGAAAAGAGAAAATCGTTCAGGAAAGACAGTCTATTTCCAAGCCGGAGAGGGGTTCGTAAACAGCACAGGCCATTGCGGAGGAAGCAGCGCGGGCCATCAACTCCCCGAGTGCGCCCGGCCCCGCGCTAATGGGAGCCCGGGCGCCCTGAGAGCCAGGCGGGCGCCTCCAGTTTAGGGTGCGTTCAAGGGCGGCCTCGTCTTTTTAAGGCCATGGCCAGGCACCTTGCTTTGGCCACGCTGCCCACCCCCCTTAGGCTCCGCACTGCCCAGTTTGCATCTGAGCCTGCAGGAACCTGCGTCCGGCCGGGTCAGATCCTCCAGCCTCCCTCCACAGGCCCTTCCTCGTGGCTCTAGCCACCCTGACTGCGTGGGACTTGGCTGCTTCCGGGAGGGTCAGGGCTGGCTTTCTGGGGAAAGGGCGTTTGAACCGGGCCTTGAGTCATGTGGAGGAGTTTCCAGGTTAAGAAGGGAAGGAATGGTGACTTGCGGAGTTCCACGGGCTCTCCGGGGATGGGGGATGGAGTGCGTGAAGGGCGGGGGACAGTTTCAGAGGGGGTGGCAGGGGCAGGGGAAAGGCTTAGATGGAGAAGTGGAATTGAAGTGGAGGTTGGCATCCAGATAGCTGGAGGGGCCTCAGCCCACCCCCAGGTCCCAAAAGGACCAGAAAAAAATACAGGATCAGAGAGGGACTCTCTGAAGCCCTGAGAGGCTGAAGTCAGAGTAGTTCCTGCTCTGGCCCTGCCCGGCAGTTGGACTGTTAGAACCCACTGCAAGGGACGGCTGGGATGCTTCTCCGTCTCTCCACAGCCCCCGGGGCCCGGGTGGCTGGCGTTCCATTGTGCCAGAGAGTGTCCACGTGGGGTGGCCGGGGAGTGCTCCAAGAAGTATTGAATTTTTGCTTAATATGGATGGCACGACTAGAGTCTCATTTACAAATGAATTATATTCTGTTTACTGTCTGTGTGTGGGTGTGTGTGCGCATGCGTGCGAGGGCCTAGTGGCGCTGGTATGGACTGGAGGGGCATGCTCCCTCGGGTGGGCGCGCGTGTGTAAGAGTATGTGTGTGGAGAAGAAGTGCTGCTTGGGGCGCAGGCAACTCCCACAGGAAGTTTGATAGAAAAGAAAGATCCTCGAGGCTGAGGCCAGGGCTGCTTTCGCTGTTTAATGGGTAGGGGACTCTGTTCCCTGCATTTAGTCCCTTCCAGGTGAGTCTTTCAGCTCCTCGAGAGTGGGGGAGGCTGTGAGGTCAGTTCTGTCATCCACCCCATTTGCTGAGGAAATGGAGACTCAGAAAGGTGAGGTGACCCACCTGCAGTCACACAACAGGGTCTTGCAGCTGGGACTCCAGAGTGTGGCCGGGGCCTGGGGTGATTGTTCTGAGAGAAAGCTGGGGAGAGAGAAGGGAGGGTGGAGGACAGGGGTGGAGGCACATGAGGGCTGGAAGACACTGGGACAGAGCAGGACTGTGGGCGGGAGGGGGGCTGGCGAGGGCATGTGCCAGGCGCATGGCCTACCAGAGGGGCCTGTGTTCAGAGCAGTGGGGAAAGCCACTGGACCCCTAACCCCTCCCTGGAAATTTGCAGCCTCACCTCCCAGCCAGGATGCCCACTTCCCTTCCACGCCACTTCTGCTTTCCCATCGGCACACCAGGGTGTCTGGCCCGGGTTAGGGGAGTGGACTTGGGGCTTCTCTGGGCTCTGACCTTCCAGATCTCTGTTGTAGACATATGCACAAGTATGTGGGTGATGTTTTTCTGTCTGGGGGTACATGCCCAGAGGGATGTTCCAGTGCAAAATGGACCCTAAAGGAATGTGGGTGTGTGCTTGTGTGAATTCTAGCGTGTTCACATAGGGGAAGGGGCCTTCTGAGTGTCTGCTAGATCGTGTTCACATAGGGGAGGGGGCCTTCCGAGGGTCTGCTAGATGGCTCAGCCCCGGGTGAGAGGAGCAGCAGCTTGGGGCAGGTCAGGCTTGTTCCTGACCTAGGGGTGGGGAGCAGGGATAGGGCCTGGGGGGGGGCAGGAAGAGTGGGCAGAGGAAGCCCTTGAATTTCAGGACTCGAATTTCCACCCGCCATCGCCCATCTCCCACCCCTGCACCCGCTGGGCCCCACTGCTCAGGGCAGGCACAAAGAAAACCACGCTGCTCCAGCCAAGGCTGAGCAGGAGATGGAGGCTGCGATAAGGGAGCTTCAAGGTGAAATCGGCCAGCCTGGCCCTGGGGCTGGGCAGGGGAGGGGTTCCGAGGGAGGAGGGGCTCCAAAGGAGGGGCCTCAAAGAGGCTCTGGCGTGAGGGAGCCTGAGGAAGGAGGGGTGAGGGGAAAGGCTGCCCTAGGGGCCAAGCTGCAGGGAGGGGAGGACAGGCTCAAGGACACCAGCTATGGACTGACGAGTGGAGGAGGAGGTAGGCACTGGGGGGGGGGGGGCGGCTTTTAAGCCTGATCCCTGTGGAGCCCTGAAGGAGTCACCCACTACAGGTGTTCCCAAGTCCTGGAGTTGACATCCACTGTGGGCGTCCGGGGCAACTGGACAGGGGCCCCAGGGTTGAGAGAGCCCAAGTGGCAAGGGGAGGCCGGGGCCAGGCTGTGGCCTTGAGTGCCAGCGGAGAATCAGAGTCAGCCTCAGAGCTACTGAGCAGGAAGGTGTGGGGGTCAGCGGGTTCCTGGCCCCCAAGGCTGAGCCCCTCCCCACCTCAGGAAGGCAGGCACCCTCCATCCCAGACTCCTGGTGCCAGTGGGCACCTTCACCGGAGGAGGCATTCCAGGGCCCACTTGTTAACATGGGAACAGGTGCTAGAATGTGGGCCATGCCAGGGCCCACCCAGCTGGCCTGTTCCACTGCCCCCATCCTGCCATGCTTTGAGGTCAAGCAGGACTTGGGAAGTAGGAGCAGGCAGATGGGAGTGGCCTGAGGCAGGTGAGGATGAGGGGGGAGGTTCAGGCAGGTGCTCCCGGTGATGAGATATCTCACCCCCAGGAACCCCTCCCATGTCTCTGAAAAGAGCCAGCTCAGGCCTTGTCCAGCCACCCAGCCCTTGCTGTGGCCAGTTCATCTGTCTCTCATGACAAGTACCCTACAGGTGGCCTTGCTGTGACCCCCTTCAGCAGAGTAAAGGGAGCCTGATGGGGCTCACCTGGAGTCCCCTCCTTCCATGGCTGTGGTGGGTGAGTGAAGGACCCAGAGGTTGTTACTGGGAGTAGGGTTCCTTTTAGTGCATTTTGCTCATTGGAGAAACAATCTGAAGTCCAGGATCTTGAAAAATAGCTGCAGCTTCAGAATTGTCCTGGTCCCTTCAAGGGGAGCCCCCAGAGGTCCAGGGAATCTGTGGGGAGGGGTGCCTTTCTGCTATTCCAGTCCTTGTGGGCCAGTCCTTCCCGTGCTCCAGTGCTCTCCCCGCCCCAGCCAGACCCCACAGGTCCGGGGGTGCGGGGATGCTGAGTATCTGGCCTCAAGGTGCTGTAGGTCTGAGATCTGTATCAGACCCCAGTGGAAACTGCCACCTGTGCGGAAGTGTCCTTGTGGACGTGGTCAGTGTACCAGGCAGTCGGGACCTCTGTCCATCCCGCAGTCTTTCTGTCTACAGTTTCTGTCCTTGCTGAGGCAGCCTTGGGAAAGAGAGGAAGAGGATGAGGAAGGACCAGAAGAGGAGTGTTTGTGAGAAAGGGAACTGGGAACTGGGTGGGAAGGGCAATCCGGTCTCTGTGTTGGCCTCCCTCCAGGTGCCAGACCCAGGAAGAGAGGCAGGGGCCTGAGACTCTCCCTGGGCTGGGCAGGCAGGGTGGGCTGCAGCCGTCTCACCAAGCGGACGTACTTCAGCACCGCGGAGAGCTCCCACAACCTCACCGGGCCCAGCCGGCAACCAGCTAGCTGCTCTGCAGCCCCAGTCAGTGCCGGGTGCTCCCCCTGGTGAGTCTTATGCGTCTGTGGTGTCCCAAGTGAGGAGTGCCCCATCTTGCTTGTGTCTCCTCCACGTTGACCTGGACAGGCCAAGATCTCGGGACCAGCCTGTTTGTTGACCAGCTGAATCGCCATCTCCCAGCTCCCTCCACCATGCCCCAGGCTGCTCTCCAGTCCTGGGGGCCACATTCCCACACTCTCCTTCTCAAAGTTTTAAGTTAACCAAGCCATCCTTTCTTATCCCCAAAGAATCAATATTTTCTCTGTCTTTTGACACTTATTTTATTTTATTTTTACATGCGGCCTTCCAAAGGCTGTAATTTATGGCTAATACCATGCAATCAGAGACAACAGCTGGGTGCCTGTGAATGGGAGCAGGCAGGCTCCCTGCCGGGTGCCCCCGGCCCCCCTCCACCACCCACTCACGGGGGTGTCCATGACTGTGAGGCCTCTAGGTGCAAGACCCGCAGGAGCCTGGGAGAGACAGGAGCCATCACCTCCGCATTGCCTGGGGGGAACAAAGGGTGGGTCCCCAGCTCAGAAGGGCCCTGGAGAAGCTCAGGGGTGTGGGGGGCTTCTGTGAGGGACTGGTGTGATAGAGTGGCAGGCAGGGTGGGAAGGGGCTCCTGCTAGACTGACCTCACCCGCAATGAGCCCCCCAACTGAGGTGCCAGGACAAAATTCGTCAGCTGGCTGCGCCTCCTTCTTTCTTCCCCCGCCCCTCCTCCGCCTCTGCCGAGCTGTTCCCGCGTGGCTCCCGTGCTGTAATCTACGGCGCTGTTACTCCGTGCCAGTGATTTAAATGCTCTGATGGAGCTAGTGACAGCTTAAATGGCTGCCATCCCCTCCCTGTACCCCCAGGCCCTGACGAGGCCCCATAGTGGGGAGAGGGGTTTGCTGAGATGGGATTCAGACAGTATTTTCCCAGCTCGAGGGTGGCCGGGCTGCTGTTCCTTGCCCCTCTGGGGCGGGGGGGGAGCCAGCTGTGCCCTCCCTTTCCCCTCACTGGTGATCAAGGAGGGAAGATAAAACCCTCCATAAATTCCCCGGGAAATGAAGTGTCTGGAACATGCTCAATTCCACCTGCCCGCAGGTGAGAGGTGCAGGGAGGGAGGGGGAGGGGTGTGCAGTGTCCAGAGGCATGGAGGCCCATGGCAGTCGAGAACTAGACCTTGCTGTGCAGCAGGCCCAGCCCCCACCCTGTCAGCCCCTCCAATTATACTGATGCCCAAGCCCCAGCCCTGCTCCCCGGTCCTCCTTTCTCTTCTGGAGCCTCCGCTCCATTCAAGTATTTGATCCCTAGTTCCATCTCTGTTCAGTTGTGTTGGGTGGGGGGACATTATACAGACGGGAACATGGGAACACATAGAGGTGGAGCTGGCCAAGGGCACCCAGCAGTCAGCGGCAATGCAAGCCCTGGGGTCTGGGTGGGTGGAGCTGCCTCCCCTCCAGGCTCCCTCTCTGGCAGCAGATCCAGAGCAGGGCTCAGGGGTAGGGGTAGGGGACAGAGCTGAGAGGTCTGGCTACAGGATGGGGTCTCTACACTGGTCAAGATAGTCTGTGAGGGCCCAGCATTGTCTAGTCCTCTGGTTCTGGGGTCCCAGAGCCACCAAATACAACCCCGGGAGGAACAGCCTGCCCTGTAAAGCAAGGTCCCAGGCCGGGTCAGGAGGAAGGGCACAAGGTAATCAGCTCAGCGGGTGGATGTCAGGGACAGGACTTGGCCTTCTGGAGGCGATACCTAACAGGGACAGGTGAGTCCCAGGTAGGGCACTATGTGATGAGAGGAAGTAGTTCATGGGCCATGGGAACACCCAGAGGCCCCATTCACATCTTAGGAAGGTCATTAAAATCAGAGTCCTGAAGGAAGGTGGTGGAATTCTCTAGAAGGAAGACCCATGGCAGGGGCGGGGGGTAGGTATTGCAGACAGAGGGAACAGCATGTGTACAGTAGCCCCTGGGGAAGGAGCCAGGACTCTTCCTTAATGGCAGAGGGGCAGAGGGGTCAGCGTTCCAGATCAGGAGGGGCAGACACCAACAGGCAGCCACAGCCCTTTCCTCCAAGAGTGGAAACTGAGGCGCAGCAAGGTTGACTGATTTGCCCAAGGTCGCCAGAGCGCATGCGGCCGAGCTGTGGCTGAGCCCAGTGGTGGCTACCGCCCAGCAGCTGCCACCCCAGGCAGGACTCGGGCTCAGCTGGGCTTGTAGCTCTTCAGCCTCTAAACTGCTGCAAACCCCTCCTGGGAGCAGGAAGTGTCAGAGGAGTAATTAAATGATTGAGTGAGCAGGGCAGCAACTGGAACAAGGCACCCAGCCATACCAGGTGTCCTTCCAAATAGCCCCATGTTCCCAGATGGGGGCTCCCAGGGCCTGAGCTGGCAGGAGGGGCCTGACTGCCTGCCAGGGGTGGGGGTCCGGGGGCCAGTTGTACCCAGAGGGACCCTCGACTGCCACTGCCCTGTCCTCTGGAGCTCACAGCCGGGAGGGGCAAATCCTGGACGGCAGAGGGTGGGGTGGCAGGGGTGGGGCAGGAGCTGACTTCTCAGGGTCGCGGCTCACCTTGAGCAGGCCCCTTGGATAGAGCTGGGCTTAGAGGGAGACAGACGTGGGGTCTCTTCCTGCTTGCAGAGCACCCCCTTGCCTGCCAGCACCCCCAGATCCACAACCCTGACTCAGCGGCTTAGCCCAGCTCCACACACCTCCCACCCCAACCTCTTTAATGACTTTTTAATAAATTGAAAAATTGTTTCAATACCAAATGCGATCCTGGGACATTGTTCGTGACTGCATTGAGCGTAAGTCAAACGCTTTGCATTAAATCCGACTGATTAATAATTACAAGGAGCAAGTCTGTCTTTACTGTAATGTGTTTAGGAAAACTGATGGATTTAATTTTTTTATCGGCCAAAGTAAGAAAATGTAATCTTTCTGAAAGTATCTAATACAACAATGCACCATAATTAGTTTCTCTGGAAACAGGCATAATGGAATAGAATAATAAATCACTTCTCCTTTCGTCCCTTCCCTCTGATGGAGAGAGATTGCCCCTCTGTGGGGCTGGGGACAGGACAGGGAACAGAACTGGGAGCTGAGGTGGCCCTGGCTGCACATCCTGGGCTCTCCCCGGCTGAGTCTGTGGCCCCTGGGCCCACCCCACCGTTGGAGCACTTGGGGCATGTGCAGGTCCTCCACTCCAGGCCAGAGGCCAAGCATCTGTCGGGAGCTGCGACCCCGGTTCCAGAGTGGGGGTGGTCGATCTCTTTCCCCCTGACCACTCCTCCCCCATAGCCAGACCCCGGTCCACTGTCTCAGAGACTCTGAAGCCTGGGCAGCCAAGACAACGTGCCCTCAGGGCAGTGGTGACCAGATGGTTTTGGCTGAGTGTTTAGGGACCCAGAGCTGCTGAAGATGGAGGTGGAGAGAAAGGCAGAGGAGGGTTCTTCATCAGTGGCTGGGATTACTCACGGGGACTACCTTTCCTACTGAGTCCCCTTCCACAAACTTAGGCTGCCCAGGGAAAGACAGACCTCAGAAGCTGGGAAAGAGGGTACCTCCAGCCAGCCCACTTAGCATCTCCTCCTACCTTAGAGCCGGTGAACTGGCCTGCCTCCCTCCACCTTCAGACAGAGTTTAGTCCCCCTGTTTTGTGGATTCTGGGTCCTGCCCAGAGCAGCTCCGCCTGGCAGCCTCCACAGTCCTCATCCCTTGCACCCCCAGCCTGGTCCCACACTGCAGGTAGGGCTGTCCTCATCAGAAGCTGCCCGGGACCCCAAGTGCTTTCCTTCAGCTGCTGTCCCTGCCCCAGGTCTGCAATCAGTAATGACAAGATAACTGTTTGCTTTATTGATCAGCTTTCTGCATCCCAGTGATGGATGATGTGGGAAGAGCCAATTTGCCCCAGCTCTGGCACCCCAGCACCAGGTGGCCCCGCCTGGATGCACACCCTCCCAGCCCTGCCTCCTCACCAACCCACTCTGGCCCTGGTCCATGCCGCTGGAGCAGAATTAGCGCTAAGTTGGGAATCTGGAGATCCCAGACCCAATACCCAGAGCTCCACACAGCCCCCACCCCCAGTCTTGAGCCTCAGATTTCCCCTGGGAAGCCAGGATGCAGGTTAGAGGTTTGGAGGGTCGGTGTGTGACGGAGGTGCCCAGACAGTGTCCCATAAATGCCTGCACAGACCACGAGGCTCACAGCCCATAACCAGCCGGGACGCTGGCCACCCAGAGCCGCTGGAGGCCTCTATCCACCCCACTCATCCTTCTCTTCTGTCGTGGCGTCTCTCCTGAGGCTTCCAGCCTCTTCCTTTCTGAACCCTCCCAGCCCTCTACTCCTAGGTCTCTGCCTCAGCCCATCTTGTGCCGACCCTCCCCATACCCACGGCCAGTCACAGTCTGCAGCTCAGCTCAGACCCCCTCCCTCTCCACAGACTGCAAGGGGGCAGGACAGGCTCCCCGGTCCCCTTGGCTCACCCAGCTTCATCCCGGGGCACCCCTTTCCTGAAGCAGGAAGCCCAGCCTGTGATCCCTGCAAGGAAGCCCCCCTCAACCTCTGAAGTCCTGCTGGGCCCTGGGCTGGAGGATGTGGGTTCGGGCATCTGGGAGATGGAGGCAGGGTGACGAGAAGGGGAAGTCCATAGCCACTGTTGGCAGTTGCCAAATTCCTGGTCTCCTGCTTCCACACTAAAGGCAAAATTGCCCCTCCTGCCCCTCCAGCACCCCCGGCCCTGGCGGTCAAGCGGGGCTGTGTGTCTGCCCCTGGTGAACCACTCCTTGCCATTGTGGAACCTTTCAGGGCCCTCTTGCTCCTCTGTGACCTTTTTCCAGAGTTGGGCTGCTGGGTCAGCCTGGTCTCAGTGTGAGGACAGGGTGGAGCAGAGCCTCGGCTGACCTATGAAGGACAGGCAGCAGCAAAAAGAGCAACTTCGCTATGTGAAGCCACTCTGATTTTAGAGGTGCCACTGTAGCCTGCCTGCGTGCATCCTGGTGGGAGGGCTCTGTCCCATGAGCAGGTGGGACCTCGAGAGGGTGGAGAGAGGAGGCAGTGGCGGCCTACTACGTGACAGGAGGCCCGGATCTCACCCTTCTCTGCTCTATGCCTCAGTCTCCCCACCAACCAGTCACCTGTGCAACTTTTGGGATCGCGGAGAATCGACTGAGGGGACAGTGTGAAAGTGCCTTGAGTCGGGAAGAGTAAACACGGGTGAGTGTGGGTGGGGATGGGGACACGGGTCCCTGGCTGGGTGGTGATGTTACTGTGAGGATGACAGTGGCGGTGACTGTGGCGGTGACCGCAATGCAGACCGGTGATAGGGTTGGTGCTGGCAGTGGGGATGCCTCCAGCAGTCAACTCTGCCGCTGTCCACCCGGCCCAGGCCTGGACTTCCGCTGGGGCATGGCGTAGCAGCCCCACCGGGGACCCCGAAGGAAGGCCTCGGGTGTTAAGATTAATGACCTCCGCTGGGGCTGGCTAATTGTCTGCTGATCTCTGCTCATCAAAAGCGCCGCCTGTCTGACCCTGGTGAGCCTTGCAGAGAGTACCGCATGGTGTCAGGGCAGAGGTGTCTGAGCTATGCCAGCCCCAAAGGCCTCTCCATTTCCGTTAGCCGAGACTCCCCTGACTGGGCGCAGCAGAAGCTCCTCCTGCGGAGCCGGGTGCCGGGCTGGGCAGCTGTACAAGCATCAGATGGTGTTTTCCTGACTCTTGATGAGAACAATATGGAGCTGCCGTGTGTCAATGATGTGCACGGGGTGCAGGGCTGGGGGGCTCTCAGGGACTTGGCTAACGAGTCTCCTCTTGGACACTCCATCAGCAAACATCTGTGCTCCTTCTATGCAGGGCCTAGTACTGGCCACTGGGGGTGCCACGGACTCAATGATGACTGCCCAGGCTTGCCCACTGGGAGTCCCAGTCTGATTGATGGACAAGGCAGTTCTGGGTCCAGACACACCCGGTGTGCTGAGTTAGCGGTGGATCCTCGGGCAAGGGCTCTCTGATTGGAAGAAGGTAGGCTCCAGCCCACCTCCCTCCTGGCACCCACGGGCAAACTGAGGTCAGGCGTGGGTGAGACAGGTCCCAGGTCACACGGGGAGACGTGGGGATGAGCTGGGCCAGAGCCCTGCTCCTGCCTCCAGGCCAGGGTTCCTCACACCACACCCTAGCTCCTCATTCTGAGCTCTGTGTCTGCTGGAAGGCACAGATAACAATTTTTTTTAATTCCCCCGTTTTGTTTTTGCTGAATCGGCACTCCTGTCATCCCAGTCTGAGGGGCTTGGCTTGTCTCTTACAAGGTGGGGAAATGCCTTCATTTAAAAGCAGAACTAAAAGAAAAACATCCACGGGTCCCGTCTCACTGCGGCAGACATGATGAGCAAACCATGGTCGTTAACATGATAAAAGTCACTTTGTCTGGGTGTAAAATTCATTTTTCCCCATTCGGCACATGGCGCATTTGCATCCTGCTGCGGATCCTGGGCTGCGGTCTCCTCCCAACAAAGCCCTGAAATTGTTCCTATTCCCTAGGCAGTGTCCCTGAGACCCGGGCCTGGTGAGGCCTTGGTTCAGGCATTCCCTTGGCCATGGAGCTGCTCCTCCCACTAGCCTTTGGAGGGACCTTGAGGCCCCACAGCCTTTGGCCAAACCTGGAGGGGACTTGGCAGGGTTGGTAAGTAGGGCATCAGGGACCCTGAGGAGCCCCCATTGGTCCAGTCCTTGTCTTGGCTCTGCCACAGAGTGCCCATAGAAGGCCACCCTGCCCAGCTACTTGCCCCAGTGTCCCCTCACGCTCCCCACCTTGACCCCAGGGGTCCTACCCCCAGAGGCAGGGCCCCATGGGGTGACTCTCAGAGAGGGGAGGAATTCGTGTATGGTCACCTGAGCAACTGAGGCTCATTCCATCCCACCATACAGGGCCAAGGGTTCAAATCCCCTCATCACCCGTGCCAGGGCCCACAGGGGTCAAATGCCAGGGCTGAGGCAGACAGCATGGGTCCTGCCTCCCATCTTATCTTAGAATATAGCTGTGGAGCTTCCCCCTACTTGGACTCAGTTTCCCCAACCATAGTGACAGGTTCCATGGGCCACACTCTGAGGTCCCTGAAGGGTATTCAAAGATTGTCTGCAGTTTTGCCTGAGCCTCGAGGTGGGCCTGGCACCATAGGACATCATCGCTGTGGGCTGAGGGGCAACCAGACAGGGAGGTAAGAGAGCAGAGACCTCTGCCCCCTGCTCAGCAGTATAAAGAGGACCCACAGCCTCCTTGAAACCCCCGCCCCCAGGTCTTCCCCCACGGAGGCTGGGCTGGCTCCAGGAGAAGGTGACATCAGGCTACTACCCAAAGTGGCCCAGGTGAAGCTGGCCACCAATGGTGGGCTGTGGATAAGATACAACCCCAGAGCTTTGGGAGGTGGGGGTTGAGAACCCCTTTCTGCAGAGCTCTGCCAGCAGATTTGGGAAGAGAGAGAAAGGACAGGAGCCCCAGGACCTCAGCTCTGGGGGCTTAGACACAGTGACTGATGAAGCTGCCAGCTGTGGTGGGCAGAGAAACGGGGGAAGATTCCTTCTGGACAGGATGGATGCAGTGGGCTGTGGGTGGGAGCAGAGCAGCCTCTAGAGAGGGCTTGGCCATCTGCCCCAAGATGAAGGGGGCCTATAGGTAAAACGCTCACCTGGCCCTGGGGTGGGCCTGGGCAGGGTGGGCTCAGACAAGGCCCAGGAGCCACAGGGAGTGGCTGGGTGTTGCTGCCCTGCCCCCTCGACTGAAGAAGCAATGGAGAGGCTGTAAAGACTTGAGCAGTGGAGGAGAGTCCTGTCGCTGCAGGGGACATGTGCAGGGGGGGGGGGCGGCGATGGGGCAGGCTGGAGGCTTTTTAGAGATGACGTTGGCGTGCCCACATAGGCTTTTCCGGGAACGGCAGCTCCTCAACAAGGTCACGATCCAACCCAAGTGGGGGTCCAAGCTGCCCCTCTACTCCAAGCCTGGACAAGGGGGCACCATTCCCACAACCCACAGCTTACACCCTGCTGCTGAAAGACGGGTCCCTGACTGCCAGCCAGAGCAGAATTTGGGGACTCGGGATGCCTGGGGAGGGAAGAGAAGCCTCCTCCCACACCCCGCCTGGAAAGAGGGTGCGAGAGACGCAGTGCGCATGGCGGGCGGGGCCCAGCGACAGCTGTTCACTTACTGAAGCTATTTTATAATATTGCCAGAGCTTTTAAAATAATCCCATTTCTGTGGAATATTCCCAGCTAATTGGAGCTGTCTCTTTCTTATTAAACAGAAAGGTTATAAAAATGTGTGTTGAGGGTTTAAGAGCAATACCTCTCGGCTGCTCTGATTGTTATGACAAGGATAGCGTACCGGAAGCCGTGTGTGGCAGGCTAGGCGGAGCTGGCTCCAGGGGCTGGGCTGCGGGGCCGGGGCTGGGCCCGGGACTGGGCTGGCCGGCTCTGCCCGAGGGGCCTCGCACAGCACGGGCTGCAAGAATGGCAGCCTTCCCCAGAACGATTGCTCTCCAAACACTTCGGCTGCCGTGGCAGTGCCGTCCATCACCCAGGCCTCTGACTGGGGGAGCTCGCATAACTTACCGAGAGGCAGAGGCGATGAGGAGAAGTGATTCCAATTAGCTGAGCCACGAGGCAGCTGAGTTCCTGAGACCTCAGCACTCTGAGCGGGGGTTGGCTAGAGACCCCCTCTCTGTGATGGGGGACAGCCCGGGAGAGAGAAGTCCCTGCTCCTGATCCAGTGATGAGGGCAAAGTGCTAAAAGGTACCGATGCCACAGCTGGCAGCACAAGGCCCACGGTGGCACAAGGCCATTCCCGAGGTCATCCAAGGAGGGTTGACCGAGTCCAGACCCTGTTTGGATCTGGAGCCTGTGCCCAGCCCCCATCCTTCCCTGGGCCCACCTCTGGCATAGCATGTACATGCTAAGACTATTGTGGGGGCCTCTGGACACCCCCAGGCCCACCATCCTCCATCAGAGCACCCTACTTCAAGTGGGATCCTCACTGAATGTGTGAATTCCCTGTTGCTTAAAAAGCTGGTTGGAAATCCCATATTCTGGAAGAGGCACACAAGACTTCCATGGACCCCCTCTTTGCTGCATGGCAGACCCCATCCGACCAATTTAATGGGCACATCTGTTTAGTTCCTGGGATCCTCCGTGGGACCCCTGCAACAGAAGATAAGCTTCCAGGCTGACCTGGGCCACCCACCTCCTGTCACTGTTTGTCCCGTCCTCCACAGGCCACATCCTTCTCATTGCGGACCTCAGCAGATGCAGGGAGGCCTCTGCATGTTGCCCAGCCTCGCCGTCTGGTCACCAAAATGCGCTCCAGTCCCAGTCCTGCCCCACGAGGGGGCTTAGTTCCAAGCCCTCTGGGGCAGCCAGAGCCTGGCTCCTGGCCTCGGCTGGTTGGGCGTGTGGGGTCACCAGGCCGTGCCCCTTCATGACTGCCGATGACTCAGCAGTGGGCCAAGCCCCACTGGCTTCCCAGAAGCTCTGAGAGGAAGATGATGGGGCTTCATGAACCCATTTTACCTTCAAGGTGACTGAGGTGCGGTGACATTAGGTAACGAGCTCAAAGTCACCTGGGCCCAGTGGATGTCTGCTGCCTCCCCAGCCATGAATCAGGCCAAGGCACTGGGATGACTGTCCTTTCCACCCTGTGCTCCTGGGACAGTTCTCCCATGATTTGCGGCTGCAGCAGCCTCCGGCCCCGCCCCCCACCTGGTGGCCTCCTGGCCTGCCTGCTGCAGCTCTGCGCTCCCTCATCATGGCCAAGTCTCCCCTCTTGGAGCAGACCTTCAACGCTCTGCTGGCTTTCCTGGGGCAGAGCCCCCCTTCACACCTCTGACTAGTCCTCCAATGCTGCCTTCTCCCGGAACGGCCCCTCCTCTGCCTGCAGAAAGTCTTCCCACATCCCCATGGCAGACAGCAATCCCCGTCCTTGGGACCCCAAAGTGCCCAAGTTCAACTCTGCTGGGCCCAGATATGGAAAGGGGTGGGACAGAGGGCCCTCGTCTTACCCAGGGGACCCAAGGCCTGCTCACTGGGCATCTGGGGACAAAGCTCCAGCCACTGCCTAAAGCCCTGCCCGGAGGTGCTTGGGCGGGGCTGGTGGAGCGAGAGGTTTAGTCTGCGCAAGAGAGAGGGCACCTGACTGTCGGCTGCTGGTCAAACCCACAGGCTGCTGAGCTGCCACCCAGGGAGCAGGCAGGAAAGGCTCTGTGCATGTCATGTGCATAGCTTTGCATATTCAGATAAGACGGGTTTATTTAAAATAATTTTTTTAAAAGATCACAACATGCTCCTCATGCCTCAGCCAAGGAGGAGCTGGGTTTGGAGCCAGATTCCACTACTTCCCGGCCAGACCGAACAACTCACTTGGAGCTACTGGGCCTCAGTTTCCTCATCTGCTCAATGGGGCCGATGCTACCCACGTGGAACTCTACTGTGAGAATTAGGTGTCTTCCCGCCGTGCCTGGTATGCAGCGGGGAAGGCAGGGCCCAGAGGGGCGGAGGAATAGTGATGGAGTTATGGTTCTCGTTCACTTTCAGGAGGCAACGTTGATAGTTCTCGCTTGGAAATCACAGGAAAGCCACAGTGACCCAGGCAAGCCTTGTCTTCTGTACAGAGAACATAAAGTTCTCAGTCCCCGGGGGTGGGGGAGTGTTGGAACAGGCCCACTCCAGTGGGGGGCTGAGCCTGGTTACCCAGAAGCTGCAGCCAGACCCTCAGTGAGGGCAGGTCTGGAGGGCAAGGGGTCAGCAGAGCCTGGAGCACAGAGACTGCAGGCCCGTCCACCGGAGCAGCTAGGTGAGGGTTCTGAAGCCTGCCTGCCAGTGCCCAGCAGAATCGCCACCACATGTGAGCGTGGCCGGGGCTTGTGCGGAGCCCTCCGTCCAGTCAGGGACACGTAGCTGCCAAGAGCAGCACAGGTGCCGGGGGGCCCAGCTCACTGCCGGGGATCTGACCTGCAGGCCTGGCGGGGGCTCACACACAGACCTGACCCCAGGCCCAGCACGATGGGGGTGATACGTTATCACATGGTCATTTCGTCATTCATCAACACTTGGTAGTGCCCTACCCTCCCAGGGGCCTGAGCCTGCCTGGCACACCTACTGCCCCCGGGGTTCGAGCACCATCCCCCACTCCTGCCCAGGCCTGACTCATCTTCCTGTCCGTGGCCGGCTCCCCGCCACCCATGGCAGCTGGCTGAGATCTTCAGGCTAGACCTGAGTGGCTCGTTGCAAACTGCTGAGTCCACATCCTGACCCTCCCCGAGGTCTCTCTGTCTCTCAGCATGTCTCTCCATCCGCCTCTGCCTCTCCAAAGCTCCTCCTCGCTCATTTAGAAATTAAGACCTCAGCAAGATGGTGCAGAGCTGCCAGGCTGGGCTCAGGGAGGCCGTGGCAGTAGGTGGGAGGGAGCCCTTCCAGCTGGTGGGAACAAAAGCAGGCAGAAGCCTCCTCACCGTCCTCTGGAGGCTCACTGGCCCGCACAGGGGCAGCTTCCCAAGCACTCCGTCCTGCCGGCCTGGAGCCCAGCAGAGCTATCTGACAGCCTTTCTCGGCAGGGAAGGGCTGGGCTCTGACGTGGAGGTTCCTGGACCTCCAGGGTCTGTCTCTGGGCCACCGAGGAGCCCTCCACTGTCTGCATTTTTCCTGGCACCTGCCTGGCTCTGCTGGCCACAGTACTGGCCCATAATCAGCTAGTGGAAAAGAGACACCCAAGAGGAGGACATGGGCCAGATCTGACGATAAGGGTGCTATGGATGGCCCCAAGCAGGGACCCCGGAGTCCTGAGGTCTGGTTCCAGGCGCCACTGATCGCTAGGTAACTGTGGGCCCCGCCCAGAGCATCTCGGACACTCGATTTGCCCATTTCTGGAACAGAGTGAGAAGTTAGCAGAGGCCCTGCCATCCTTTGAAAGAGGTTCTGTGGCTCTATCGTCTCCAGAACCACCAGGTAGTTTCCCACCTGCCCAGACTCTGGGCCCAGGTAGGGAGGGACCCCCGATCCTGTGAGCCATGGTCAGCTGTGGCATTTGTGCCCTGGACAACCTCCCCTTCCCCATCCCACACCTTCTGGGCCATGATACCCCTCCATCGGCTAGCCCATCTGCGGTACAATGGTCCCAAGGCAGCCTCTGCCCTTTCTGTCCCCCCAGCCCCCTCCCCTGCCTGTTTCCTGCCCCTCTGCAGCCCGAGGAGCTGGAGCTCCCGGCCTCTGCCTGCCCAGCCAGGGCCCAGCTGTCGTGCGTGTCCCCAGCCTCCACTGCGTCCCCAGCCAGCAGAGCAGCCTCCAAGCCAGTGAGGCTTCCTCAGCAGATCCTAACAGTGCACCCGTTTCCCCTTGGGTCAGTGCCATTGAAAGCTTCCCAGGGGACTGGGTTGGAACATCTCCTCCTCCTCCAAGGGCCTGGGCAGTTGCTGTATCATAAGTGCACTTGGGTGATGTTTTCAGCTAATGGTCTGGCTTCTTCGACCACAGATCCCTGCTGAGAGTGGCCCCTCTGGGATCCACATCCCCAGGCCTCTCCAACCAGCCGGGCAGAGTCCCTGCCTCCTTCCTCCCTGCTCAGTTCCCCACTTCACTTCATGCACAGGGAACAGGGAGAGAAGAAGGGCTATGGGTGGAGACCCGTGCCCAGCGCTAATGGAAGAACTGGATGGGTTCTTGGCAGGAACCCTTCTGCTCCCTGCCTGGTGTCCAAGGAACTCAGGGAGAGGGTCCAAAGTGCAGCACCTCCACAGAAAGCAGGGGACTCATAAAATGGGCAGGGCCACCTCCCTTGGGGCCTTCCGGCCTTTCTCAACACTCTTCTCCTCCCAGCCCCACTGCTACCTCCCTCGGAACCAGCCTCTTCCAGTAATCGAAGAACACCTGGCCTCATCTGTCTTCCAGGCTCAACAAATGAAGTGCTAACTGCCCCTCACAAGAATAGCAGCCATCAGTTAAATTAAGTGATGGTGAGCCAGGGCCTACCCTCCCCTCAACTGCCCAGCAGAGGCTGAGCCACTAAAGGGTTGATGGGCAAAAGCCACAGATGCCTTTAGCAGACGAAGCAGAAGATTCAAAGACTCTCCTCGGGGAGTGCCCCAGCCCCTTGCTCGAGGAGGCGCTTCCTGGGTCTCGCCTGGATCTCTCCCGCCGTTTCGTGTCCATCGGGGCCCACTTGGCCACGAGGTGCCTTCTGCTGTTGAGGGGAGGGAGCGCTCTCCCCCTCTGCCCCCATAGCAGACAGATGAGACACATCCATGGCTGGTGCTTTCATTCAAGTTGCTGAAGCCCTCGGTGCCTCAGTTTGCTCATTTGCAAAATGAGCAAGTTAGGGACAGGTTGTTTCCAGAATTACCGGCATCTGGATCCCTGCCACAGGCAGGGACAGAAACAGGCCCAGAGCCCTTCCCAGCCCGGGCAGGGGAGGCTGCCTGCATCGGAGCCCGCCTGACTTAGCCCATTGCTGACACCCTTCCCTTCCACCTGAGGCAGAAAAACATGTCTCTTGGAGAGTTAGAGCTGCTGTCAGTTCCGGCTGGGGCTCCGGGGAGACTTCTATTTATTTGGAAGCTGCACAGACCTCTAATGCTCTTCCAAAGACAGAGTTTCTCTTTCATGCGTCCTCGTTTTCTCTCGCCACAGTGGGCTGAAGGCCTCAGGGGCAGGGACAGACGCAGCATCCGGGCCTACGTGCCACACAGGCCACTGCGTGTGAGACATGGGGTGGTGCCAAGGGGCCCCCCAGCATATGTTCAGGTCAGGGTCCTTCCAAGCGGGGGCCCCGGTGGCTGGGAGGGGCCCAGAGGACAGAACCGACACCTGAGCCTGGAGCCCGAGTCCATTCCCACATCACAACCCTGAGACCAGCCTCCCCTCCCTGGGCCTCGATTTTCTCCGCTGTGAAAGAGCAGGTGGGACTGGACCTCTGAGGAAAACTCCAGATTGTCCAGAACGGCTCCTGGTGGGAAGGGGACCACCAAGACAGGGCTCCCAGCGGGGGCAGGCCCTCTGTCCCCCAGGCTGGGCACTCACGCCCCTCTCCATTGTGCGCTAGCTGGGAGGCCTCGAGCTTTGTGCAGGCGGACCAGCAGAGAAAGCACTGCTGGGCCTCCCTGTGCTCAAACAGCCCAGACCCCTCCCCAAGGATGAGGCCACCCAGGCTTCTAGAATCCCGGGTGCAGGGGCAAATAGGCTGTCCTGACATCCCGATTCATCATCGCTCCTGCACCTGGCCGGCCCCACGCTGCTCATGAGGGACGCCACAGGGTCTCCCGCCTCTTCCAGAAGCACACCCAGAGGCTGCGTTCTGTCTCTGCCCCCAGTGAAGAGGTCAAGAGAGGAAGAAGCTGGAGCTGGGGCAGGCAGTTTCCTCGCTGCTCCCTGGACAAACCTGGCCCAGTCCTGCCTCTGGCCTTTGCTCAGCCCCTCTGCCAGGCCGCTCTCTCCCCAGTTCCAGCCATTCACACATCCAAGCCCTCCCTGTCCTTCCGTGTCTGTTTCAAGGCCCCCTCCTTCAGGAAGCCGTCCCTGACCACCCAAGCCTCTCAGTGCAGAGCAACCACGTGCCCTGTGTCCCCTGCGTGATGCCGTTCTGCACAGTTTGAGTTACTCACTGTTGTCCCTGTGTGCCACATTCCCCGCTAGTTGGAGAGTCCGTGGGGGCAGAGGATTCAGCCTTTTACACCTGCCAGAACCTGCCCATTTGGCCAGTGCCCTACCTCGGTCAAATAATCAGAGTTAGTGGCCCTGGTGATGACGAAGGTCTAACCAGGGGGCTTCCCCTGCAGTCTAAGGAGGTCTGGTTTCCCCCAGGAGCCCCATACCGGGTTCTTGGCTTCTCTGATACTGGAGGTTGGGACGGGGACACCAGGGCCCAGGGTCTGGGGCACAGGTGGCAAACACAAGGCCTGCGGGCTGGATCCAGCCCTCCACCTTGTTTTGCCTGGCCCAGCACCTTGTTTTTACCCAGCGGCAGCGCCGAGCTCTCGCTTAACTGTTAAGGAGTAGTTACATTTATACAGTCCTAAAATTACATTCAGCCCTTTAAAGGCTCGAGGCTGATGTGGCCTCCAGTGAAAATGAGTTTGACACCCCTGGTCTGGGGGCTCTGACTAGCCTCCTTCAAGGTCACGGGAAGACAGGCTGGGGTAACAATCCAGCTCTCCAGACTCAACGCTCCAACCTCCTGATCTGCACTGACCCCTAGGGGGCCTCAGGCAAGTCTCCCCCCGCCCTCGGGCCTCAGTTCCCCCTTCTGTCTGACGAGGGGGATCCTGCAGGCTCCGACAGTCCGCAGCATGGGATTCAGCCCTAACTTAGGTGTGCAGGTGGTGGCGCTTACACTGCCTGAGAGGGTTGAGCTCCAGCCCCTCCATTTGTTCCAATAAATGGCACTCAACTGGCTGCAAATCGATCCTTGTGAGGAGGGTCCCTGAAGGGTTCTTGTTCATTTGGAGGCAGGGTCCCTGGCCGACTGCACCTGGCGGCCACGCTGCGTCGGTGCCATGCTCAGCCAGGGGACTTGCATCCCTGGGTGTCCCCAAGGAGCTAGTGGCAAGCCGAAGTAGCCACTGACAGGTGCAAGCACTGGCCATCAGCCCATTCATGGAGCGAGTCCTGCTGGGGGCCTTTTGGGGACCACTGAGTCCAGCCCAAGGGAGGCAGAGAATAGGCATGTCAGAGGGGGCCAGATGAGGTGGACTCCTGTTTTAGAAAGACACATTTCAAAGTCAGGGCCAGCTCTACTGACCCAAGTCCAGCAGGACTCGGGAGGGCAACCTGGCTTGGGGCTGCACAACCCCGGGGAGACACCCTTTCTTCCCTCCCTAGTGCGCCCACCCCATCTTGTTCATCTTGTGAAGCCAACCTGGAATCCCTACTCCTTTTCCGGGAAGCCTTCCCTGCCTGCCTGCGTGTACAACCTGACCTTCCTGAGGACGCCTGAGTCTCTGCGGTTTCCCTCCATTGAACCCTTGCTGAGTGCCAAGTCCTGCCTCTGGAGGCGTTATGTACTTTGGGTCTTCAGACCCCCCCACCTCCGTGAGTGCCACATGTCCCAATATATGGATGGAGAAGCGGAGGCTCAGAGAGGCAAAGCGGCTTGCCCAGGTAACCTGTGATATCTGATGCCAAAGCCTTTACTGCTCATGTGCACGCCAGGCCACTCCTCCTAGGCACACCCCCAGGCTCCTGGAGATGCCACTCAAAAGTCCTGATGTCAATGCTTCTTGTGTCCTCCCAATGGCCAGGTTCTGTGGGGGGCCCTGAGGGGACAACAGGGATAAGAACACCCAGGTCCCGGCTTGATAAGAGTCCACAGTGCAAGAGTTTTCTTGAACCCAAGGCAGAGGCCGCCGCATGTGGGTAGGTGAGGGGAGGAGGCAGGCGAGTGGGGAGGGGAATGCAGAAGCCTGTCTACTTGAAGTGGGTCTGGGAAAGCTTCTTGGAATTAGTGGTATTTATGGGTCCGTAAATATCCTGGGTTCAAGTGGTACAGATGAGGGAGGGTCTTCCAGGTGGGAGGAACCCTAAGAAAATGGAGTGGCTTATGCAGCAGCCAAGGGAGGGATGCTGCAGGTGGGCAGGCTGGAGTGGGGATCTTGCTGCCCCAGGTGTCCTGGACCCATGTTCCTGGTGGGCTTCCTCCTTCTGCATGTGGTATAACCAAGCCCAGGACTTGCTTGACACATAGGAAGTTTTCCACAAAGATCTCTCAGTTTCTCTGGTCTGCCGAGCTGACCTCCCCTCAGCCCACATGCAGAACTAGCACCGGCCAGGCCCCCTGCCATGGACAGGCCCCTCTCTGTGGGCGGCAGCTTTATCTGCCCCTGCTGCCCCACCCCCTCCAGCACACGCGTGTCTGGCCAGGTGGGTAACAGGCTTTTGCTGCCTAATGCATCGATGTGCCTGCCCTGGAGCTCCCCAGTCCGTTGACTTACCCCCACCCCTGCCATGATCTCAACCTGCGGCTGGAGCCAGCCGCCAGGAGACCGAAGCTGCTGGGAGCCTTGGAGGTTGCAGTGTGTAAAGTCTTACTACCCGTTTACTCTTAATTACCTCCCCTCCTTATTTGTCTTCCTTTAACGGCCTGTCAACCAAAATCTCCTGCCTTTCCCTCGGTGCCAGCGGCTCAATTAGGTGCACATCTGCGGAGGCTGGAACGGAAATGCCCAACTACCAATGCCCACTTGCCTCACCCAGCCTGGACACAGGTGCCCAGTGGCCTGGGCACTCTTGGGGAACAGTACTGCCGTCCTGGTGTCAAAGAACAGGGAGTCTGCCCTGACATTTCCCGCCCGCCACGGCAGAGTTTGCCTTGGAAAGGTGCCTACCTAACCCCGAATAGAACGGGGGGGGTGACACCCTTTGCGCTGGCTCCCTGGGGCCAGAAGCGTGGACACTTGTCCAGCACACAGATGTGGGAGGATGCCACAGGGCAGCCCTGCCCTGGCCATGGCGGAGACGGAGATGCTACAGAGAGGCTGCAGCTGGAGGAGCTGGGAAGGGGCTGATTAGCCCAGGCTTGTTGACTCTTCTGTGCAGAGCCCCCAATTTTGCCCACCCTGGGGGAATTGCCCTGCCCAGAGGCGGGGGTGGGAGCATCGGGCACAACCAGGCATCTGGCTCAGTGAGGCCCTGCTTGTCCATTAGAGAGCTGTTCTGGACTGGCCTCCCAGAACCCAGCAGGCACCTCCTGCTCACCGGGCCCCGGGCCTGTCAGGGTTTGGGGGCCCAGGGCACTGTCTTCCTCTGATAATGTTTTAGGGAAGCCTCCTACTTTGGGGCCTGTTGACAAACCTCCGTCTGGCCCCTGAAAGCTCCCTCAGGTCAGGCGAGGAGGAAGATTCAAAGCTGTTCCCTTGTCAAGCCCCAGCTTGTGGGAACAGCCCGGTCAGGAAAGGGAGCAAGTAAAGGTTGTCCTGAGACCTGGTTCCAGTCCTTGACCTCTGCCCTCCTCTGTCCAGGGGGCACCACTCTTCCCAACTGCTAGTCCTCTTCAGGCTGCTTGTGAATGGCTGACGGGTGACTCAGTCGGATGTCGTGAGGTGGGGGCTCTTGCCTGGGTGCTCACTGTCCCTCACTACTCGGTTACGCACAGAGTCTGTGGGTGGTTACTGCTAAGAGGGACTTGTCCCATGCCCCGCTGGCAGGGAGCATTCTCCCACCCTGTCGGCACCAGGGGCAGAGCAGGGCCCCAGTGCACCTTCGGGGAAGCTCAGGGATGCTCTCTTTCCCAGGACCTTGAGCGCTTTGATTTACCATGCAGTTCACTCCCATTCTCCCTTCATCCTGGAAGTGGGGGTGGGCACCCACACAAACATTCACCAGGGAGGAAACTGAGGTTTTGAGAGGCTCACAAGCTGAAGAATAAGAAAGAATTGACACCAGCCCTCCAGCCTTCTCCCTGCAGCACCGAAAAGCCAGGGGCCTCCAGGGCAGAAATGGTTGTTTTGAGCAGGGGTGAGCTTCCCAGCCCGCACTGGAGGAGTCTAAATAGAGTCTGAGCACGCCTTGGGGGCTGGGGCCTGGGGCCCGTCTGCACACAGTGCCTGCTTAGCCCAGGGAATTGAAATGAGTGTCTGCAGAGGGCTGCATCCTGCCATTCCCAGCTCCTCACAGCTGCGCAACGGGACCGGGTTCTCGCTCAGGGACCAAGGGGACTCTGTCAGGGGCTGAGGACCCAATTTCTCCTAGAGGACTCTTAAAGATAGCTGTAGCCACTGGGGTTGGGTTCAGCACCTCTGTCCTCTTCTCCGGCCTCTGCTGAAACCAGCCATGTCACCATTAAACCTGTGACTCCAGGCCTTAAGGTTGTTGAAGGTCGAGCCCCCAGAAGGGTCTCGAAAGGGCTTGCCGGGCCGCTGGGCCGGGAACTCTTCCCGCGGTGGCGGCGGAGAGGACAGCGGGATCCGAGGCGCGCAGGCAGGGGCGCACGCAGGGCGCTGGGGCCGCGGCTGGGGCGCAGGGCGCGCGCGCCTGGGCTTCGCTCGGCCGCGCGGGCCAGCAGGGCAGGCTCCGGGCTGCGCGAGGACGAGGGACGCTCAGGCACCGGCGGGCGCGTGGCCGCGTCGGGGCCGCGCGGGGGCGGGCCGGCGGGGGAGGGCGGGGTGGGAGCCGGGAGGGCGGCGCCGGCGGGTTGGCGGCGGCCGCTATTTGAGCGCCGGTCCCGGGCTGAGCGCTCAGAGCGCTAAGAGCCAGCGCGTCGGAGAGATCGGGGAGCGCAGCCGGCGGCCCGCAGAGGCGCTGCGGCCGGTGCAGCCCGAGGCCCCGCGCGAGAAGGGGGAGGAAGAGAGGCCGGACTGCCGCCCGCCGCCCGCGCCCCCAGCCCGCCGCCGCCTCCCTCTCCCCGCGGCGCCGCATCTTGAATGGAAACATGGCGGTGCCGGCTCGGACCTGCGGCTCCTCCCGGCCCGGCCCGGCGCGGACCGCGCTACCCTGGCCCCGCCGCGGCCCCCGGCCCGGCCCTGGCGCGTCCCGGCCCCCGCGGCCGCTGTTGCTGCTCTTGCTGCTACCGCTGCTCGCCGCCCCCGGCGCCTCAGCCTACAGCTTCCCCCAGCAGCACACGTAAGTGGCCTCTGCCGGCGGCCGGACCCCGGCCGAGCCCTGCGCTCCCCCCTTCCCCGCCCCCACCGGCCTGTGCCCGTCCCTCCCTGCGTCCCGCACCGGGGCGGGAGCGCTGGGTCCCGCTGCCCGCTGCGCCCGGGGGTGGCGGCCCCAAGCCCAGAGGGCAGGCAGCGGCGGTGCCGGCGCTTCTGGCTGCGTCGCGAAACTTCCCCGCGGTGCCCTATCCTCCTCCACCCCCTACCCCAACCCGGCCGGACGGAGCAGAGCAAGATCTCCAAGACTCGGGAAAGGGGTGGGGGGACCAGCTTGCCGGCCGATTCCCTGGGTGTCCTGGTGAAAGGGGAACCCGGGCTTGGGCGAGGGGGCGGCCTGCGACCCCTGCTCGTTGGAGCTGGAGCCGCGTCTCTGCCCCACGCTTTCTCCCGGGTGGGAACCTGGCGCTTTCGAGACAGTGGTGGGGAGGGGGCACCCCCACAACTGTCTCCGTTGGCCTTTTCCTTTGAGGAGGAGGGCCAGAGACAGAGGACACGAACACCTGGTTGTGGCCAGTGCCACCGAGGGGCTCAGTGTCTCCCGCTCTTGGCTGCCCCACTGCACCTGGGGGAAGGGTGCCCTGGTAAGCCCAATTGAGAGGTGAAGGCGCTGGGATGGGGGCAGAAGGTAAATGGCAGGGCGGCCCCCTGCTGCCCCTGCTGCCCCCGCTGCTGCCGCCAGCAGGGAAATAGCGTCTGGCGGGCCTGCCAGCTTCTGCCGGTTTACATGGTCCCTCTGAGCTTCTCTCTCTCCCTCCCCAGGAGCAGACAAACTCAGGCTTCCTCCGGGTGAGCTCGGCCAGATGTGTCTGGGGCTGGGAGTGGGCATTCAGTGCGTGTGGCCTCTAGGACAGCAGCTGTGTCTGTGGGCACCGTGCCCCAGCCGATGCCAGTGCCCAGACAGCCCTTGCCCTTGTTGGCTGTGGGTCACAGCGACCACCCTGCTGCCTGTTATCTGACTCTTGGCTCCCCGGGGGGGAGCCACCTGTCCCTGGTCTCCTTCACCAGTGGCCAGGCTGAGGATTTGGGAAATGAGTAGCTCGGCTGTTAGTGGCCAAGGGGAAGGGTCTGGCCTGGGGGAAGGGGAGAGGCTGGCTGCGCGTCATTAGGCCAGTCCCACCCAAGGATAGGGGCTCCTGGTTCTGCCTCAAAACCTGCTAGATGTGCTAGATGAGGGACAAACTCGGGAAAGGCACTGCTCCGCGCCTCCCTTCGTCTTGTCATCTCTCTCCTTGCACAGCCTGGCTTTGCTCAGGCGGGCGATCAGCTGGCAAATTACAGGTGCCGCACGGACGTGTCCTCTGTCAGCCGTCTGGGTTTTTTTGGGGGGGGGGTGCGCATAGAGAGAAGAGAATCATACGGAAGTTTAGGGCTTGGAGGTGCCTTTTTGTATTTCATTTGCTGTGATGAAAGTGGACTTAAGCCACAATGTTGAAAAAGAGCAAAAGAATTATTTCGTTGTTGTTCTTTTTCCCTCGAAGCCACGCCGCAGTTTTTTTTCCCCGGTGGTTTCATAGACCCTCCCGGGGAGGTTCACACGTCTCTTTTCACCTCTTCCCGCCTCACTCCCTCTCCTTCCAGCCCACAGGGGTCAGGTGGCTGCTGCACCTGTACGGGTCTCCCTGGGAAGGACAGTGTGAGACCCTGAGCAGAGGGGACACCTGTCCCTCAGTCCCCAGCAAGAAGGTGGTGAGGCGGGTGAGATGGCAGTGGGTGTGACTTCCAGCTGGACGCTCTTCTCCCGGAGATGGAGTTGGAGCTAATTTGAGGGTTTGGGACATGTCTTGGAAACCGTAATTAGAGAATGAGGGTGGGATGGGGGTGGGGCGGGAGCCACGCAGCTCCGAGGGTCCAGGGGGCGGTGACTAATGGTGTGACGACACACAGGGTTTACTGTGACAGCCAGCGCCCTTCAGCCGCCCTGGTCCTGCAGATGTGATGCCCATTGGTGATTGGAGGGAGGGAGGAGGGGGAGGGGGGTCTCCCTGTCCACCCACCGCCACTCATACTGGCTAATTGGAGTTGGGGCTTTGGTTGGACTGACCTGAAAGCTCAGGCTGCTGGGGGTGGGGAGGTGGCCTCCCTGAACTCTCCGGGGTCAGCGTGCCCGGGCTAGGATGAGACTTGACACAGGTGGCTGCTGAGGTGGGAAGGGGACCCTCAGCCCCACGGCACCGGGGTGACAAGCCCTCAGGGGCGAGGGCCCCAGATGGGAAAGTCACGTCCTCATTAGTGTCTGGCGGCACGCGGGGCCCAGCTTTTCGAGCCGCTGGGCTTTAAGCAAGTGTGGGCTCAGGGTCTGGTGGCGGTTGTTTCTGTCATCGCCCTGACAGCGCGGCGCTGTGCCCACCAGGCGAAGCGGACCCAGGCTGCTGCCGATAGCCAGGGCAGAGGAGCCAGAGCTGGAGGGAGGGCAGGGCTTTGGTTTTGAGGGGGCTCTGTCACCACACCTGGACCCAGACCAGTGTTTCAAAGAAGGAGGTGGCTGCAAGTGTGCAAGTGCGTGTGTGTGCGAGTACCTGCACTCTCGTGTTGGGGTGGGGGGTGGATGAGGTGGAGTCAGAATGGACATGCCTGGTCCACCTGCTTCCTCCTGTTGCTAGCTATGCTCACCCCAGCGTGGTGGCAGGTGGCGTGAGAGGCGCGAAGGGCCACTGCTGGCTGAGGGACGGCCCTCCCTGCTCTGCCTCTCCTGTGCATCTTCCTCCCCCGGCCTGTCCGACTCCTTCTCCTCCCCTGCTCCCGCCTGCGGGGCTCCGTCTTTTCCCCACTGCCCCTGCACTTTTTCACTCCCCACCCCTTTCATCTCTCTGTGCTCACCCTGCCCTGCCCACCTCCTTTGTCACCTCTGTTGGACCTCCATCCCCTGTTCTCCTGCACCCTTGGGTCTCTCTGGCCCCTGCTCCTCAGGGTCCCCCGGCTGAGCTGCCCGGTGGCTGCCCCAATGACAGTGCAGGTCGGCACCTCCCCCTTCCCCTGGGTGTGTGTGGTGAGCGGGTGGGGGCCTAGACGCCCGAGCAGATTCACGACAGCTGGGGTATGTGCTCCTTTTTCAGAGTGCCTCGACCGGGCATGCGTCAGTCTAGCTATGGTTAATGGTGGGTGACGTGTGTCTGTCTGGGCCTCTGAGCCGCGTCCTCACCTCCCTGTGACTCTCCCCATTAGGGGGAGGCGACATCACACATCTGGGTTCCTGTCTCCCCAACAACCTGCCGCAGCTTTTGCAGGAGGAGGAGGGGGTGAGGCTGGGTGGCCCGCTGCCACTGCTGATGTGTGGAGCTGCCAGGTGCTCACATCCCGGCGGGGGTTCTGGATTTGGGCTGATGTCCCCCCTGTGACCCACCTTTATGGGTCACCTCCTGCTGGCCAGATGTGTCAGGCTAACCCCTGTGAAGGGAGGGGGCCCATCTTAAGATGAGTCCCCTCCTGGTCTGTGGGTGAGTCTCACTCTGGATTCTGTCACACTGGTGTCACCAAGGAGGGACTGAGTCACAAGGGGAATGAGCACTTCTATGGTCTGAGCCTCTCCCTCCCCTCTGCCCGTGCACAGGTGGGGGCTGCCAGCCCTTGGCAGTGCGGATGTGGGTGGGTGGCCCCTGGGCATGTTGGATGTCCAGTGTAGGCCCTGTGGGCTCACCCTTTGGTTTCCAGAACCCACCCTCTCCACCTTGGTGACCTTGCCTCAGTTTCCCCAACTGAGAGAAGAGAATCTGCTGAACACCCTGGTGGTGTTAACAGTAGAGGTGTGGCCTCTGGGCACCGGGCGGGTGTCAGGCGTGAGCACCGTGGCGGTAACTGTGACATTAGTGTCAGGCCCTGATGCCGCAGCCCGGTGGGCCCCCACTCACCGGTCCTCCGAGTGCCTTGGGGTCCTGCCACCCACGTGGGACGTCGGCTCCTTGAGGACATGCTGGCCACGTCCCTCGCTCTCTGAAGCCCAGTCTGACTGTGGTGGGGGAGGCCGCCAGGCCCATGGTGGCCTCCCCTCACTGAACCCAGGTCAGGCCTCCTTCCCACCTCCCCGCCGGGCCTCGGAACCCGTGGTTGCGCTCACCCCCAGGTGGGGAGACTGACACTCAGAAAGACGGGGGGAACTACCCAAAGCCCCACAACTCCCGGAGTGGCTCTGGGTAAGGACTACTCTCAGCTGCCCTGCCAGGGGGCCCAGGAAGTTGGCAGTGGAGACTCAAACCTTAGTCTGAGGAAGGAAATGAAGAGGCCTAAGGTGTGTGAGGCACACCCAGGCCTCCCAGCTGTGACCCTGCCCGCCCTGTCCCTGCCCTCTGAGGGGCCTTCCTCGGCCCACAGCTGCCCTGCTGCCCTGGTCCTCACGGCCCCTGTGCCCACCTGTGTACCATGGAGTCCCCGGCCCATGAGTCCTCAGTCCTTCTCTGAGGCCTTGAGTCATGGGCCAGGCCTGCCTGGCATGGAGGGGCAGCAGCAGGGACTCTGTCTCAGCTGCCAAGGTACTATCACCCCTCCAGGGAGGGAAAGGTCATAGGGTAGGAGCGGGGGCTGTTTGTGGAAACCAGAGGCTGGCTCCTGGAGCCCCTAGGCATTTTAGTCAGGCCAGAGGGGACTTCAGAGGACTCAGTCCTTCTAGACTCTGGGGCAGCTGGCATTGTGGGGGTCGAAGCAGGCAGGCAGGTGTCACTGTCGGGCAGGGTCATGTTGTCTGTGGGGGGAGGGGTGGCCTCTTTCTCCTTCCCTCTCCAGCACCCCTCCCCCCGAGTCCCTGCTGCTGCCCTCCCAGGCCTCCAGATTTGAGATCTGCTTCTTCAAGTGAGGGGCCCAGGGTCCCGGGCCTGGGCGGGCACCCTGGGGCCCCAGGCGCTCTGAGGGCAAGGGGGCGGGGGCTTCTGTCGGCTGGTTGGGCACCTCCAGCCAACTGAGATCTGTTCACGTCAGCCTGAGTATTTTTTCTTTCTGGTGCCTACTCTCTAAACAAGAAGCTACAGAATCAATACTCCTATTCCCAGAAGGCGGAGTAGGTGTGGTTTGTGCTTTTTTCCCTTTCCCTTCTTCTCTCGTCCTGCATAACTCAAAGAGCCTCCCGAGCTGCCTGTGGCTAAGAGAGGGGCGTTGGCGGTGCAGGTGCAGATTGAGATGCCCCCGGGGGACTTGCAGGGTCCCGGAGGGGATCTCTGGGAGCTTCCTAAGGAAGTCAAGGTCAAGGATGCTGTCATGCAGGCCCACGAAGCCTGAGCCTCACGCCCTGCCCTGCCCTTCCCCTTCAGGGTTATTGGTTTAGTGTCCCAGGCCCTGGTCCTGCTCATGGACCACCTGGGTCCCCTCCAACCTCACCTGGGCCCCCTCCTTCAGGGGATGGTCTGGACCACTTGGCCGCTGGCCGCTGCTGGTGCTGGTGACTGAGCTTGGGGGACAGGGCCTCACAGAGAAGGAGGCCTGGTCTAGTGGGGATGATGTGGGGGGCGTCGAGGAATCTTCACATGGGGGACCTGAGGGTTCCTACCATGAGTTGGCCTGGTCCTGGGGAGCTCTGTCAAAGGCATTGTCAGCACAATCCTCTCATCTGGCTAGCTAGCATGGTGGTGACCTTGGACAAGGCCCCTCCCTCCCCAGGCTCCAGCTTCCTCTCTTCCAGGGCCCTAGCTGTGGGGCGAGGCCTGACCCCCAGCCCAGAGGGGCCTCATCTCCCTCGTGAGGAGCCTGCACCTTCCGTACTGCCCTCTGACCACTCTTTGGGTGTGTGGAAGCTGCCGCCTAGACTGACCCACTTTGAGCTCTGATCAGCCTAATTATGTAGCAGAGAGGGAGGGGCCCAGGACGTCTTTCCTGCTGATCATTAACCATCTCCCCCCACCTTGGAAGTGAGCCCTTAAATGAAGAAGAAAGGGGTAAGGGGGAGGGGGAGAGGCCCCCCCCTCTGTCTGTCTTCCTTGCCCTGTGGACACCCTGGGTCCCTCGCTCCCACCTTGATGCCTTCCTTTCCTGCTGCTAAATCTTCCCGCAGGAGGCTGGGCTGCTGGGTGACCTTGAGGACTTCCTCAGCCCCTCAGGGTCTTGGGGCCTTTTCTCCAAAACAGAAGCCCCTTGATGGTCCTGCCTCATAGGATTGAGCTGCGATAGGTCACTGAGCGGCGGGCTTGACCCCAGAGCGCGCATGTTGAGGGCATGTGGGCCCCGACTGGGTGAAGGAGGGCTCTCCACCCGGCTGGGCCTGCACCTCGAGTGCCGGCCACCCGCCCAGCTTGGCCCTCGCCTGGGCCTGTGCACACCTGTAAGCTCGTGTGTGGAAGTGTCTGTGCGTGTCTGCTCTTATGGTTTTCTGTTCGCATGTGTTAGGTGTGCTCATGTCCATTTGTATACAAAGACATGCTTGTGTGCCCGTGTGTGTATGAAAGTGTGTGCACGGCAGTGTGCATGTGTGTGTGTGTGCGCCCAGGTGTAGGTGTGCATATGAATGCAGCTGCGTGGTGTGTGTTTATGCATGTGCGCACAGCTGTATGCGTGGGCATGTGCACCCTATATCTCTGCACCCAGAACGCACTCCCAGGGCCCAACTTCTGCACCCGCCCTCAAGGCTGACGCCAGGGCCTGGCCGGGCAAACGCCGACTGAGAAATCCAGCTACCTAGCTGTCAGGACCGGTGCTTTGCAAACTTTTATGTCAGGAACAGCCCGAGCGAAAGGCTGAGCTGGAAAGTTCAATCATCTCCCAACTGGCTGGCTGACAGTCTGCAAAGGAAACACACAGAGGCTGCGTCCTTGTCATTCCCATCTTTGCAAACCGGAGAGAATTTAGATGCACCGGGGGACTTGGGACTCTGAGAGAGAAGCTTGGTGAGCTCTTTGGGGAGCCAAGCGTCTTTGCGAACTGCCCTTCCCTTGTGGAGAACCTGGGGGGTGGGGGTGGGGGTCGGGCTCAGGCAGTGGAAGCCCTTGCTGTGTGACCTTGGCTGGAGGTGTTCCCTCTTGGAGTTGGGTGTCTGTCATCTGCACACAGGAGGAGGCACTGGCACCCCTTCGAGCATCTGCTGTGGGTTTGGGGTTCTCAGCCAGACATTTGCACAGTAGCTGCCGGCGATTTGGGGTGCTAGACTTTGCCTTGTCTATCCCCACATGCTCCTTTATTTGGGGGATGTCCGGTGAAGGCACTTCCTTTCAAGGGTGACTTTTTCTCCAGTGGTTCTTCATAAACAAGGCTGTCTGCGTGCCCCATGCTGGGTGCTGGACCTTGGGGCTGTGGCATGCGCCCTGAACTGATGGGTTGTGGTGTCTGAGCGATGGTGGGTCTGCTGTCCTGGCGTTCTCAGGGCCTGTGCATTGGCAGTGCTGGGATAGCCCAGAGTACTCGGCATTTTGGGAGGGGGCTTCTGCAAAGGGCAGAAGGGGCTGGGAAGGGCTTGGTTGCCTATAGGGCCAGTGAGGGTTCCTGTGGAGGAAGAGAGACTGGATGGGACCGTCTCCTTGGGCACTATGGGCCTTGCATGGTTCCCTGACTTGGGAAGGACACATTCCAGCCACGGGAACCTGAGGTCCCAGATGTCACCATTGTGCAGACAGGGAAACTGAGGTCTGTGGTGGCAGAAAGGAACCTTCAGGCCCATGCGGGTGAATTCGAGGCCTTCTCGCAAACCCTGCAGAGCCAGGGACCTGTGCGGTGTGAGGCCAGCTCCCTCTGTCTCTCTGGGACAGCCCCCTGCCTGTGCGGGTTCAGAGTCGGTGAGGCTTTGGGCAGTCTCGGAAAGGACAGCTGCATCACCGGGTGGGCGTGACGGGCTGGCATGTTCCTGAGGTGGGTAGAGACCCCTGCTCCGCGGCGCGTTTCCAGCCTGACGTGGCATTTTAGCCTTAATCACTTCCCTCCGCAGCCACGTCCTCCCACTGGCACCACCTGAAATGCTGCGTTTGAAGCCTTAAAGGTCAGGCCTGGGGCTGCCACCCGTTCCAACCAACAACAAGCAACCCACCTCAGCCCTGCCCCCAACTTTATTTATTAGAAAAGGGAAATGAACTGGCAGAACAGACCCCAGTGCTGAGGGCCCTCACAGATAGCTGTCTCCTTCTCTCACCAGCCAAGGCCAGCGGTGGGCAGCGGCAGGGGGGAGAACCTGGGAGTCCTCCTTTCCCTTCCTGGCCCTGTGGCCATACTGCGGTGTCTCCCCATTGAGGGTGCACTGTGACCTTGCACCCCACAAGCCTGCTGTGGGCAGAGCCCCGCTTCTCAGTCTAACATGTGAGGCCCTGCCTGGGCCTGCTCTGGTCTCTGGCCACTAGCCTGTAATTACCACGCTCCAGCCAGGCTGACCACTTGCAGGTCCTGGTAGGAGCTCTGGCCTCTGCACCTCCTGGCCTTTGCTCACTGTGTCCCTGTCCCAGCTGGCCTGCTCAGTCTGAGCACTGAGGCAAGGAGCCTTTTGGACGGAGGCCTCCTCTGGTCCCCTACCCCTTGGTGGCCCCTCCTGCAGCCCTGTGCCTTCTCCCCCTGCTCTGTCCAGTTCTCAGGGGCTTTCCAGGAGTAGGCATTGAGCTGACTACTGCTCCTCAAAAGCTGAGTCTGAGGAGTGTATTTGGCTGCAAGGAAAAGAGACCACCTCTTGGTAATCACGGGTGATGACTTTTTTTCATCATGGCTAGGCCTTTTGTCCTCTGACAGGGAGCCCAGAGGTGGGTGAATATATGCTGTCATCAAGGACCAGGTCCTCACCTGTACTCTGCCTGGCTGGCCTCACTTTTAGTGTAGCTGTCTGTCCTTGGCTGACTTCCCTCACAGTGACAAAAGGCTGCCACAGCTCCAGGCATCACATGCACCAGGCATTGGGAGTAAAAGAGCAGCCGTTTCCTCTGGATTCCTTTTAAGAGGAACCTCACGCAGCCTCTAGCCAACTCTCCCTCACACCTAATTGGCTAGTACTGGGTCACGTGTCCACTCAGAACCAATTACTGAAGGTGCACTATGATTGGCTCGGGCTAATTAGAATTTACCCTTGAGCTAAGGATGGGGTCACCTTGGGGCTGGAGGTGAGAGAGATTCTTGCAGACTTTGTTCACAAGAAGGGGGGAGTGATGGAGATTGGGGAGTCAGTATCTGTAGCAGACAAGAAACCTGAATGTGGGGATGGGGGCTGAGGTGGAAGGTGGGAGGGGAAGGGAGAGAAAGTATCCAGGCTGGAGGAGAAATTTGTAAGGGACGAAGTTATTTTTAACCACGTCGTCAGTCAGGGGGCTGTACCCCAGGTGGTGTGTTTCACATATGCCATCCAATGAGATGAGTCCGTTTTTATTCCTGTTTCACAGACAGGAAACATTGAGGCAGCAGGGCTGAGTGATGCTGAAATCACACGGAAGGTGAGCGGGGGAGGCAGGATTCACACCCCAGCACTGGGATCGGCGGAGCACGCAGCCACTGCCTCACACCGCCCTTCTGCAGCCCCCTGACCACAGACCCTCAGGGTGCCCCCACCCTTCCACACTCTTCCACCACACCTGCCCGTCTGCAAGGGCCACCTTTCACCAGGCAGAGGTCCCCAGAGGGTGTCTTCGTGGGGGTCGCGGGCTTTCTCACGGACCCTTGGCACCCCTGGGTTTGCCGGAGGGTATGGGTGACTGAGGGGATGCTGAGAGAGGCCTGTTCTGCTGCGGAGGAGGAAGTGATCGTGCACGTGGCCAAGGGAGGGCCTGAACTTGCCTGGGTGTTGCCTGCCAGGCTTCATTCTCATCTTGGTTGGGGCCGGCTGCAAAGTGGGGTGTACTGGTGCCTGCATGCTACAGAGGACCAGTGTCGCTGGTTGGCTTTCCTGCCGGATATGACAAGATGCACGCTCCAGTGAGGCCATGTTCTCGTGGCCTGGTCCCTAGCCTCTGCTGTCACCCTCTGGGCTCGTTTCTGCACCTGTCCTGGCCCTAGGGGTCGGCCAGCCAAGGGCTCAGGTCCTGGGAGCAGCCCTGGGCTCTGTCCTGCTCTTGAGTCCGGATGCCCCTCTGGCCACTGTTCTCACCTGTCACCTGAGGGGAGGGAGCTTTCCTGGACTGGCTGTCACTGGCACAGCCGTGGGCCTGCCAGACCAGAATAGGCTCCCTCTGACCTGGCTCTCCTTCTAGAAGAGGCCTTCTCCCAGTCACCTGCCCGGAGAGGAGCTGGCAGTGCTGCCACCGCCTGTGCACACGCAGAGTGGGGGAGCAGGGAAGGCCAGAGCCACTCCCCGTTCCCCTACCTGTCCATCCCTCACCCTCCATCCCCCACACAGCCCCTCTCCACCCAGCTGTGCCTAGACCTACCCAAGGCAGCACTGAGGCAGCAGGTACAAGCATTGAAGCCAGACCCTGGCTAGTGCAGCCCCCAGACCATTTAGGGGCTCGGGCTGCAGGGTCTGGCCCCCTTCCACCCCTTCTCTGCCGCTCCTCCTACCCCACCCTAGCCTTGGCCTGTGTCCAGCTCCCTGGGGCAGCCTGGATGTCCTGCCAGCCCTCCGCTTAGGCTCGGTGTCCCTATCACGTCTGGGACCTGTGGAGTAATGGCTCCTCTGCAGCCGGTGCTCCCCTGCCACCCCATCTGTGCAGCTGTCATCTCTGTCCTCCCTGTAAGCTGGTGCTATGGAGACTGTAGCCGAAGGGGCTGCTTCTGGTGGGCGGAGGCAGGCACAGGAGGGGGCCCTGCCCTTGGGACTGAATGCCAGTTCCTTCCACTGGGGTGTAACAAACACCTACTATGAACTGAGCGTGGACTAAGCCGGGGAGGGGGTGGGGTGGGTAAAGGGCCCTGAGAGCCCCAAGCAGGACTCGCCTGGGTCCAGCTCACCCCTGCCCGCCCCTTAGTGCTCAGCTGGGAGTCACTGTTGCCTGAAGCCTCCCCTGGCTTCCTCAGCTGCCTGCAGGCCCACCCCCACCACACATATTTTCCTTGTGGTAGACCTTGCTGGGAAGCTGTGTGCCTGTGAGGGGTGGGGCAACGGCCGCCTGGCATTGGCTGGAGCTCCAGACAAGCACACACCAAGTGCTCAATAAGTGTTTGCTGAGCCGAGGGTCGGCACAGGTATCTGCCGGCCAAGCTGTTGTCTTTGAAGGCTGAGCAGCTTTTACGTGGCCTGGGACCAGCGCCCCACATGGACCTGGCTTTGCTGGTGCCACAGGGCAGAGGCTATCCCCCGAAGTCTTCCCATGGTTCCTGCAAAGAGCTGCCCCCGCCCAGGTGAAGGTGGGGTCCAGGCGCCCATAGAGCTGTGTTATTTAATTGGGCAAAGGCAGGGCCTGGGCTTCCGCATTTTTCCAGAGTCACCCAGGCAAGCCAGGGCAGAGAACCATGGTCGTAGGGGATGAGAAGGTGAGCGCAGGACTCCCTCCCTGCTTAGCGAGGGGGGCTGGGGCCCCCAGGAAAGCCTGCTGGTTCTGGGAGTCTCCTGTGCATGTGACCAGTGGCCCAGTCTGCGGTCTGCCCCCGAGAGCACCAGGCTTTCCCGGCTGGCTGTCCCTCTTCTTCCCAGCTGCCCCTCTGCATTGATGTTTGCCCCGCCCACACTGCTGACCACTCCTCGGCCTGCCCATGGTTCAGGCAGGATCCGCCCCCTGGCTGCCTCTTACCCCTTACCCGCCACACCTCACTGAGCAGTGTACCAGGCCTGCTCAGGGACCTCGCAGTCTGGGGGCATCATCAGTGAAGGAGAAAGGGGAGTAAGGCTGAGCAAGTAATACCCACACATGGCCAGTGCTCCAGGCAGCATCCAAGGGGTACGGGATGGGGCAGGAGTGGGGGCGGGGCTTTCTAACAGGCCCTCCCAGTCCCTGCCATTCCTGGGGTCCTGGGCCTCCCAGTCAGGGCTGTGGAGGCTCAGAGCCACCTTCCATGAGGGTAAGCCACTGATGGGGGACAAGGATGAGGGGTGGGGGAGGCTGGGGGAGAAGCTCACCCAGGTTGATCCAGCCCCAGTTCTGGAATCTCCTATCCCTCTCCTCCTGACATGCTCCCTAAGGCCACTGCACCCCAAGGGGCTACCCACAGCCCATTCCTGGGGCCTTTCTGGTCTGAGGCCCCACAGCTCCAAGTTCCCGGGCACAGAGCTGCTGGGGAGGGGTAGTGGGGACGATCCCAGAGGCCGCTGAGCTGGGTGATTTACGTGGTTCTGGAGCCAGCGCCCGGGAAATACATTTCACAGGTGGCGTGCAGACTGGCAGCGTATGGCAGCCGTTCCTCTAAAATGGGAAAGGGCTGGGAGTGCACAGGGCAGGCTCGGAGCCATGGGCTCTGTCGGCCTCACCGTGTCCTCCTGCTGCCTGCTCGAAAGCGGGCGCCAGGGGACAGCGATTGAGGATGGGAGGAGCTGTGAGTCGTTAAGAGAATCCCATAGGTGACCTCATCGGAGTCGTTTTGTGCCTCATTTTCCAACTCTTTAAAATGGGATCATACTCCCTGTGCTGTGCACTGGTGAGGACAGAGCATCTGGTCTTCAGCCAACATTTTCTGAGCGCCTACTGTGCTCCTACTGCTCCCTGAGCCCTGGGGTACTATCCACTGCCTGCTCCTGCTCTCTGATCCCCCCCACGAGAGTCGCCCACCGCCCTCCACCAGCACGTGGATGTGCTCACTCGAGATCGGAAATGTGCAGTTCTCAGGTGGGGAGGGCAGCCTGCTTTGATGCCTGTGGTCGGGCTGCATTGTTTGTGGGGCATCGCCCTGGACAGAGCTCCCTGCTGGGCCTCGCAGGTGCTGTACCCTCTGTCCTGTGGCCCTTCAGCTCCATAGGGCCACCTTCACCCGGGTCAGGCCTCTCCCTCGTCATGCGTCCCACCCCGCAAGGTTTCACTGGGTGATCGGATCAGATGTCTGTTCTGCTTGAATTCTGAGCTCCCGGGGGCAGGCCGGCATCTGCCTGCTCTCTGCTGTGCCTTTTCCCAGTGCCCAGCCTGGAGCCTGGCTCATAACCACATAAATGAATGAATGAATGAATAATGAATGAATGAATGAGGAATGAGCTAGTAGGGAATTTGCAGAAGGTTGGAAACACCTGCAGAGAATCTTGTCGATGGTAAGCCCTGCTGGGTTTGCCTAAAAGGGAGGATGTGCAGGAGGGGAGATGGGGACATATGAATGACAGAATCTGACCAGGGTGGTTGGTGACAAGTGCACAGGGCCCGTCTTGCCACCTCCAGTCAGGCTTCAGCTGCTGGAGCTCCCAGGTCCTCCTTGGCTCATCTAGTGACCTTCCCAGGTGCCCTAACCATACAGTGCAGCTCCTGAGACACAGCTTGGGCATGGCTCCCCCATCACAGCACCTGGCTGGGGCTGTGTCCCTATGTCCCCCTCCTGAATGTCAGCCTTGAGGAACCTCGGTTTGCCTGCTTGTTACGTGGGCCTGGGCAGGGGTTAAATTCTCATTTGTCCCAAATGCCCATGATCTGTGCCAGTGACTAGAGCTGGTGGCCCCGGGCCTGGGGGGCAGGCAGTGGAACCTGGGCAGAGTGGCTGGCAGATACCCCATGCCCCCGGGCCTGGATTCTTTGGTTTGCTCTGGCGAGGCCTCTGCTAGGTCATGAACTCCTTTTGCTCATTGCTCACCGTGACAGAGATAGGGGGATAGCCCGGGGTGGGCCACTCCTTCCCTGCACTTTCTTCTGGCTTCCTGGAAGAAGTGGCTGCTCCAGCACCTGGCCCTTCTGGGAGAGCCATAAATTATGCACAGAAGCCACGGGCCTGGGCAGGCCCATCATAAGTGAGCTTTAATAATTCATACGGAGAGGAGCCAGGGAAAGCGAGGGCCTCCTGCACTTCCGCAGGCTTCCATGGTGCAGTCCACCTGCCTGCTCCAGGGGCCACCGCACGCAGGCTGGGCAGGGCGCTGGGGGTCTCCTGCACTCTGGGAGGGACAGCCCCTTGGCACAGAGCCTGTCCTTCCAGGCTGGGGGGCAGGGGCCTCCGCCCTCAGGGCTCCCAGCCTGGGGAGAGGAGGCGGAAGGGAGTGCTGGCTCCATAGCCACCAGGCGGGAGTGCGGAGGTCAGCTGCTGCCTGGGGAGGGGCACAGCTTAAAATGGGGGCACTGCGGACTTCATCAAGCAGGTGATATGTGTGCAGAGACCTGAAGGAGGTGAGAGAGGGGCCTTCCGAGCAATGACTGATCCAGGCAGAGGGAACAGCGTGTTCAGACCACGGTGTGTGGTACAAAGGCCAGTGAGCTGACAACCGCGCTTGCTCTGGGGAGGCTGGGGGTGGGGGGAGGGGGCGTGGGGAGGCAGAGGGAGATCCAGGCCCAGTGTGAGGGGGGACCCAACTGGACTTCCTGATGGATTAGACATGGGTGAGACAGAAAACAGGTTCTAGGTCCCGCTGAGGCTTCGGGCCTGAACAGAGGGAGCTGCCATACACTGAGCCAGGGGAAGTGACCAGAGAGTGAGGACCCAGGCTCTCAGTTTGGGGCCCATCTAGTTTGAGAGGCCCGTTAGCTCTCCAAATGACCACTCCGGCAGCTGGACATCCAAGACCAGCATCCTGCGGACAAGCGTGTGTCACCCTGATTGGCTCTGGTTAGCTGTGAGACCTGAGGCACATCAGTCAGTTGCTCCGTGCCTCCGCTTTCCCCTCGGGGGACGGGGAATAAGGCCGGACAGTGACAGCCCTGGCCTGGCACTGCTGTGCCACCTGGCTCACAGGTGTGGGGCCCAGGCAGGAAGACCCCAATTAGGCCCTTGGGAAATGGATCCCCAAATGGCCTTTGGCAACTGAGACCTGTTGAGGCCAAATTACAGAGCTGGGCATGGACCTCAGAGCGAGGCCTGGTCCCCAGCGGGGGGTGGGGGAGAGTCAGCCCCGGGCCCCTTCCCACCCAGGCAAAGCCCACCAACCTCTCCCACATACCAACCCTTCCCGCCAGCTCCTCTCACTCCCTGCCCCTTGGGGGCCTTCTCCAGTCCCTGTCCTGGCGCTGCAGGGGTGCCCCGCATTTGCACCCCTGCGGAAGCCGGCACGGTTCCCCTTGGGGCTTCTCCTGCTGCTGGAGAGCTCAGACCTGGGACCTGCCGAGGGGCTCCCTGGGGCTGCCTGTGGCTGTAGGTGTGGGAGCTGCTGCTTTCACCTTGAAGCCAAGGTGGTCAGGAAGGTCACACAGCTAACTGGCAGAAAAAGAAGTGAGGCTCAGGTGGGCCTTCCACACGGTCCTCACCACCGCACATCCCTGGCTTGCCTCATCCGTGCAGTCCTCCCTGACTGCCAGTGCCCATGTGGGCCCAGCAGCCAGCACTGGTGGTGGGGAGTGAGGCTGAGACCGTGTGCTGGGTGAGGCTGGACACTCCCCAGCTCTCTCTGGGCCATGTGGGCTGCCGGGCCCTCCCAGCCTGGGTAAGGCTGCTCCCCGGCTCCTGGTCTTCTCCCATTGGCTCCTCCCCTCCCCGATCAGGCTATTAGGAGTAAATACTGTGCCGGACCTGCGCCCTAATTAAAGCTAGGTGACTGTTCACCGTTAGTGGAGGTGTAGGGGCACGGGCTTATGGCCTTCCAGCTGAGAGCCAACTAGAAGGCAGAGCTTTCTTTCACCCCGGAAGAGAAAGGTAAGGGATGGCCCATAATTAATAAATACTCCTCATTAAGGAGCAGTACTTGGGCAGGGGCCCAGCACACACAGTGGAGGCCAGTGGATCAGGACCTGTTTGAGCTTCACCAGCACCGGCCTCTCCCCAGCGCCGTGGGGTCGTGGTGTACCTGGGACGGCGGGCGGGGTGGGGACAATGCTCTGAGGGCATGGTGCTGCCTGAACTAGGAGTCCTCGTAGCTGAACCACAAGTCTGTTGAAGATGAGCCTGTCGCTTTGAGTCCTGCACCTCAGTTTACCTGCTTGTGAAGTGGTGGGTGGCTAGCTGGGAGCCTTATCCCACCTAGAATCAGAGGCATCAGCCTCTCCCCTCACCCTGCCTCACTTTCCCTTCCGTGGTTTGTGCGTTGTGGGGCCAGGGCTCCACACCTCCAGGCACTCTGATTCCAGCTGACCTCCCAGGAGTCCGTGACCTTGGCTGGACTTGCCCTCTGCCAGCCCTGTTGTGTTGCGAGGTTGTGATCAAATGGGGTCGGGATCCCACCCTGCTTTGAACCCTGAAAGAAGCTGATGCCCAAGAGGCCTCTTTCCTGGGCAGACAAGCAGGAAGGAGGCCCTGCCCTTCCTGAGGGGTCTCCCCTATGTCAGGGTCTCTGGCAGTGCAGGGCGCCCTAGTCCAAGGACAGGGCACAGCCATCCCACACCTGGGGAGCTGCAGACGCGAGGGAGGAGCCTGGCTGTGGGAGAGTACTGTCACTGTCCCGGTGACTGTGTGGGTGCACGCGTCCCACGGCACACTGGTTTCCCCCTGCCTCCGCTTTGGGACCTGGGAGGCGAACAAGTGCTGGGCTCTGCCTCCGTTTCTAGGTGGCAAGCGAAGGCTTACAGGGGTGCACCTGGTCCAGGGTCCTGGAAGAGGCAGGGATGGACCTGGGTACTCAGTCTAAGTAAAGAGGGACTTCTTCACCTGAGTGGGCAGGGAGGACTCCCCGGGGGAGTTGTCTCTGGAGATGCCGCAGTCCCAGGGTACAGTTTTGAGCTTCCTGCCCTTTGCAGCAGGGCTGTGTCCTGGCCTCTGCTTCAGCAGGGCCCACAGCTGCTCTCTGAACTCCCGGTGGCTGTGGGACGGGGTCAGCCTCACAGAGGGGTCCTCTACACCCTCCCCTCCTGCCCTCACCCTTTTTCTTTCCTCTTTAGAAGACTGCGAAGGCACCGAGGTGGGAGGTGGCTGGGCAGCTGAAATATAATCAGAGTAATTAAAGAGCAGTTTATCTTAACTCATTGCCTCCCCCAGAGCTGGGAGACTAATCGTCTGGCCTGCCACAGGAGACGCAGGGGACCCGTGGGCTCCCACCATTGCCAGGTGCGGTTCACAGTGCCCTTGGCCACCAGCGGCCTTTGCTGTGCCTGCTCCCCACGCCCTGCACCTGCCCCAGCCCAGCGCTCTCCTGCCACCCACCCCTCCCACTTCTCCTGCTGTTCCACCCTCAGCTGGAAGAGAGCCGTAGACTGCTCCTAAGCCCCCAGGGAACGGGGTTTATCTAGGCAGCCTGCCTGGTAGAGGCAGCCTGGAGCAGGGCTTCGATGGCAAAATGCGCCTCCCTGGGAGGGGTGAGAAGACTTTCGGGAGGTGGGGGTCCCAGGGCCCCGGCCCCTGCGAGGCCTCCGCCTCTCCTGGGCCTCCCCTGTCTGCCGCTCTCCCCTCCTGCCCCTCTGCAGGGTCCGGCCGCCCACCCCTACCCGTGCCCTCTGAGGGTGAACCTGCCATGTCACCTGTCTCTGGTTTTTTGATTTGTTTAATTATAGATGAGTTTTCTGCATAATTTATTCCAAAATCCTGGATTATACTGTACAATTAAATCACATTCTGATCAACAACTTCATGTATAAAATTAACAACTGGCAACAGTTTAATCTGTGCTGCTGCATCTGCATGCTGGCTCTCCCCGCGCCCCCCATCCCTCTCCGCCCTTCTCTTCCCTCCCCCTCTCCCCCCCTCCTCCCCCCTCCAGTCCTGTCCCACCCCGCCCCCTGCCCTGCCCCACTCCCCTCTAGGGTGGAGGGGGCCTGTGCAATGGCCCGGCCCGGAGGCCCCCAGCTGAGTGCTCCGCAGTTTGATCCAGCCTCTCCACCCTCCAGCTGGGGGGTTCTGTGGCTCAAGGGGGTCCTCGGCCCCAGACCCTCGTCCCACACCTTGCCTGAGGGTGACACCGCCTCCTTCCTCACACCTTGGTTCTGACCTTGCCCTGCAGAATAAGGCCTGGCGCCCCACAACCCAGCACAGTGTCAGCTTCTTCCTGCGGGGCTGCCCTCCGCCTGCCCGTCCCGGGCCGGGTCCTGGGCCGCAGGCACCTTTGTCCGGGGTGCCCCTGGCCCCTCTCAGCTTGGGAGCATTAAAGGGAGCCACTAAGGACTCCTCCCCACAACCCCCTCGCCCCGCACCTCCTCCCTCCCCCAAGGGCAGGCATTCACGGGAGATACCCTGAGTGGATTGGGTGAGCTTCTACCCCTCAGGGGACTGCCCAATAATAGTACTGCCCATCAAGGTTGCCATGTGGATTTGGCTGTTATTGGGCCACTCATTAGTACACCTGTTCACACCCAGGAAAGCTGAGGATCCCATGGGGCAGAACTCCCCAAGATCACGGAGCCGGCAGAGGTGGCTTTCCTAGAGGCTCATCATCCTGGGGCCATGGGGCCAGAGAGCAGGTCTGGCCTCTCTTTCCCATGTGGCCGTGCCCCCGGCTTTGCCAGTGGCCTCTGTTTTGTCTGTGAAATAGGGGCTCAGTGCCTCAACCCTCCTAGGGCCAGGCGCATCAGAGGACCTGGCAGTGCTTGGCTCCGTCCCCAGCCCCCCGTGCCCACGGCAGCCATCGTGCCGGCTGCAGCCCCGGCTGCACGTGCCTCTCCCCAGACACTCTCTCCTTGCCGTTTTGCTAATTTGGCACTCCGAGACACTTGGAGATGAGCAGTGCCATCTCCGTGAAGAGAATGGAAAGTTACGGGGATGTGGGAGGCTAGCAGGTGGGTCTGCCCGTCGGGTGGGGGGGGCCCATCATGGGCCACCCTATCTGACCAGGGAGGCATTGGCGGAGCCAGGCACTTGGGCCCAGGCTGATGGAATCCCAGGCAGGATTTGGTTCCTTTGCCTTTGAGCCAGGGGGGCCATGGGTCCTCCCAGAGCCCCCACGCCCTTCCGCTGGAGCGAGGGTGACGCGCCTGCCAGGTCAGCGTCAGTGTGGTCTGCGGTGTCTTCGGCTCTGGGCAGGACGCTGCAGGTACACAGTTGACTCCTGGCCTCCTCTGTCCCCTGTGTCACCCCTTGGAGCCAGTGCTGAGACGCCAGCCAGACCCAGAACTCACACAGTCTCATCTCTACGAAGACGAGGTGGAGGGTCTCTAGTGTTCTAGGCACCCGTATTGCCCTCCTGACCGGGTTTGGTGCAGGTGAATAA
Source organism: Desmodus rotundus (assembly GCF_022682495.2). Taxonomy (NCBI): domain Eukaryota; kingdom Metazoa; phylum Chordata; class Mammalia; order Chiroptera; family Phyllostomidae; genus Desmodus; species Desmodus rotundus. The sequence goes on along the minus strand of NC_071394.1, from coordinate 131,418,772 downwards.
TCAGATGGGCGTTCCGGGTATGCACAGGCAGCGCAGCGGGCCCTCAGGTCTACCCCTCAGGCCCCGTGTGCCAGGCCAAGGGCTGGAGCCACCCCTCGACCCCAGCAGGGTGTGTGTGTCGTGGGTGGGCCGGTCCCTTGGGGTGGGCAGCCCAAAGCAGAGTATAGAGCTGCTCAGCCTTTGGGTGGGAGTGGGGAGACTGTGGGTGTGTGCGTGCCCGTGGAGGAGGGGGAGGCTGAAGGGAGAGATGGATGGAGGGAGGGAGAAGGTGTGTTTTGGGGAAGAACTGGACCTTATCCTTGAGATCTGGCTCTTTTAAAAACATTTTTTAGTTAAAACAGCCTTTTTAGATGAAACGATGGTGATTATAATAATAATAATAATGTGTTGTCTGAGCAAAATAAAAAGCTGGCCTCCACGCCTGTTCTTCTAATTAATGTTCCTTCACTCCTCCGAGCAGTCCTAGAACCGAAGCTCTGTAGACGCACCAGAAAAGCGTCCGCCCTGGGGCCTTAGTCGGGGCTGCACGGGCGGCTGTTTGCAGTGTGCTCTCCAGGGAAGAGAGGGCACTGAGATCGCGGCGTTTGCCAGTTTATAAATATTCCCACCACAGCAACCGTGAGCTCCCGGGGGCGACACTGGATGCGTGGCTGCGAGAGGGGTGCGCTGTCGCTCTCGCTGACGCCGGCACACCCTGGGTCCCGGTCTGTGTTTATTATTACCACTTCCTGCGCGGGTGACCTTGGGCAGGTCACCTAACGCCTCTCTCCCTCGGTTTTCTCATCTCTTCTTTGTGAGGACTAAAGCAAGACCGCAGATGACATGCTGGCGCCACACCTTGTCCGTACATACTGGGTGCCCTGGTCCATAATAGTCCCGGGGAGGATTATGATTAGCATTCTGTCCCCTGCACCAGTGAATGGTTGAGGTCAGGGTCAGGGCCAGGGCAGAGCTAATGGTTCCCTGTGAAGATCGGCTCCTTGACCTCACCCATTCATGTGCTACCTGCCTAGCTGGACACAGGACTGTGCAGCAGCCCATCTCGACATTAGCCCTGCCCCCAGGCTTGCTCTCAGGAACACAAAACGGCCACCTGCCACACTGTCCACCCATAGCCAGGGCCAAGCGGTCAGTACCCGGTGGCCGGGGGCCGGGGCCAAACAGGCTCTCCACTGCCCCTGGCCTTGCCCTCCCGCAGCTGGTGGCGGAGGCCTGATTGCCCTCCGTGCCGGGCTCGGGGTTAGCGTCCCCTGCGGTGGGGAGAGGAGGTGGGCATCAGGCCGTGGCGCAGCCAGCAACAAGCTGGAGTTAATACCTCTTTTGATGTTGATTTTTTTTTTCATCATGGCCCTGACATTCAGCTTGGCAAATTGCAATTAGTGATCCGCCCGCCTCCTGCTCTGAGTTCCCATGCCAACCGACCCGGGCACACACAGCGGCACAGGCCCTGCCCCCGCCGGGGCCTGAGGAGAGATGGGGGTACAGGCACGCTCTGCTGACCCACGGAGCTGGAAGCATCCTGGTACCATGTGGCGCTGAGGGACGCAGAGGGGTAGCAGGCCCAGGGCAGGTGCTGGGGTCAGATAGAGTCGCCGAGATCCTGTGGCTCCCGGGGTGACTCTCCAGAGGCTGGGGGGCTGGCTCCAGGCCCCTCCCTTGACCCGTGGCATATTTAACTTTGTGGTAATTCTCTCGTGAGCCCTTGCTGTGTCTGTAGGATCGGGAAGCTGAGGTGCCTCTTCAGCTGCATCGGGGTGAGGGGACCCGGTGATGGCGGAAGCACCTGTGGCAGTGTGGACAGTGTCTCTTTGGCCAGCCCCCTGGCTAACCTGACCTGGCACTGCCTGAATGAGGGTTACAGGTTAGAACCTGGGCCGGGCCTCTTCCCAGATCCCACCCCTGTTCGTGGGTGTAGGCTGAGGACACGGGGCCGTGTGACCTCCCGTGCATCCTGTCCACGCCAAGGACCCCTGGGCAGCACCCTGGACCCGCCTGTTCCCATGTCTCCTCATACCCTCTGAGGTTGCACCTGTGTGAAGGAGACCTGCTCAGGCTGGTGGCCAGGGTGAAGGAACATGGGGTCTTCCAGGTTCCCAGAAGGGGGTAGGATGCTCTTAACTGGACCCGCGGGTGGGTGGCTTGGGTTGGGTGTCCAGCAAGGGCACCTCATATAAGCATGTGTTTCCCAGGGTGCTGGAAGGTGATGGCCGTCTGCGCTGGGAGATAGATCTCCATGTCCCCTGCTCAGAAGACGCCCAGAGGGGATGGCACTGGCCCCGGGTTACACAATGACTTGGTGGTGGCCGCAGCCACTCATGTTCCCTCCCCTTCCCCAGACCTCAACCAGCCTTGGGGACAGGAGGCTCCTAGATCCAGCAGGCACCACCTGGCTCCCTCGAGTCCCCTCCGCCCTGGTGCCCAGAGTCCTCATGTTCAGAGCAGCGGCAGCAAGGGCTGGCTCTTCCCTGTGAGTAGTCTCCCTGCAGGCTCCTGGAGCTGCCGGACTCGCTCTGTGAATTTAAACCTCAGTCCGCTTCCCCCACCTCCACCAGTCCGCCAGTGCCTGGGCCTCCAGGTCTGGATTTCAAAGGAATCGCAGGTGCACTCTGGTTTCTGAAGGGGTGGCTGCTTCTGAGCACCCCTGGGTGCCGGGCGAGGCTGTTCCATTACCAGACAGGCCCTCCTGACACCTCTCTGCTCTCTGCATGCAGGATGCAGCACTGGGCACGGCGCCTGGAGCAGGAGATCGACGGCGTGATGCGGATCTTTGCAGGCGTCCAGCAGCTCCGGGAGGTAAGCCTGCTGCCACCGGCTTTCCCTTCCCGGACCCTCTCCCACGTGGGAATGGGGGAAGGGCTTCCAAAAGGAGGAGTGAGGACAGTTTGGCAGGCATTCTTGAGGTCCCGGCCGAGTGGTAAAACACGTCGCCAGACCCTGGGGGGCAGGTGGGGACGTGACTCCTTCGGGGCTTGGCCTGCTCTTCCCCAGGTGACTGCGCAGCAATGGCACCCAGTCAGCCCTGGTGTCAGGCGTTGCGGGCTGTCAGGTGGGTGAGGTCAGTGTTCCAGGCGGTGTCTGGGGCGGGAGTCCAGGCCCTGGAGGGTCCCGCTGAGGCAGCTGCACACGTGAGCCAGAGCCCTGGGAACATTGCTGCCCGCTCCAGGCCCTGTCAGGCGAGATGAGCTGAAAGCCCGAGCTGAGCGAGGTGAGGGATCAAGGGGCGGGAGGGGTGATTGATCAGAAGGAGCGGCCACATTCATCCTGGGAGATTATGTTAATGTTTGAAATAGTGATGTGAAGAGCAGGCCATCCGTCACCCCCAGAAGGCTGCAAAATGTGTCGCTGTCAGTCTCCTGAGCCATCACTTTTTACGGGAAAAGGCAGAGGCTCAGAGAGCTGAGTCCTGGGAGGGGCTGGGGGCTGGGGGCTGGGGCCAGGGGTACGACCAGGGATTGACAGGCATCTCCTGCCAATGGTTGTCCTGGGAACAGCACAGTGGATGGAGTTACTGTTGGGGAGTCCAGGCCTGGGCTTGGTGATGAGACACTCCGCTGTGCCCTGTCATCCCCCTCGGTCAGGGCCAGGTCAGTAGATGGAACCTCCGTGAGGCAGCTACTGGGGGGGTTGTTCTTGGTCCTTAAACCACCCTTAGTCAATGGCAGGTGCTTAGGAAGTGGGGGTGGCTATGACGTGGGCTGTGAATGGAGGACCTCTGCCCAGGATGGGGCTCATCTGGGTGTCTGACGAGGCGGTAACGAGGCAGGGAGAGGGAGTCTGGTCTGGAGGTCAGAGCCACCCACATGCTGTGTGTCTCCCCCGCACTGTGGCCTAGCCTCTGAACCTCCCGCCCCCCCGGTTGTTGGGCTTGAATTGCAGTAACCCCATCCCACCCTCTTCCTGTGAACTCTCCATGACTCAGCCGCACTCAGAGGCTGGCAGAGTGTTCGGAGAAGGTGCTGTAGGAAAAGCTGTTCCGGAACAGAACTGGTTTATGCTCGGGAATGGCACCTGGCACTAACTGGGTTAAGTGGGCACCGCCAGATGCGGCATCAGGGGCTATGAAGAAATGGGAGTTCCCCGGGATGCGTGTCGTGTGCCCTTCCAAGTCTCACATCGGGACAGACGGTGTGTTCCGTGTAAGGCGTGAGCTGTGCTCCTCCGGCCAGGAACCCTCCCTGCTTTGAATCCTCACCTGGAGGGCACCGTTAGCTCAGTCACGGGCCGCGCAGACCCGCAGGTCTGCCAATAAGAGAACGCACATAGCTCATGCCTGCGATTCGGTTCTGCCTGGAAGAGCTTAAGGGGGATTCCTAGCTCAGCAGACCCACTGCGCATTCCTGGGCACGTCCTGGACCCTCTCTGCCCCTCATCCTTGACCCATGGTGTGGCCAGGAGGCCTGGCTGGAGGAGGAGGTGCCGAAGACAGCTGTGGACAGACTGACGCAGATGCATGCTCATTTTTAGAAGTCGGATTTGAATCCCCTCATCGATCACGTTCGCTTCTAGGGAGTGCTCTCCCTGTCCTTCCTGAGGGTGGTTGAGCAATTCCAGACACTTTCACCAATGAGCGCGTCTTTCCCCACCCCCACCTGCCCAGCAGAGGCCAACGTCACACAGCTGGCTGTGGTAGGGCTGGGGCTGAGCCCGGGGTCCTGAACCCCGTTCCAGGGGGCTCCTCTGCCAATGCCCCCACTCTCAGGAAGGTGCACAGGCTGAGCCTGGGGAAGCGGGAGCCGGGCTGGAGCGGGGGCCATGCAGGGTGCGGGGTGTGGCTGTGGCCAGCCGGGCAGCTGGCAGAGAAGTGCTGACCCGGCGTTCCCGGCGCCTCCTGGCATCTCTGTGCCTTCGGACGGCTGCCAGCTCTCCGGTGGCTCTCCGTCCTGCTCCAGTTTTTTCTCACCTGCTTCCTCAGCCTCTTCCTTCCTGCTGACAGCTCTGGGGCTGCTTCTTGGCCCAGGGCCCTCTGGTGAGGTGGGCTGCCAGGGAGCAGGTGAAGAGTCCTAGAGGGAAAGGATAGCCCTGGGCGAGCCAAAGGGACCCCATTGGTCAGCTCCCACCCCAACCCGGGCCGAGCTGCCGTGGCCCCCGTCCAGTGCACAGGGGAGGGCCGTGAGCCCAGCCCTCGCCGCACTCCGATGGTCATGGGGACGTCGCTGCAGAGCCCTGACTCTCCTGTTGGGGGCACGACCGCTCCCCAGGCTGCCCAGAGCTCATTCTGAGGTGCCTCGAACACCTTGCAGCTGGGGTGTCCTGGAATCCGGTCCACCCAGGCCTTCGTCCCCTTAGAGGCTGCCCTTTCCACCTGCCCCAGTCCGAGAGGCAGCCCCACCCCCTGGAAGCTGGACGCCGCAAGAGCTGGCGGCTGCAACGGTTCAGAAACTGCAGACGGTGGCATTTGGGAGCATTCCCCCTGCCTCGGCGCTTTCCTCCTCCCGGCCCCACCGTGACCCCGTGGGGACATGGCTGCGTGCCGCCTGTGGCCCTTTACAGGTTAGGAGCCATGGCACCTCTCGGTGAGCTGTGTGGTCTGTCTGTGAAGACCCCTATCATGTGTCCTCATGTAACCCCAGGGCCAGCACATAGTAGGAGCTCCCTCTGTGGCCTGGTGCTCAGGTGCCATTCCCACCCCCATGTTAGACAGAGACTTCTGAGCCACGTCCTACCCCTCCCCACCCCCAACCAGCCTCACCTTCCCGGGCCCTCGGTACTCTTGCCATGAACAGGTCGTAAAGTGTGGCCCCTACTGCAGTCTGCCCTGTGCAGAGCCCCTGGAGGCTGCGCGAGGTCTCCCGAGCCCCTTCGCTACCCTCCCCCATCAGCACCATATTGTCCCCATCCTGGGGGGGAGAGTAGAGAGCATATGCCTGGGCTCCGAGCTCATTTCCATAATGAGACTGATCTAGATGAATAATTCATCAGGTGCCTGGGGGTGCATGGGGGAGGATGGGGAGATGGCCAGTCTCCCCACTCTAAAGCCCAGGTCACTTCGGTGGGTACAGCCAGGGGACTACCCCCTCCTGACTGGGTGTCCAGGGCAGAAGGGTGACAACTCTGTAGACCCTGTGGGGAAGCAAAGCAGGAGAGACCACAGTCAGATGCGAGGAAGGACCAGTGCTCGTCAGGTACAGCAGCCCTGAGATGGGCTCCTGACCTGCAGGAGACACTGTCCTTGGAGGGGCGCCCCAGAAAGGATAGAAGACCCTCTGTCGGGGATGGGGGTCAAAGGTGAGGGAAAGCTGCCTGGCCAGAGCTGCGCTGGGAGCAGAGACCTGAGACGGCCACACCTGGGGACCACAGGCCACCCTCTGGGAAGCCTCAAGCCAAGTCTGGACCTATGAGAGTCTTTCTCAGTCCACAACAACCCCCCCACCAGACTTGGCCTGCAGGTTGCAGCAGAAATGGCCTGGGCCCTGCCCATGTCCCTGGCCACCTCAACCCCTGTGTGGGCCTTAGCCCAGCTTCTGCTTACTCTCCGGCCCTGCCACACAAATGGGGAGACCAAGGTCCTGGCCGACGGTCTCCACCAGCCAGTCCCATCCAGGGGCCCGAGGGGCCTGGGCCAATGCTGGGTAGTGGTGGGGTGGGGCAGAGGTATCAGGGCAGAGGTGCCAGCCGCACCTGCCAGAAGGAGCCTCCCTGGGGCAGCTCCCCCGTGCTCCCTGGCCCCGGCCCGCTGAGCTGTGTCCACAGAGAGCAGGACCCCGGGACTGAGGGCTCCCAGTCCCCAAGTCTCCCGCTCCCCTCCGCACTGCTGTGCCTCTCCAGACGGTCACAGTGATTCAGACCGATGCCCCCACCCCCCACTCTCTTGGATGGCACTTCTGAACCTGTGTAGGCCCCGCAGCCCCAGCCCATCTTGCCTGCCCCTGGCCGTGCCCACATCCCGTCTGCTCTGCGCTCCCTGGGAATGTGTAATTAATATTTGCAAAGTGCTACAGCTGGAACTGGCTCCCAGCACGAACTGAAGTTTGGCCACGTCAGGGTCCCTTTCCTGAGGGGCTCAGAGAGGTGGGAACCTGTGTAGGTTCCTTAGAGACTGGCCTTTCTGTGTCCCCCAGTCCCTCTCCCCACCCTCGCTGGTACCGCCAACTCCTGAACCCCATGCACGCTCACACTCTGGTTCAGAGGGGGCTGCCCGGGGCTGTGGGGGGCCCCCGTTTGGGGAGGGCCTCTCAGGTGGGGTGAGTGGGGCCCAGGGAAGCTCCAAACCTATGGGGTGGGTGAGGTGCCAGGGGACAGAAGTAGCCAGGGGACAGGAAAGGGGAGCTCCAGCCCTGTGACCCCAGACCCCAGCTGCTGGTCCTGTCAGAGCTCCCCGGTCCACACGCCCCTGAGACCACGCTGTGGCCCAGCAGACCCCCTCACACAGGACGGTCTGTCCCAGCTGATGTGCGCAGAGGCAGGTGGGGGCAGTGAGGGAGCCCCCCAGGCCCGTCCCTGGCCTTCCCCAAGGCTTCCGGAAGCCTCTGAACCTCCGTCCCAGGGGCTCTGTGCTTGCTCCCACCCCCTCCTGCAGCCACCGCCCAGTGAGACCCGCGTGCCCTGCTCTCCTGGCGTCGATGATCTGATGTGGTGCGTCGGGGTGGCAGTGGTGGGGGGCGCAGGCGTGAAATATGCTGCCGGATAGGGATCGCTGCCGCTCGGCTCCCTAAAAACCCACATATATTATTCTTTAATGGAAAGTTAATTGTCTTATTATTCCCTCCATATGGTCCTCTTGCTCAGCACCCAGCAGGGATGCGTGGGCTGAGGGGGCTTCTGAGAGGGCGTCTGAAGCGTGGGGGGGCTGCCACTTGAGCGTAACTGGATACACACAGGCAGACACATGGGAACCTGACTGGACTGGCTGGGACCACTTCTTTGTCCACCACCCCACCCCCCGCCAGCCCAGCCTGCTCCCCACCTCTTTCTTTCCCAGGCCCTGTCCTGGGGGTAGCCCTTCTGGCACAGCCCCCACACACTGCGCGGCCTGGGGGTGCTCTCTCCTGTCACCGCGTGGGAGACCGGGGTTGGGGGCAGCTTGCTGCCCTCCTGCTTGCCACCTCCCCACACTCGCTCCCTTGTCGCCCGCAGGAGAAAACTCCATTTATGAGAAGCTTTTCAAAAGCCATTTCAGCTGCGGCAGGAGCTCCTGCCCAAGGGCCAGCAGACCAGCTCGGGTCTCCCGCACCCACCCCCCCAGAGAGGGGGCGCAAGGAGGTCATTGTGGGGGGCGGGCTGCACTGAGACACCTGGCCCTGGGGAACCTGCTCATGTCCGCCTGCCTTCCATGGGCACCAGCCACCTGGAGCCTCCCCCACCTCCGGGGCCGCTGGGGTTGGGCCCTTCTCTGACCCTGTCCCTCCCAGGCCTGCAGAGTGCCAGGGTGTCAGGTGAGACTAGCCTCCCAGCAGGTAGCAGAAGCAGTGGCTGGAAGGTGGTCCCCAGAGGGGCGTGAGCGTGAGTGGTGGTCGCACCCTGGCCGTTTTGGAGTCTGGCCAGGAAGACAGGCACAGGGAGTTCTGATAGGCGGCCGCTGCGCTTCTAGGGTGGCCCCGCGAGGGGCTGCTGCCCAGGTTCCCATGGAGCTTGTGGTTGTGGAGGGAACAGGTCTGTGGGTGAGGCACCTCCGGTGGTAGTAATAGGTGCTAACAGGCATGGGAGAGGGGCCAGTGGCTTCCAGCTTGTACCAAGGGGTCACTGTGGGCCACATTCAAGGTCAGTGCCCCGCGGGGAGAGAACAAACAGCTCAGAGCAGGAGGGGAGAGCTGTGCCTTCCTAAGGCGGGACCTGCCTGAGGTCCCACAGCTGGAAAGTGGCAGAGCTGGAACTTGAACCTGGAGCCTGTGCCGGCTCAGCTGAATGGCAGGGGGCGGCGGGCAGAAATGGCTAGACGTCACTCACTGTGGGGCCCGGGGCCCCGCTGAGCCTTGGTTCCCCCTCCGTGAAGCAGGGATCTGAGAGCCCCTGTGCTCACAGGGGATGTGAGGTTTCCAAAGGGCAGGCGCAAGGAAAGGTGGCAGACAGAGCCCTGCAAACGTGGGGGTGCCTTTGCGAACCCCCCTGCACTGTCAATTGCCCGCCCTCCAGGAGCCGGTCACTGTTTGGAAAGTTCAAACACCCAAGGTGTCCCCTTTGCTTGTCTCAGGACAGGAGTCTGGAAGTCGGCGCCCTCAGCCCCACCATCTTCGTCTGCTCGGGCTGCCTAAGGGGACCCCGCAGACTGGGCGGCTTGCAAACAACAGAGACATGCTTCTCATGGTCCCCGGGACTGGGAGGCCCCTCAGCAGGTCGGGTGTCTGATGAAGGCCCGCTTCCTGGTCCACAGATGGCTGCCTCCTCGCTGCGTCCTCACTTGACAGAAGGGGCAAGGACCTGCCTAGGGTCTCCTTGGTTAGGGCACTTACTCCCTCCCTGAGCCTGCCCCAAATGCCATCACACGGGGGATCAGGTTTCTACGTGTTAATCTGGGGAAAAAAGACATTCAGTCTGTAGCACTGGCTGATCATGAAAGAATCTTTTGGGGACCTTACTGGGAGGAACACAGAGGTCATTGGGCCATGGGCCAGGGCACCAGCTGCTGAAGCACCCCTGGGGAAGGCAGGTGCAGGTGGAGGAAAGGACCTGACACCCCAGAAGAGACCCGGGACCTGTTTCTCAAATCAGGCAACCATTGGGCGGCTAGTCTCGCAGCCCCACCGGGCTCAGAGGTCAGCCTGGGGCTTGGCTGGCAGTGCAGCAGGGATGGTAGGAAGCTACTGGCCTCTGGGCACATCCCCGGTACTGGCCCTGGGTATACAAGGTTGGGGGGTCAGAAAATGGAGTGGCCCAGGCCAGGCCAAAGGAGCAGAGGCTCTTGAGGAGGCAGCACCAGGTAGGTTCTACGACTGAGGTCCCTCAGTTTTCAGAGAGAGTCGCAGAGCTGTGATCACAGCTCACTAGGCTGGCAAGCAGGCGGGCAGCACTGTTCTCCAGGGCTGTGCTGGTCGAGAGCCCGCAACTTTGCTGCAGGTGCCTTCCCTGAAGTGGGCACCCCTCAGCCCTTCCATCTTGGGAATCTGGTGTGTTTGTTAGAATTTCCTAAAGCAAGACTCTTCCCCCAGCCCCTGCATCCACCTCTGGAGGCTGCCAGGGCTGCGTGTGCGGAGCTGGGAGCTGGTCTGCATGGTTGAGTCTGGGAGGTGGGGGCTGGGGACAGAGGGCCGAATAGGTTTCCATGCTGAGCCTCCCGGGGGTAGCTGACCCTGTCTGCGTACCTCCCTCCTCCACCCCCATCAGTCGCTGGATCTGTGGCAGCCATGAGGACACTTGCCTGGGATTCGTGGGGCCCTAAGCGCTTGGCAGAGGCAGGGAAGTAATTGGTTCTGACAAAGCCCAGCCAGCCCAGGGGCAGCAGGAGCAGCATCGCTCGGCCTGGCTCCTCCCACCCTTCCTGAGAGTGGCTCCCTCTCCTTGTGAGTGGGGATCTAGTGTTAGGGGGTGGTTACAGAGCCCTCAGCCCCTCACTTTTCCACACCTCTCTCAACCCTGGAACCCAGTGCTTCTGTGGGGGTTGGGGGGAGGCTGGCTGGCTCCTTGCATGGGAGAGACTGAGGCAGAGGGTGGGCCCTGGGCAGGCGCCTCAGGCCCCCCTCACCCATCCTTAGTTCTCATGCATCAAGGGATCAGGTGTCTGACCCCAGGACTTGAGCACCCTGGGCCCCGACCTGAGAGGACGTGCAGGCCACAGGAGCCTGCGGGGTACACGCCTGCAGCATGTACCCCCAGGCTGGCGGGGAGCAGGTGCTCAGCTGGCAACTGCTCAGTGAGGCACAAGCATCTGAGGACTGAGAAGGGGAGACGGGCTCTGACTCTGTCCAGCAAGGCGGTGGGAGCCACCCAGCCCCATGTCGGGGAGCTGAGACCCAGTGCCTCCAGGTAGATCTTTGGTGCCGGATGGCCCGGGAGAGGTAGGGGCTGGCACCAGATGGCAGGCCGGGCCGTTCCCAGAAAGACCCAAAGGCCTGGCCAAGGCGTGTGGCCCGGGCCGGGGGAGCCAGGGGCCTTTGTACTTCCTAGCCACCCATGCGTCACCCCCAGCTGGACTTCTGAGCTCCTCCCCTCATCCTCTTGTCCCTGTCCCGCAGGCACCGCGTTCCCTCCCGGCCTCTCCCCAGTCTGGAGCTCCGCCCACAGCTCCCTCCCCCAGAGAGCCCCCCAGATCAGTGCTGAGGCTTGTGGTGTTCAAGGCTCCCCGCCTTCTGCTTTTGCACTCATTGGGTACACACAGAAGCAGAAGCTGCCAGGTGACCAGTCCAGTCACCCAATCACATGGGACAGGGAGGCCGGGCCAGACAGGCAGGGTCGTGCCCAGGCCTCCCAGGAATCCCCCTGAACTCAGGCAGTTAGGCGGGAAGGCAGCCGGCGCTTGCTGGTTCCCGGCGCCGTGACTCACTGGGGGGACACAGCCTCTGACCTTGGAGGTTTGTGTGATGTGGAGTGGAGCCGACCACATGTAGAAGAGAGAAGCGTGATGCTGCACGTGCGAACGTGGGCATGTGTGTATGTGTCGAGAATGTGTGAGCGTGCCTGGGTGCAGGTGGGGGTCTGAACAGGTGAGAGCCTGTCTCCAGAGGGGAGAGGTCGGGCCTGTGTGAAATGCTGCGTGTGGGGGTGTGACCAGGCCTGCGTGTGCAAGCATGTGTGTGATCCTACAGGCATGTGCTGTGTGGGGGTGTGAACAGGCAAGCGTGTACACACGTGTGTATGTGGCTGAGTGCATGTGTGGTTCTGTGCGCAGGTGCGAGCAGGCACCCCACGGGCCAGGGCGGGACTGTGAGGAGGCTGCCGCCGGGAGCTCTGTCACCAGAGCAGGCGAGAACTAAACTGATTAATTAGTGAGGCTGGGAAATCGCAGTTGTGGGTGAGGAGCTCCCATTCACACACACGCCGCACACACACCATGTCCCCGCACACAGCACGGCGGTCTCTCTGCCTGGTGTGTGCTCAGTGGCCCTGCAGGGGGTGAGATGCTGGTCCCTTGTGGTGTGTCCTCACACCCGTGTGTCTGCGCCTTGGGGTGAGTGCTGACGAAGCGACCCCACTGTGGAGAACACAAGCCTTGTGCAGAAGCGGGGTGGTGAGCCGCCTGGGGCCTTGTCCCCACTTCACAGGTGACAGAGCTGTGGCTGGTAAGGGGCTCCAGGCAGGAGCCTCGTTTCCAGGGTTTGGGCCTCCTGGGAAGGGGGAGCAGCCCTTGCTGCTGCCCTGGGCTGGGGTCTACCGAGTGTCACCTTCCGGAGGTCGGGGAAGGGACATGTTGGGGACCTGCAGGAGTCAAGCAGAGCTGGGGTCTATAGGGAGCTTCCTCCAGCCCAGGACAAGCCACTCCCACTTGCCACCCCAGGTGTCCTGTGACCTGCCAGCTTCCTCCACACACCCTGCAGTCAGTGGGGACCTGGTCCCCCAGGCATGCGGGCACCTCCCCTCTCCTGTCCCTAGAAAGGGAGGGCTGCCGTGCTCCCCAGCTCCTATGGCCGGCAGCACTGTCCCCTATTCTGATTCCTCCCTGTGCCTGCCGCTCCCGGGGCACCGATGGCCTCGGTGGGGCTGCCCTGTACCCCTCATAGGCCCCTGGGCCCTGCCACTCCTTGTCCTCGAGCAGGGAGAACCCGAAGCTGGGTCAAGTGGAAGCTACTTGTCTCCCCATCAGGTGTTGATGGAGGAGCCTTCATTATGCTCCATCTATAGGCACGGAATAAATTGGTGTGCCGTGAATTTATTCTTTTTGAAGAGGGACTTTCACACTGGGGAAAGCTTTTAAAAAGATCATTTATATAAAAAGCAATTACCGTGCCAGTAATTTTTATGTATCCCCCCCTTTCTATTGCTGCCTTTGTGTTTGAGCGTTACCACCTCCTGGGCAGCTGCAACCTGGCTTCCCGGACTCCCAGCTATAGCTCCCGCCTGCCAGAGTGCCACCGCCTCCCGGAAGGCTCCAGGAAGGCTCCGGGTGCAGGGCCCACGCCAGCAGGCACGTGGGCTCCAAGAGCATGGCTAGGTGGATTTGTGCTCAAAACTTGGGTACTTGAAAAATTTCCTCCCACGTGGGTTTCTGTCCTGGGCTCATTCCATTTCTAGGGCTGGCTTGGTGCTTCTGGGCCCCTTTTGGCGGCAACCAAGCACTTAAGGCACCTGCTTTCCTGGCAGCCTCTGGCCCCCATTCCGTGGGGGGAGGCGGTGGTGTGGGAGCAGGTATTTTTCCCTCCTGAGGAGCCATTCACGGGCACCCCGCTTCCCCAGCCATTATTGCTCTCACTCTGGATGCATTATGTAAATTGTCTCCGTTGCTAAGTGGTGCTGGAGCTGCTCAGGGGAACGGAGGTCCGGAGGCATCTGAGGGGGAGGCAGGAGGCTGGCCCTGGAAACGCTCTCCTTTGTATCCAGGAGGGTCCGACAGCCTCCCAGCTCAGCTGAGGACGCCCGGAGCGTGCAGGATGTGCCCCATCAGACCACCACTTTGTGAGGCCAGTGGCTGCACCCCACTGCAGGCTAGGGCCGCCCAGGAGGTCAGGTGGGCTCCCTCATTGGTCAGGGACATCAGATTGGGTCTTTGCCCCCCAACTCAGCCCGGCCCCCAGGGTAGGACCCCTGTCCCGCTGCTGTGCAAGGAGGCATGTTCCTCCCATCTGCAGCCCACTCGCCCACAGAGCCTCCTTAGAAAACTTTGGCAGAGCTGGAAAAGGTGATGTCCACCCCTGGGGCTGGGGGACCCACCACCTGCCCCCAGGGGACCCTGGGGCTCCTTATGCAGCAAGGACCCGGTGGACTTGGGGTATAGCAGGGTGAATTTTGGAGCAGCATCACGCCTCGGGGTACTAGCGAGTTCTTGGGTCCCAGGGGCCTGGGGCCTCCATGAGGCACGTAGGAGCCGGGAGGTGCCTGGGCCTGGGCCAGAGGGCACCTGTCTGGGGACTCACCTGGCTTTCCATCTTCCCCTTCGAGACTCAAGACCTGCTGGGGGAACCCAGCCTACCCAGAGGGTCTGAGTCCAACGCCTTATTCTCTGAGGACGTTCACATCCCCCAGCCCCGCTTCTCAGGCCGTCCCTTCCCTCCTGTCCTGCCCCGGGCTGGCTGCCCGTAGATCTGAGGGAGCTGGGCCCCGGCCGCAGCACGGTTTTGCGCCGAGGTTGGTGCGAAGGCAGTGAGCTCACAGACACGGTGTGGAGCTTCTTCCTCCCCACCCGGCTCGGTCCCCGGTCCCTCGGGATGGGTAGTAATCGGGTCACTGTCGGACTGGGAGATGCAGGGGTGGGAGGGAGCCGTCACCGATACCAGTGGGAGCCTGGTCTGTGGACTCTGTGCTCGGCTCTCTGAATTGAAACCTCTGTCTTCGTCCGCAGCGAGAGCAGCCGGAGGTGAGGGTGGGGGTGGGGGGCCTGTCTCAGAGCCAGAGCCAGGGGTTAAAGCAGTCAGCCCTCTGTCCCTGACCCCTCTGTCTACATTGCTTTCCCTTTCCTTTCTTCCTTCCCCACACCTTTTCTCCCTTTTGTATTTTTTTCTTACATTCCTAGATGGAATTTTAATGGCCTGGTGTTAAAAGCGGCATCACACACGCCCATAGTACAAAGTGATCGTTTTACCAGCGTGTTGTGTTAGGAGCAGCAGCCCCGCCTCTCCCGAGAGAGGCTGTCACTCTCTGACCTCAGAGCCCACATCTCTAGGTGACACGCTACGTCGCTACTTCATGGTGGTTTGGTTTTAGGCCCCATTCATGGACACCCACTGTGGGGGTGGGGACAGGGCCAGGATCTCTGGCCCCCCGCCCCATCGCCACACTGTGACATGGTCAGGTCAGGATTCGGTGGGGACATTGTCCTGACCGGGCAAATGCTAAGCAGCGCTGTAGCCCCTAGTTCACGCTTTTGGGTACAATTTTGACATTTTTTCCCCTGCAGGGAACACTGTCTGGTGTCAGCGTGGTAGTTTTGTGTGGGCCATCACTAATTCCACCCCATCCCAGCTCCCCACCCTTCTCTCTGACCTCCTGTCATACCTGGCGACGCACCTGGGGTCCCGTTGAGTGTGCCGTCGGGGAGGTCTCACTGGGAGCCTCCTGACCGGCTCCCATGAAGACAGCCCCCCCTTTCCTGGGTACCGTGGGCTCCTCTCCTCGGGGCCTGGTTTTCTCCCTCACATGGATAGAGAGCATTTGCAGAGGGCTTCCCCTCTCTCCCACACTTGGCAGAGATTTTAGGTGGGTGTGGAAGCCCAGGGTGGAAACTATTTGCCTTACAATTTCCAAGGCCGTTCCTTCCAGCCTCCTGAGTCGCTGTGGGGAGATCGGAGTCATTCAGATTCTCAGCCCACCGGATGTGACCTCATTTTCATCTTTGGAAACTTGTGAAAGTTCCGCAGAGCCCAGTGTTCTGAAGTCCCACACTGACGGGTGCGTCTTAGTTCCCTTTCGTTCCTCACCCCCCAGCGGGCACTTCAGCGGCGGGAGCTTTTCTTGAATGAGTTCTTGGGATCTTTCCTCCCTTATCTTCTCTCTGTTCTCTTCCTAGAGCCTGTAACTCACAGCCTTTTCTTTTCTCTCTCTGTTCTCTCCAATTTCCCATCTCTCTGTCTTTTAATCAGGAGAGTTCTCAGTTTTGTTGCCCTATTTTGATGCTTTTCAAAATAACATCTCACTCTTGTTTCATTGTTGCTATGATGTCTGTAAGCTCTCTGAGGAGTGTATTATAGCATTAAAAAAACTTTTTATTTTGAAATAAATTTGCCAAAATAGTACAGCAATTTCCTAACCCTTCACTCCATTTCCTCTAAAGTTATTGTCTTGCTGAACTAGAGTACAAATATCAGAACTAAGTCGTCGGCATTGGAACATTGCCGTTCAGCAAAGCCAAGGCCCGGTTTGCATTCCACCAGTTTTTACGCCACCGTGCCTTTCTGCCCCAGGGTCCCTTCGGAGACCCCACGTTGCATTTAGTTGTCACATCTCCTTGGTCTCCCCTAATCTGTGACACTGTCTATGTCTTTCCTTGTCTTTCATGCCCTTGACACTCTTTTTTAAGCACCGGTCAGTGGTTGTGTTCAGTGTCCCTCCGTTTGGGCCTGTCCGGCGTTTTCCTGTGATTAGGTCGAGGTTACGTGTTCTTGGGAAGAACACCACAGAAAGGGAATGTCCCTCTCAGCGCCTCACACGGGGACATGGTGGCCGCGCATCCTATGGTTTGGTGATTGAATCCTTTGGTGAAGGTGCCTCCCCTGTGAAGCTACTCTTTTTCTTTGTGATGAACTTCTTGGGGGAGGTACTTTGAAGGTGGGGAAAGAGCCTATTTCTCCTCAAACTTCTGCCCCTGGGTCTGCGTGTCCCCCGGGGGCGCTTGCTTACAGCCCTGATTGCTGTGCTGTTTAATGGGGCTTTTCTCATCCCTCATTCCGTCGGTGCTGGTTAGCGAAGTTTTCTGTAAAGAAGAACTGGGTCCGCTATTTACTTGTATCTGTGTGGACTCGTGGACACTTACTCTGTGGGTTCTACTTCACCACGATCGTTATTTATTTTCTTGCTCAAATTGTCCCAGCCTTGGCCACGGGGAACTCTTCCAGGCTGGCTCTTGTGCCCCTTCGACACGACCCTTTGGAGCTCTTTCTACCCCAAGGTCCTCTGAGTTCATCTGGTATCTTCCCTGGAACCAGCCACTTCTCCAAGGGGTTTGGGCTCCATTTATTGGCAGGTGGCATTTAGATACCGAGATCTAGGTGCCGAGTGTGCCCACTGCTTCTCGGCCTCTCACGGGGGACATACGTGCGACCCACGTGTACACACATGTCTAGAGTCACGTCTTTGTCTGTGCCCCTGTGTCGAGGTTGACAGCCACGCGCTCAGGCTGCAGCCCCTGCGCCAGGCCAGCACGACGGGGCTTTTCCAGGTCTTCCCCCTCCCCGTCTGGCGACTTCCTTCCGCACAGTGAGAAGCCCGGTCTCCTTACCTACCGCGCGTTTGCTCCTTCATCCCTAGCATACGTGATTTGTAGCATTTTTCACACTTCCATCACCCTACGCAGCCCAAGTTCCTCCAGGTTCCTTTCGTCTGGTTTGGTGTCAGACTCCCGTGTGCCTGCCCCCCCCACCCCGTGTGGGGGGTGTCACACGGACCGTAGTTCGGCAGACAGACAGAGAGCCTGACAGGAGGTGTGGGACTAACAGCCCACTGGGCCTCAAGCCAAAACCCAACCAAAGAGCGGGACAGTGCGTGTGCAGGTGGGGACCCTGGGCATGGTGGCTGGGGGGGGGGGGGGACTCGTGGACTGTAAGGTTCACTGTGAGTGATCTGGCCAAATTGCCCTCCTGGGCTGCAGGTTCCCGAGGGAAGTTTCTCTTGGTTTCCCCTTTGGGGTTTCGGGGCTTAGTCTTTGGGGTTCCCCAACACTGACCTACTACAGCAGAGGCAGTCACCCGTGGTCCGTCTGCCTCTGCCACATTTTCTCGGACCCGTGGGCATTTGCCTTCGTGAATGGCCCTTGACCACCGTTGCAGGTGGTTTGAGAAGGAGTGGAAGTTCAGTCCTCCGGGTGCCACCACAATCCTGGACAGAGACCCAATGAGTAGGATGCGCTCTGGCTGAGGGACGCGGCGCGCCTGGGCCAGGCTCCTGACGTCCCCCCGAGCCCAGGCCCCCTGCCCACTGCCCAGAGCTCCAAAGCACTGCTGTCCTTGCCCAGCATGGCATCAGGCCCACGCCGGGTGAACCGTAGAGAGCCTCTGGGGACAGAGGGGGTGCAGGGAGGCGGCAGAGAGGTGGGAAGCTCAACCGGCCTCACAGGGGGCTTGAGCAGCCAGGTTCTCTCCCTGGGATCAGGTGCCCTCATCCTGAGCCTCAGTTTCCCTGTCTGTGCAGTAGGAAGCCCTGGCTGCCTAGCTTAGGCCACCAGCATGGGGAAGCGCTTTGTTGGCAAAGCTCTGCCTTGCTGGACAGCATGGTAGCTATTCCCTGGGTGGTCCCCACAGCCGACACCTTTGTTGCACTCAGGTGGGGTGACCCAGGTGGTAGGTACCAGCAAGCGGGTGACCCAGGGCTCCCAGGACCAGGGCAGTACCCCGAGGCTCACCAGTGGCTGAGGGCTTGTCCCTTTGGGGCAGCTATTCTAGTGAGTCTTCAGCTCAGCCCTGGGCCTCTGAGCCTCTCCCGGTGGCATTTTGGGACATTGGGCAAGCTGGACCACCCACCAGAGCCCAGTTTATTTTATGTCCCAGTTTCATTCTGCAAAAGATGAAGGAAGGAGACAGAGGCACTTTGGACATGGAGGAGGCAGTGAAGTTCTTGGACGTGGACTGGATGAGAGACCAGGCCACGGCCTTGGCTGTGCCTCCTCTGTTCCCTGCAGGATGGCCTTGGGCACGTGACCTTCCCCTCCCTATTCTTGAGTTTTCTCCTGTAAAACCAGGTGGGGGGACAGGACACTGTCTGTGCTTCTGGTTTGGGGCAGGTACGTACAGAGGAAGGGCCGGGGGACCAAGGCCCAGAGGTAGGTCTGAGTGAGGAGGAGCGGAGAATGGGAAAGGCAGGCCTGGGACGACAGTGGGGGCCTCAGTACCTCAGGTCATCTTGGCCAATCTCTGGGGAAACTGGGGCTCAGAGAGGTCAGGACCCTGCCCTCAGCCCACAGCAAGCTGATGGTAGACCTGGGACCAGAACATGGTGTCCAGACCCCATCCCAGGCCAGTGGGTGACATGAAGCCACAGTGTCATTCCAGCCTTAGCAGGCAAGGCACATCGGTGTGACAGACCCACCCAGCCATGCTGAGAGCTGGCCCAACCCCCTGAGTGTGTGTGAGAGCCTCTCCCACCCCCCACCCTACCACCTTTGTCCCTTCTTGCCCAGGCGTCTTGTGTTTGCTCAGGAGCCAAGCCTGAGGACTCAGATTAGGTGCTAATTAAAAGCCACCAGCCTCCTCTCTTCAGAGGCTGAGCCAGGGCTAGTGGCCAGGCCACCTCTCTGGGCCTCAGTTTCCTCGTCTGTAAAGCTGGGACAACACTCCCTGCCCTGCCTCCCTCCCACATGTCACCAGGTTTATAGGATGCCGCCACAAATGTATTTGCTTTTGGGGCTGCAGACACAAGGAATCCTGGACAATGGGGCAAGAGACACCTTCCTCAGATTAGGGGGTGGAGGGCTTAGGACGGTGCCCAGAGGTCAGTCAGAAGTTGATGATGCTTGGTGCTGGGGACGAGCCCGGATGGACAGGGGCAGGGTGCAGGGAGGCTCGGCGGGGGGAGCGCGAGGCCCGAGTGACTGTTTTGCTGATTGCTCCTTTTGCTTTCAAGGAGATTAAACTATTTTTAGTCCATGCCCCTGCTGGTGAGACACTGGAGGAAGCCTTTCCATCGCCGAGATTTTCTGGAAGCTGCCAAGTGTGGTCTTCAACTGGATTCTGGGAGCCTCCCCGAAGGGGCGGGAGGGGACGTCACCGTTCTGGGGGCTGTGGGGACAGGCCAGGTCCTGTTGCTCCCCAGGGCCCTTGCTGCGCTGGCCTCCAGGGCTGGGCGGCCCCGGACTGCGGAGAGCAGCAATCTGGCGCGCCCGATATTTGTAACGCCGTTTTAAAAAAGTAATTTATTTTCTAATTATTCCTTGTCTTGCATAACTGTGCATCGCCAAAGTGTCGCTATTTAAAATATTTATCTCTGCACGCTGCAGGAGAAGCTTTGGAGCATGGAGGGGGAAGAAATAGGAGCCCGCGTGCTGGTTGCAGGCATATTACTTTGACTCTTCCTGGCGGCTCTGACGTTTCCCTGTAAATACATGTATTTTTCATTAGGATGTTTCTGAGTTGGTGGCCCCCGGAGAGCCCGTGGTTCCGCCGTTCAGCTGTGAGTTGCGATGGAGAGGTGCTCGTGGAGTGAACCACCGAACCCCTCCCCGTCTGTGCTGGGCGGGGGTCAGAGAGCGGGCCCGGGTGCGGGTGTGCAGAGGTGTGCGGTGCCGGGCTGTCTGGGGGTGGGGGTCATGTGGCCAGGGACTTGAGCCATTTGGTTTAATGGGGAAACTGAGGCCCAGAAAGAGTCTGCTTTGGAATGGAATCAGCCTCACTGGCAAAGTGGGCAGCGTGCCCATGGCCTGTTCCATCCTAGGGGCCGAGGCATTTCTCTGCAGCTCAGAAGGTTTTGAGGTTGGGATCAGGGAGTTCCTGAGTGGCTTCAAGGGGTGTGCACACCTCAGAGCCTTGAGCAGAGGGCCCGTGGGTTCCCAGCACGCAGGACGGGCCTGACTCCTCCCCTTCTCTGCCCCTCGCTAGGCTGCGGCTGGAGCATGCTGCAGGGGCTGTGGGTGCGGGGGGGCTGGAACAGGACCCCTTCTCCAGCCATCCAGGGGCCAGGACTGAACCTGCCTGTTCCCTCACCAACAGGCTCTTTTGCAATACAAAAATAAAAAATAAAAAAATAAATTTTTTTTTAGCTCACTGAGGCTAAGAGAGAGTTTTATGCTGAATTTTAAATACCTTTATTCCAGCCTCTAAACTACTAATCTCCCAGGCTGAGGGATTCTGGGACAAAGGTGAGGCCTTGGAGTGGAAATCTGTAAAATTAGCTTTGGCGGTAGTAATGTTTGCGGTTGGAGATTGAAGGCTTGTCTCCCAGGGTCTGATTGGAGGCTCCACCCTCCTCAGGGAAGAGGCAAGCACTGGGCACAGAGATGCCCCGGGACAGGTGCTGGGAGGCTGGTGTGGGGGGGTGCTCAGGAAAGCGAGTCTGAAGGGAGCCTCTCCCGGGGCCTGCGAGCTGGGCCTGCTTCGCAGAGCCTGTGCTGGGGTGAGTGAGCCCTTTTCCTGAGCTCTGGGTACACAGCAGGTGCCAAGTAAATGCTGTGGAGCCCAGCTGGGTCCCTTCTCCTTCTCGAGGCCTCCTGGACTGGACTCAGTTCCCGCACCCCCACCCCAGTGCTCCCACACAAGGGGGAGAGGGAGGAGGCTTCCGGAACCTGACTGAAGGGCCCGTTCTGGTGCCTGTGGGTGCGCCTGCCCGTGTGGCCCATCAGGCAGCTTGTGTGCTTGATTGCCTCTGATTGGCTGCAGCTGAATTCAGCAAAAGCTATTATTTGCCCTTGATGAGCCAATCAGATGGCCTCATTGGCCATTCAGAGCAGGCACTGGAACCTGGGGGGAGACGGGGGACAGCAGGGCTGGGGTAGGGCACAGCAGAAGCAGGACGGATCACACCTCTCCTCCCTGACTCATCACCCCACACCTGGGCTCCTCGCCCCCCGCCAGGCCTGCCTCCCCGCCTTCGCCATCACGATGCCCTCCTCTGCAGCACCTTCTCTCGCACATCTACCTGCCCAACCCCTCCAGATCTCATCCATTTCCACCTCTCCAGGCCAAAGTGCGCTGTCTCCTCCGAGCCCCCAGAACCTGCCGCCTCCCCCCCCCCCCCCCCCCCCCCCCCCCCCCCCCCCGTCTTGCTCTGCCAGGAATTATGGAAGCCGTGGGAGTGGCGGTCAGGAAGACTCAGACAACCGGGCTTCAAATGCCTTCCCAGCTCCAGGCCCTGGGATGAGCTAGTTCCCCTCCAGAGCTTTGGTTTCTTCACCTGTAAAAGGGCCTCATCATCAGACCTGCCTGAAGGGGTGGGGCCTGAGTGCAGGGTTTGGGGGTGTGAGTGCAGGCCTGGGGGGCTGGGCTTGCTCGGGCCTCCGTAGGCCAGCCCCGTTTGACACTGACGGGGACAGACAGGCCTGGGCCCCCTGACTTGCGTCACATTCCTGGGGGACAGACTTAGAATCTGAGACTCTAAGATTTGCCCACAGAGGGTTTATTTGGGGGGAGGGGGTGCTCGGAGGAGCTGCATGAGTGAGGGGGTGTGGAGCCAGACCCAGCAGGGAGGGAAGCCGACCACAGCACAGTTGGACAGAGCTCTCAGCTGGGTCCATGGGGAGCACTGGGGCTGGGCTGGCTCTTTTTATTTATTTATTTATTTATTTATTTATTTTTAGAGAGGGGAAGGGAGGGAGAAAGAGAGGGAGAGGAACAGTAATGTGTAGTCACCTCTCTTGTGCTCCCTACTGGGGACATGGCCCATAACCCAGGCTTGTGCCCTGACTAGGAATCAAACCAGCGACCCTTTGGTTCGCAGGCCGGCGCTCAGTCCACTAAGCCACACCAGCCAGGGCTGGGCTGGCTCTTTACAGATGTCCCAAAATGAGGTCAGGAGCCCTGGCCATTGTAGGCTACACCATCCGGTGACTGAAGGCAGGCTGCTTCTGGGGAGGGGTGCGACCATGGACCAGGTGGCTCCCTTCAGTCAGGGGAGAGACAAATAGACACGGCCCCGGCCGTCGGCATCTGGCAGCTGGGGGTTGAGTGCTGATGCTGAGGGGGGCCTGCAGCAGCCCACCTCTGGAGTCGCTGGGACCCCCTGCAAGAGGAAGGAGAGTCACGCATCCTCTCCTTCCCAGCCACTCCAGACTCCCCTGGCCCGGACCCTCACCCCTGATGGGCCTGAGCCCCTGCCCCCCGTGCCCTTCTCCAGCCATGGCGTATGCCCTCGCTCCTCCTCCATTCGAACTGGGCAGGGCCCCAGCGGGTCACCGTCACCGCAGTGTGCTGCGTACGTTCCCAGCCCCGACATCTTCTGATAATGAGAGTCTGTTACTTTTCCACGACTGCTGCTCTCTTGCCTGAGGAGCCTGAAGTGATGGGTCAGCAGCTGAAACATGAAGTCCAGTGGGATTGTCACTGTGTCCCCTGTGAAAACATTCCCTCCCTGGGACCCAGGGCTTAGAGATTCACAGAGCCCAAAGCTGAGGGGGTGGGAAGCCAAGATGTCCCGAGTGGGAGGCTGGGACTGGGGGAGGGAGACCACTCCTGCTCCTACCCCGTGGTCCCGGGACCTGAGTGTTCTTGCCTCCTAGGGACTCAGCTCTTGGAATGGTCGCCTTTCAGGGTGTATCCTGTGCCCGGGTCAAGGCCCCACGGGCTCGCTGGATGTTCTTCCCAACCTCGTGGCTTTGCTGTGCTGTACACGGTCTTTCCACCCAAGAGAATTGAAAGCATACGTCCCCACAGAAACATGTAGCAACAGTACGTGTAATGTTTTTTAAAGTGGGAACAACCCGAATGTCCATCGGCAATGGCCTGAGCAAACCGCGGCGCATCCGTGTGACGGAGGGTTAGGCAGCAGTGGAAAGGAGTGGCGTTCTGCCCTGGGCTTCGATGTGGATGGATCTTGCAAACACTGTGCCACGTG
Source organism: Desmodus rotundus (assembly GCF_022682495.2). NCBI lineage: Eukaryota > Metazoa > Chordata > Mammalia > Chiroptera > Phyllostomidae > Desmodus > Desmodus rotundus. Next base: position 131,395,564 of record NC_071394.1, on the reverse strand, counting down.
GAAGAAGCCAGTTAGACAACGGGCACATGTTACATGGTACAATTTACATGAATTGTCTCGAATAAGCCAATCCCTAGAAACAGAAAGTAGATGAGTGATCGCCGGGGACTCAAGAGAGGCCGGAATGGGGCACCAGGCTTCTTCGAGGCTGGGAGGCTGTTCTGTAGTTAGAGCGTGCATGGTTGCACAAGCGTATGAGCAGACGAAAATCTCGAACTGAGTCCTTGAGGAGGCGAATTTGTGGAATGTGACATTCAGCTCAATAAAGCCGTTACTGAGGACGAGACGTCCTTCTGACGTTGTCAGGGTGGTGAGGTAGGTGACCGGGCCGGGGCCCTATGTGTGTTCGCCCACTGATGTGTGTCTTGTGCTGTGAAGTGGACTCCTTGGCCCCAGAAGCCATGGGTCCCGTGTCAGTGGGTCAGACGCAGCACAGGCCCTGGGACAGCCAGCACCCTGCACGGGGGAAGCGGCAGTGACCTGACAGGATAGCAGCGTGGGCGCCAGTCCCAGTCAACATGGGTCACTGCCCCTTCTCAGGCTGAAGAGGTCCGGTGTCATCAACTTCCTACCAGGTGGGGTGGCTGACCCCCTAGAGAAGGGAGGAGTGCCCCTTAGGGGCTCAGGATTGGTCTGGGTGGCTGGCATTCAGCAGCAGCAGTAGCTGGGTGACCTTGGACTCGGGTCTGTGCATAGCCTCCATCCTTCCATCATGGCTGCTCCGTTCACGCACCCGTGGTACCAGCCCCGCAGGGGCCGATGGCAGGGACTGGCAGGTGGCCGCTGGCCGAGTCATTGAGTTGGGTTAGGTGGTGGCTCTTTCCTGGTGGCACACCCAGGTCTTCACCCCTGTGCCCATCCCCACGTCTCTTTACCAGGCTCCGAGTCCCTGGTTGTCCAGACGTCCCCCATCCTGACAGGCAGTCAGGCCATCGGTCACTTCCCACGAGCCTGAGCAGGTTCTCACCTCAGGCCCCTGCCCTGCCCACACGGTGTGGGTGGCCAGGTCTGCTGCCCACAGCTGTGCTCATGGGGAGGGTTCATCCCTGCCACCACATTTCCGGGTTGTCCCCAAGTAGGACTGTCACGTAGCTGCTGCCTGTTTCCAGCTCACACCAGTGCAGCAGGCCCACCCATCTGGGACCCGCTCAATCTGCTCCCCACGTCAGCTGGCCGTGGGGTCCCCCACCCCGTGTAATCACAGTTAGGAGAGGGGCACTCATGCCGCAGTCATGAGCAGATGGGATCGCGCGGCTTCCTCATGCCCTCCGACCCGGCTCACGCTTGGTCAACGGCGCCCTCTCTTCCTGCCTCCGACAGGTTGGTCTCGGGCTCCCAGGACCTCACAAGACCTCGTGGACGTTCCATCACGTGCCCTGTGGGTCTCTGTCAGGCCCGCAACAGTCCGGGAGGGGCTCTTTGAATGGTGCATAGTGTTCTTTTGAAAATGGTCTGGGCCCCACGACTAGACTGTGATTCTCCCATTAGAAGCCGCCGAAAACTCCACGCAGCATCTTTTCCCAGAAGAGCCACCTCTGGGGCCATTGGGGCTGCAGGGCCACCTTCTCCCCAGCCGGAACCTGCTGCAGAGCCCAGCGCTGCGACACCTCCATGTCACCTGCTCTATGAGCAGCTCCCCAGGCTGGCCTGCAGAGGGGACAACTCCCCTGAGCCTCTGGGGCTTGTCCCCGACTCACAAATACTTTCCTCATGCGGGCGAACGGTGTCCTCTGGCCTTCTGTGGGGGAACTGTCCTGGGATGTCCCCTGGTCTGAGCCTTCGATCCCTTTCTCACCTGTTTGTTGCACTAGTTCTGGCGTTTCTGCTTCTCTAGCGGGGGCCGTTGCTCCTTCCAGGCGCCCCCGACCCCGTGGAGGCCCCGCTGGGGTGCTGGACCCCGCATCATGGGGCAGCGCTCCCGCAGCAGCAGCCTCTCCCCTGTCCAGCTGCCTCTGCCGTTGCAGGTCCAGCAACCTCAGACCTAGTCCCAAATCTCGGCGAGGTCCTGCAGCACCTCCTAGCTCTAGTCCTTTCCCCTTCCAGCAGGCCCGGCCCCTCCTGGGCGTGGTCGTGTTGTGACCTGGCCCTAGGTCTTGGCTGGCACTGGGGAGGAGGGTGCAGACCCTGCCGGGAGCATGTTTTGTCACGTGGTGGTTTCTTCAACATCTTTAAGCAAGGGGGTGGGGAGTCCTCACCTTTAAGAAGGAGGAGTGGCAACTTCTGTAGGCTCAGACAGTTTAGGGGGATCTGAGGCTTCCAGGTTCTTGAGGTCGGTGATGCAGATGTCCCCGTCACACAGCTCGGGGCCGCTCCTTCCCTTTCGGGGCCCTGACCTTGGGGAGCCAGCCAGCAGGGATTAAGACAGTAGCCCCTCTGGATCTCCGCCACTCTTCTAGTTAAGTCCTGCGCAGACCCGCCGCCTGTTCTGCCTCTGGCTGCAGGAGAGGAGAGTCTTTTCGTGCCCTGCCGAGGAGGCTTCTGACTGTCACACTTGACCTCAAATCCATTCTTAATCACTCTGTCCAAAGAGCGATGGCCCTCAGCAAGAGCCGATCCACCCACAGGCCCTACAGTTACAACGTCCCTGAGACACCCAACACCTGCGACAGTGCCCCACCACAGGTGTCCTCCCCCAGTTCACGATGGCGACCATTTCATCAATGGCCAGGATCGTCAGCGCCCCACCCACGCCCCAGTGAGGGCCTCGGGGCCAGCAGGACAGCACCCACTTTAGAGCCGGCTTTCTGGGCCCACTCCCAGCTCCAGCCAGCGGAGGGTCTGTTCCCTGGAGTCACTCTGAGGCAGGGCTTGCGGGCAGGTATGTACTGCAGGGAGCTCTCAGGGCCATGCCTGTGCAGGGCAGAGGACGCAGGCCTGGGCTGCAGGAGAAGTGGGCTGTGAATTGGTCGGAGTAGAAGCCTGGGCTGGCTCCGCAGAGCATGCTGGAGCTGGCCTCGCCCCTCAGAGTTGTCCCCAGCGGAGACCAGGGCTCTGGACTCCTCCGCCTCACCTGCGTATCAACAATCGCATGGTGAACAGCTCCCTTCCACGCAGGCCAGAGCAAGGGCAGAGGCTCAGCGGAGAGCAGTCTGCAGGCAGCGTGTTGGCAGCAGGGGCTGAGGGCCTTGTCCTGGTGCTCCTCAGCCTGACCTTGGGGAACCCAAGCATCCACGTTCTGGTTCTGGTTCTGCCCCTTATCAGCAGAGACCGCAGGAGAGACCCAGGGGCTCTCGAGCCCAGTGGCCCACCTATGGAATGGGGCGTGGCCAAGCCCCACCTCCCAGGTGGGAGCAGAGGTTGCTCTCAGGTATGGTGACAGCCAGCGCACAAGGCCAACAGGGGCAGGGCCAGGTCCCAGTCACCATGCAGGGGGCTCGGGGCTCAGGGGCCTCCAGCCCTGAGGCCAGCTTGCTCCCCTTCCTCTCCCTCGACAAGGAAGCCAAGGCCAGGCAGCCCACGTTGCAGAGATGGGAGACGGGAACTAGGTCTGCGTCATCCCTGAAGCGTCAGACGTTTGCCTGGCTCCTAGCGATGACACATCAGCTGGGGCCGTGGTCGAGGGGCCAGGGTGAAAATGGTTTTTCCTCTGGGGGTCAAGCAGAGAGCATCAGCTCACCCTGTCAGTGAGTTCACAAGTAAGCAGACACGGAGGCAGGTGGGGTGCCAGGGGCTGGGTTCCCGGATGCCTGGCATCGAGGGTTCAGCAGAGTGACTAGAGAGTGGCAGCCACCAGGTCTCTTGGCCCTAGTGGCGGGGAATAAAAGGGATGACGGGGGCAAGCACAGGCAGGGTGGGTGCCCGTGGCAGGGCGCTGAGGGCCCTCAGGAGGTGGAGGCCGTGGGTCGGTCACTTTTGCTGAGGCCTCTGTAGGCCGGGTGGTCCTGGGCACACCGAAAATGAGCCCTCACCTGCTCATAGGTGCGGAGGTGGCTCCAAGGCAGGTCCAGTGTCCAAGACTTAACAAGGTCAGAGACTCCGGGTCATGTTGGCCAAGAACACCCGTGCTGCCAGCCTGTGTGGCTGGCATGGTGGGCTGACCGTGGGGACAGGCGCTGGTGGCCATGGCCACGGGCAGGGAGCAGGAGGCAAGCTGAGGGGAAGGGAAGGCCCGGAGGCGGGCACATGCCTGCCTTTCTGAACCGTCATCAGCCTAAGCGTTCCAACAGCCTCGCTCACTTGGTAAAAGCCTTTTCTTTTGAAAAATAAAAGAAGATTGGAGGCAAGTACAATATTTGGCTGTGGTGGCTGCTAATTTGGCACTGAATGTCACCTCCGCCTTTCTCTCCCCGATGCCAAGTGCTCCTTCCCTGGCTCTGGTTGGGCGGGTGGGGTGATGGGGTGCAGGGCGGCTCCGGAGCCTCTTAAGATTCGAGATTCATTTCCTTAAACACACATTGTCTCACTCCAATTTCACGTCCCAGCAGCTCTGGTGAGGAATTAGCAGCCCCTGGGAGAGAGCGGGCGGGTTCTGTTTACACGGGGCGGGGGTGGGCTGGGGATGGGGTGGCTTTGCAAACAGGGGGCTTGGGGCTCTTTGGAGAGGGAGCCCGCAGAGGCCCTGGGTCAGGGGCTGCCTCTCTCCAAAGGGGAGCCTTGCAGGTCCTTTGTTAGAAGAGTGTGTAAATCCTGCCGCGCTTTGGATGGCCCGGGCATGGGGGTGGGGGGCGCTGTATGATGATTGGCAGGGCAAACTGAGGATTTGGGTTCTTGGGTCAGAAAGGACACTTGAGACCATTTGGTCCAGCCCCCCACCGGAGAGGACTGGCAGTGACCCAGGGGACACCTTCTGCTGTGATCCTCTTGGGTGGCAGCAGCTCTCGAACTCTTGAGGTCACACTGGGCTCTGAATATCAGACCCCTGGACCCCCTCCACACCATCCTCCCTCCGCCTACCAGGCCCTTGTGAGCTTAGGGGGCTCCTGTCCTGTCATTGGTTCTGTCAGCGTTCAAGGAATAGCCTGCCCCATGGGGGCTCCTGGGACCCAGCCTCAGGGCCTTCCCTGTCCCGTTCAGCCCTCGGGGGCCCCACCCCCTGCCAGGTTGTCTCTCTTCCTGTCAGGCTGTTGTGTGAGGGTGGTGACGACGGTCTGAGGAGGGCTGAGGAAGGCAGGACACTCAGACCCCCACTCAGTGGCACCTTTGGACAGCATGATAGCCCCCAGGGAATCCGGGCCCCTCTACTGAGCTTGTTTGGGGATGTGCCCCAAGACCAGGGCCACCCCGTTGTGCCCTGTCTGCCCTCTCCCTGTCCAAACCCACCGTCACCCTCCCAGTCCCCACTCTGTCCCCTGTGGAGTCTGTGGGCTGGGCACCCCACAGATGCGAAGTCGGGGCCCAGCCGGCAGCCGTCTCCCGGCTCTCCTGGGCGGCTGCTCATTCATCACCGCTCAGAGGAGAGACCTGCTAATTTGTCAGCCCATTAGCCAGGCAGGAGCAGCATATGGACCCGGCTCCTCTGCCCTCTCCCACCTGTCGGATCGCATCACCTGGCCTCACTGGGAGCACAGGTCCGGGCCTGGGTCACAGGGGCCCCCTCTTGCCCCAGGTAGAGTCCCTTCATGAGGCCGGCAAGGGTGGTGTCCTTGGCTTCTCCAACGTCTCTGCATTTGGCATTAGTGACAAAGCCTCGGTAAGCCGTGGGCTGAGGAGCGCCCTGCTTTTAGGAAACTGGGCGTTATTTTTAGTGTTCAGAGAAAGATCATTTTCTCTCACCTACTATCAGCAAGGAAATAGTTTTCTAGATCCTCTTGTCTGCGGGGCGGGGGGTGGGGACAGGAAGGGTGGCCTTGTCCCATTGCTACCCCCCCCCCCCCAACGCACAGAGGGAACTTGTGTCCTGGGCTCTCTCTGTGGCAGCCTGACGTCGTCGAAGGGGATCTCTGTGTCTGTGGGGACAGTGACTGGGAGGAGGCGCCCGCCCAGAGTGGCTGGCCTGAGTATGGATCTGGGACCGGTGCCAGGCTCCCATCTCTCGGTGGTGATGGGCGGGGGCTGGGAGCGTGGTCCGCTCGAGGGAACCCCCCGGCCTGTCACGTGCACATAGATGTTCCCTGAGACCTGCTGGGCACTGTACTCGAGCAAAGGGGAATGTGGAGTGGCGCTCACGGAAGGGGAGAGGCCAGGGGCAGGGAGGCCGCCCACCCCAGTGTACAGGCAGGAAAGCCAGAGGGGCAGGGGTACGTTCAAAGACCCTCAGGAATGATAACTGAATAGGACTGAGAGGGCCTCTTGCCCTGATTCTATCCTGCAGCCCCAGCAACTGGTGTCCTGGGCCCCAGACCCGGCTCAGGGCACCTCTGGGTGGGCCCCCTTTGAGGGGTGTCCCCGCAGGCCCAGTGGTGCGGGTGGAGGTGGGATAGGCAGGAAGAGATCTGCCCGGTTCTCCTCTCCCTGTGAAGGAGGAAGTGGGGCCGCCTTACGTAATTGGGACGATTGGCCTTGCTCTTGGCCTCCAGGCATCGTGTCCCTCACCACCTCCCTGTTCGGGGAGCCCTTGACAGAGCGAGCAGCTCAGATGTCCCCCTCCCCTGTTGGAGGTCACTGAGCAGAGGACGAGGGAGCCTAGAATGTCACCTCTAAGACCCAAGGGGTACCCAGGCCTGGGGAAGTGGGGAGATGGGGTGGAGGGGACAAGGTCACACCATGTGCCCAGGACCTAGGCCTCCTGCCCTCAGTGCCAGATGACCCCACGAGTTTTCAGAGAGTTCACGCCAGCAGACCATTCCCCTGGCCCCTGTGAATAGGAGGGGGCAGCCACTGACTCCCCCCTCCCGGGCAGTGTGCCTCACAGGCCACTTGGCCCACCCATTCACACCCTTCTTCGGGACAGTCTTCCCTGAACCCCAAGCAGAGAAGAAGGTGCCAGTGGCTGGAGCTTGGGTCTTCCTGGCCCTGCCCTGCTGCTCGCCCCTCCCTCTTGGATCTCAGTTTACCCATCCTGAGGTTCTAGACTTCAGCCTTCCAAGGCCAGCGTGGTTTTCTGCAGGTAGAAGCACGTCCTTGCGGCATGTCCCACTCTGGACCCAACCTCAGTCTCTGCTCGTTCTCCCCACAACCCACTGGGCACACAGGTTGGGGAATGAGCCCTCAGGGCCTAGTCGGTCCTTTGGGTGCCAGCGGAGCCACTGAGCAGAGCAAGGACTCGGTCGGCACCATGAATTCCATTCGATCTGAGTGGATTATCCTGCGCAGATGAGTTGGGGCTGCTTGTCCTGAAGAGGCCGTGCTTTCGGCGGGGAGACACCCAGGTGCCTGTAAGGGATGAGCTCTCCAGGGAGATTCAAAACACCCAACTCAGGGACCCCACTGACCATCCTAGCGCTGGGGTCAAGCAGCCCCGTGGGTGGGAGGAGGGTGCCCGGGGCAGGACTGGGGTGGAGGATGGTCACAGGATCCCATGGGTAGAGACCAGCTGCTGGGAGGAGGGCGGGGCCGGGACTGAGTCTGTGTTTAGGTATGTGGTTAGTCTATGCAGTCACTGGGTCCCAGCTCCACCAGCTCCTCTCCATGCCTCAGTTACCTCATCTGTGAAATGGGGACAAGGACTAGGGCTTGTGAGGATCTGACACGATAAACAGCCAGCATGGAGGCTCGCTGGGCCCCCCCACCCCCCGGCACTGGCAGCTCTTCCTGTGGCACCTGTCACTCTCTCAGGCTGGGCAGAGAGGGGTGGCCCCCTCGGGTGGGAGTCCAGGTGTGGCACCTGCCTCCCCTGAGCACAGCACACTGACTTCCAAGTTCATGGGTCTTCAGACCCAGCCTCTCACAGTGTTTGCCAGTGCAGCCGGGTGGGGGTTCTGTTTGCACAGTGCCTTTGCAGGGCAAACACAGCGCGCGCAGACGCAGGGAAGGCGAACGCTGGCCCCGGTGGCTGCTAGCGTTCAGCATCAGGAGAGAGAGCCTGGAGCCGGGGGTGCTAAGAATTGTCTCTCTCTCAACCACAGTGAAATGCGAAATGCGGTGTTTGAGGTGCAGATAGGAGCCAGGGCCTGCTCAGCAGCTTCCAGCTGGGAGCAGGTGTGGGCATCACTGACCTTCCAGCTCTGGAGAGCCTTGTGTGGTGACCACCCTGCATTCTGGGGGAGCTCTCCTAAGCCGGCACAGGAGACGGTGGGTCACCTCTGGGCCCGTGTCCTCGGTGCAAGCGTCCCTGGTGTGTGCCTTTGCTTCGGCGTGTGCGAGGCCTCAGTGTCTCAGCCCTGTTTGTTTATTTATTTATGCTTTTGACTTGTGCTACAGAAGATTTAAGGGCACTTACAAGGACACATAAAATTCAAGAAGAGCCTATAAATTGGGAAAAGGATAAAAATAAAAGAAAAACTAGAGGAAGGACCTAGAAGGAGCTGGGAGGTATCAACAGAGGACCTGGGCCACACAACACCTCGCAGTGGGCTCCCTGCGGCCCGGCGCTCCCCTGGGCCCTGGTGCCCAGAGCTTATCCACCCCTGATACCCGGGCTTCAGGATCAGAGGTGGGGGCCCGGCCAGGCCCTCCTGGGGACCCCGGTCAGAGGTGACTGTTGGGTCGGCTGTGCCCCTGCCCCCACCAGGCCCCGCAGCCATGCTGTCAGGAACTCTCCAGTGCCATGTCCCGAGGGAGGGTTTAGAGCCATGACCTTCAGTAGCCCCAAGCACCCAGGGCCAGAAAAGTTCTGCTGCTTCAGACATTTCAGATGGCGCAGCTGCGTTAATTGAGGTGCAGGTGGAGACAGAGCCCCCCCAGGCCTGGGGCTGCTGGCCATCCGGCGCCTGTGGACAGATCCGACGGGGCTCCGGTGCTTTCTCTGTGAGCCTCAGCGGGAGGCACGGGCAGGATGTGGACATGGCTTCCTGGGCACTGGGTGTGGATGCAGCGAGGCCGGCATGTGCGAGCGCTGTGCAGGGTCGGGCGGAACTGCAGTGCTTGCTCAGGCCCCGGGAGGACCCCGGACGGCTGTGCCCCGAAGGGGGTCCTTGATACTGTGGGAGGCCATAGCCAGCTCCCTGGCCGTGCCTTTACCCCCCACCTGACATCCCAAGGGCCCCTCCCCGTGCTCGGGCTGTAACTACATGGCAGCATCTTCAGCACGAAGGGCAAGTACACTTGCAGCCTGGGAGGCCTGGGAAGCCGGGCCCTACGGGACCATGTGGGGCAGAGAAAGCGCTCGGGCCTTGGGAACAGCCCTGGAAGGAGGCCCTATGAGGAGCCAGTGGCACCTTGCATTTGACCTTTCATCTCCAAAGAACGTTCCAGAAGGCCTGGCTGGGGCCACTCAGGGCGGTGGGGACACTGAGGGTGAAGGCTCGTGCCAGCCGCATGGCTGGAAGGAGCACGGCCAAGTCACAGACCCGGCTGGTCAGCCATTCTTGCCACTGACACAGGGGCTCGGGGGCTGTCAGGTCTCCCCTTTGGACAGATTCTGAGCCTCCTGGCCCCTCAGTTGCCTTCTGTGTAGATAAGAAGGTGTCCAGCTGCTGAGCCCCTTCTGATGCTCTTGTCACAAGTCGGGGAAGAAGGCAAAGAAAAACCAGGTGGACCCTGTCCCCCACCAGAGGACGTTTTCCGGGGGAATCTCAGGCAAGACCAGTTTCCGGCCACTTTGGGGTCCCTGAGGGACCTGCCCCAGCCTGGGCAGCCAGCGCTGGGAGGAGGAGTGGAGGGGATGCGGCAGAGGAAGCAGGTTCTGTCCTTCGCTCCCTGGCCTTCAGACCTGTGCTCAGCCCGGCCTCACGTCCGTCTCATGAGGGTGTCTGTGGGGGTAAATTTCTACCAGCTCTGGGCCGGGGGCTGGGCATCTTAGATGAGCTCGAGGTAACACTTGGCACTGTGAAACGATGAGGAGTCCTCCCCGCTCCCACCCAGCCCATCCCACCAAGGGTCTGCCGGAGCCTCACCCTGACCCCAGGACTGCCACTCCTGAGAAGTGACCAGGCCCTGGGTCTCCCTCCTCGAGCTGTAGTGTGTGTGTCGGGGGGGCTGTGTGCCGGGTTCTGAGGTCAGGGTCCATGTCCAAGGCCACGCTGGGCCAGGGCAGCTTGCAGTGGTGAGCCAGGGAAAGGGTAGGCCAGGTGTGTCGGGGAGGTGGAGGAACAGAGGGGCACAGGGGCCTGGGGCTGACGACTGGGGTCTGAGAAACCTCGGGCTCCTCTGCTCACTGCCTACAGTATCCGGCCAGTTTCTCCACTGGCCAGGGCCTTGGTGTCCTCACCTGGGCAGTGGGGACAGGAAGCGCACCTGCCTCTCAGGATAGTTCTGACGACTCCGAGGTAGGTTGCATGCGGAGCCCTGTCCGGCCATGTGGAGGACCCATCATTACTGTCCCTCTGTGGTGGAGAAGCTAAGGCGTCCTGGGGGGAGCAGGGTGGGGCCAGTGGGGCGGGGAGGCGGCAGGGGAGAGCTGAGCCAGGGTGGGTGGCGAGGGGGCCTCGAGTGGCAAAAACAATCTGTTTCCCGTAAACACGAGCGCCCACACCACCCGGCCGCCACCCGGCAACTTCTGCGAGTTGGGAGAGTGTGGGTATGTTTACTCACACTCCCCCGTGCCAGCTGGTATGCTGGGCACAGCTTCCCTCCCAGCTGCCTCGACAGCCGGCGGCTCCCAGCTCGGGGAAGGGGGAGCAGGCAGGGGCCCCCAGAGCTTGCCTGCAGTTTGATTCCCCTCAGGCTCCAATCTTCCACTCCTGATGCTATCCTGGGCCAGAATGGAGGGCGGGGCCCCAAGAGTCTCTGAGGCCCATGTCCGCATGGCCAGGCTGCTACACAGCTGCCTGGCTCATGGAGATCCCCGGAGTAGACAGAGGTCACAACTGTCTAGGGACCAATGCCTTGACTTTAGGCAACAGGTATGCCTCTGGGGGGCCCAGTGCCCCCCACCATCCAGCTGCCAGCTCAGTGAGTGCTTCCTGCTGGGGTGTGGACAGCACCCCCAGAACCACGGGGTGCATGTCTCGGGCCCTGGTCCCCACGTGCCAGGCCCTCCGCTCTGCAAACACCCAGTCTGAGCTTGGCGTGGCAGCCGCAGCAGGGGCGCACGCCATGCCCACGAGGTCAGGGCAGACTCTTGGCTGGAAGGAGTCTCCGTGACACAGTACCAGCCACCACCAGGCCTGGGTCAAGTGTGGTGAACTCAAGGAGAGAGGAGAACTTGGAGGAAGAGGTTCGGGGAGAAGGTCTTAGGCAGGCACTACATGGCCCGAGCTGCAGCTTTAACTTGTGACCTCAGAGGTAGGTTGGGTGATAGTCGTGGCCCCAAAGCACTGGCTGAGAGGTACACAGGAGTGCGCACAGTACTGACATGGGCAGTCAAGGACACTAGAGTATGCCCCTCCCAGCCCCCATGGGCTGGGCCAGTTGGCATTGTCACCTCTGCCGTAGGGAGACCAGCCCCCCGTCAGATTCCTTTCTCACCTCCTACCTGTCCTCAGAGTATCCCCTTGACCTCCAAGGGAGCCAGAACCTGGGGAAGGTGGTGGCCCTGGCTGTGGGCTTCACGCAGGCGGCAGCCATGGGGATGCCGTTACCAAATGGCAGCAGCCTCCAGGTACTGTGTAGGCTGACCGTGGGTGGCCCCCTTCGTGGCATCCCCGACAGCTGGGCTTGCGTGCTTCCTGTGGCGAGGAGCTCACCATCCATACAGGCAAAGGTCCCAGGATTTGGGAGCCCAACGTGTGAGAAAATTCCTCCAGTTTCCCCTGAGCTGGGCTGGGTCCCCCTCCTCACAGGTGCCATTGGGAACCTTGGAGAAAGGGTCTGTGGCACTGGGAGCTGGCAGAGGCCGGGGCACGTCTGGGACCGATCTCACTGGAAGTATGCAGGCCTTAGTGCTGGAGGCCTCGAGTTAGGCCTGGAGGAAGGGGTGTGACAGCATTCAAGTCCGTTTAGAAGCTCACTTCTGCTGTGGGGGGTGGGGGTGGGGGCGGGGGGGTGGCGGTGGCGAGGCAGGCCGCACCCAGGAACGGGCCACTCCATCGGCACTCTCTTTGTCGCGGGTCCTGCATGGCAGAGGCGGTGTCTGGGGGGGGGGGGCGGGGTGCAGGGAGGGAGTTGGCACGGATTGGCCCTAATGCAACTGGGCGGATTTGGTTTATTGTTTTGCGTTGGGTTTTGTGTCTTTTGAAAAACAAGAGACTGAGCCTTTTTATGACATGGATTTTACAGCGTAACGAGCCCGCGTAATTTCCCATTCTCGGCAGCAAGTGCACTTTTTACACTAATTGCATAATTAGACATAATGTACTAATTGCAGTAATGGATGACAGGCAACTAAACTTTAACTTTAAAAACAGGGGGGCGTTGCTGGGAGGGGGTGCGGCGGGGGCTTCACACCCCTGGAGTTTTCGGAGGGGATCTCGGGGCAACAGCTCGTAGCAGCTACTTCTCGGGGAGCCAAGGGGCCACGGAGCCACCAGGGTCTTCTTGCCTGTGATCTAGGCCACACCCCCTCCTCCTCTGAGTGCCCCCCAACCCCCACCACCTTGGAATCTACCCGGCCCCTCAGCTTCCCTTCTGCCCCCTACCCTGCCCCATGAGCCCCAGTATCCCCCACTGAGCAGTCCACTGGCTCTGCCTCCTCCCGGCCTCGCACCTGCCAGTACTTCTGCCCAGTCCCGCATCCACTGCCTGCCCCCATGTGCGATGGCCTCCTGCCTAGCCTTGCAGGCTCTGTTCAGATGACCTGTGCCCTGCAAAGCCATCTCAGTCTGTTGGGTTTTTTTTTAAGATTTTATTACTTGATTTTTGGAGAATGAGGAGAAAGGGAGGGAGAAAGAGATGGAGGGAAACATTAGTGTGTGAGAGACACATCGAGCAGTTGCCTCTTGCACACCCCCAACTGGGGATCTGGCCCACAACCCAGGCATGTGCCCAGATGGGAATCGAACCGGAGACCCTTTGGTTCACAGGCCTGCAGTCAGTCCACTGAGCCACACCAGCCAGGGCGCCATTCCAGTCTTTTCCTTGACCCCCCTCACTCCACATCCTAGGAGGCCACTCCCACTGCCCAGTGTCCGCTGCATGCCTCTCCCTGCTCCCCTCTCTGCTCTTAGCCATCCGAATGGACATCTGTCCCCTCTGAATGGTGGGTCGCAGGAGGGCAGGGACAAGGCCTGGTCCATCCCTGCTGCCCCAGGCCCCAACAAGACCCTGCGGCATGAATATGGAGTGGCCCAGTGGGAGTACGAGGATGCGGGGGTGGGGTGGGGAGGAGATGGGACCACTAATGGGACACTGGCCCAGGAAGCCCACATTTCACCTGATCCTGGAAGCCAGGCCAGGAGCCCTCCTGCCTGTCCCCACGCTGCCTTTGTATCCTCCTTCGTAGTCCCAGCAGGGCCACACTGGCCTGGGTGGGCTCCGTGACCCACTCTAAACAGAAAGCTTATTCCAGCAAATCCCTACTCAATAAGGTTAGTTCTGAATAACGTGACAACTAGCATCACAATGTACAAACTCTGCTTCTGACATGACCCCATATATAGGTGACTAACTATGGGGCCAACCCACCCCTGGATGGTAGCAGCATGGTATGGCCACGTGGGGACCTACCCCCTGCCTGTGCACCAGCTGTGTGCCCAGAGGGCTCCGGGGGCCCTTGCCCTTGCCCTACTCTAAGCCCCGCACCAGGAAAATCAGAGAGGGCCAGGCCCCTACACCCAGGAGCTCTCAGCCACAGAGTCCAGGGCCTGGTGTGTCCCCAGAGCAGAGGGGTTGGGGTTCTGTGCACCTGCTGGGGGGCAGCCCCTCAGTCCAGTCTGGAGCTGGGCTGCGGGGCTCACGGCGGCTGGGGTGAGGGGAGAGCCCAGGAGGTACCACCTGTCCCAGGCCTGTCCCGAGTGCTGTCAGCGGGAGGCCCCCGGTGCCGGGCCGCTCTGTCACTCCTGTGGTCTTTGAGGGTGATTAACAGCTATGTCAATACCCTTGACTGTCCCCACAAATGCATGAGATGGGGGGTGGCAGCTTGGCAGGGCTGAGCTTTGCCCTGACTGGCTGGGGTCCCTGAACTGGTCACTACCAGTCCCCTATCACCCCACCTCCCTCCTGGCCCAGCTCAGGGTTCCCAAGCCACCATAAGCCCCCCATCATCCACCCAAGGTCCCCTGATTCCTGGCACAAGTGTGCCCCATTCTAGCAACCGATCCTGTCTCCAGCCCCAGACCCTGTGGCGGGCAGTGCTTGACCGTGCCAGCCGGCCAAGGGAAGCCCCGCCCACCATCTCTAGTCCACTTGCTGCTGGCTCTCTAGACCTGTGTGCACGAGGGCTGGGCTATTCGACCACCAGTGGCTGTTTCTTTCAAGACCAGGGACCAGGCAGGAAGATGTGGCTAGAGGGCCTTGGAGAACAGGAAATCCACCGGGATTGTGGGGCTCTGCTTCCCGCACCCCGCCTGTGCCCTGCCTGGTACCCCGGGCAGGGGGAAGGGTCTGGGAAGCTGGAGCACCCCAGCCTAACCTGCAGCTGCGCCTGGGCCTTCGAGGAGACAGCCAGCAGCAGGGCCCAGCCTGCATCAAATCTTTCTCGTTCCATTTTCTCTCTGATTTAATTTTCCAGAGATTAGGGCCCGTTCACCTTCGCTGAAGAGAGGAGCCTCGCATGCATGCCTGTTTTTTACTCACAGGGCTGGATGGTTGGTTAGTTGATCAGGCTGGTTCTGCCAGTCCCCCCGCCCCCCACCTGTTCCCTTCCAGCTTGGCCCTCCCACCTCCCGTGGGCCTCAGGCCTGCAGCGTCACCCTCAGTCCCTTTCAGACACCCCAAACCGCCAGCTTATCCCGCACGCCCACGTTGCCAGAGGCCTCACCTTCAAGTGTGGGGTAAGTGCTGGGACCGCAACCTCACAGAGTGTGACCCAAAGCAAGGGCCACGGACCAGACCCAGTGAAGCCTGAGCTCTGCCTCGGGTCTCAGCCTCTCGGACGCTCAGCGTCCCGGGCTAAATGGGCGTGACCTGAAGGGTCCTTCTGCAGGGTGGCCGGGTCAGTGAAGCCAAGTGTGTAAAGCCACCTGCCCAGAGTGGCCAGAGCTGACACCCGGGGACAGGGCGGTTCGATGGCCTCCGTGGTCCGTTTCCCGCTCTCCCCACCTCACCCTCCTTCTCCTCTGCCCCCACCTTCCTCCTCTGCCTGGGGAGGCGGGGTGCTGACTTGGGTCCAGTCCCCCCTGGAAAGCTGCTGTCTTTCGGGGACTTTGCAAAATGACTCTTCAGTGTGACTAGGACACACAAGGCCGTGGTGGCTGTCCCGGTGTTCCAGGTGCCCTCCCCCCACCCAGTGAGGGCTGCTGGAGACTGTGGGAACCAGGCTGGCTCTACCTGACCCCGTGAGCATCCAGGCTTCCTCTCCAAGGTCGCCGTCCCTCCGAGTGCCCTCCAGGCTCACCCCCCCCCCCTTTATGTGAAGCCACCCTGGGAAGCAGGAGTCTGGGCAGAGGGTCCGGGGCCCCTGAGGGGGCCTTGGCCCCCACAGGCCCTGGAAATCCCTAGGCCAAAAGGCTGGCCAGACATGCTTAACATGGTTACTAGAGCTGAAGAGGGTGGGGTTGGGGTCGGCATTGAGGGGGGTAGAAAGTAAGGAAATGAGGGGAGAGATGGAAAGAAAGTGTCAGTAACTGGTGAGGGGTGGCCTCAAGGGGAGGACGCCCCGGCAATTGGCGGCCATAGAGACAGGATATGGGACGGGGGAGCAGGGAAGAAGAAGGCACAAACTGCCACCTGAACTGTCCCTCCAGGCCTCAGCCAGCCCGGCTGTCCCCATCCTCAGCTCCTGTGCTGCTGTGTCTTCTGCCCTCCCCATGTGCCCACCTGGCTCCAGCCAGTCATGTCCCCTTGCCTGCTGCCCTGGCCCCTGCTACTTGTCATCACTTTGGTGGGACGAAGCCCCTGTCCTTTCCTCCCCAACACTCCTGCAACAACCTGTGGACCCCCGGCTCCTGTCTCTGTCCTCGGTCCGGCTGCCTGGGCAGAAGAGGGGTGGTGCAGGCTGCAAGGCCGTGGGAGACAGATGTTGGGTGTCTCCAGTCAGCTCGTGGGGCGAGGACATCAGCCGGCATGCAGTCCCGCTGCAGTTGCCAAGGCTCTGCACCCAGTGTGCCCTGGCCCTCTGCGCAGCCCAGGGACCAGGGCTTGCAGCTGGGGTCCAAGGAGAGCCCGCCCAGGAGTGCTCTGGAGCTGCCCTGGGCTCTCCCAGGCTTCCTGCTGGGCCTGTGGGTGGAAAGTGCTTCGGCCGGCATGAATGGAGAGGTGACCTATCTCCCAGGGTGGGACCATCTGCTGGAATGTCTCCTGGACCTCCCTGAGACACAGGGCTGAGCTCAGGGCCCACCCCTGGGGACAGAGGCCACTGGAACAGGTCCAGGGGAATGTTAAAGAGAGGGTGAGGCACCTGCAATAGAAGGAAGTGCTGCTGCACCCAAGGGGCCCATTTGGGACAGGGGGACACAGACTTGGCTGGCCCTGGACCACCCCTGCAGTTGTAGAATCCAGCCCTCACTTCCCCAGAAGCCCCTGGCTCATCTCACCCTTGCTCGAGGGAGGATTTAAATAGGCTGGGGAAGGCGAAGGGAAGAGGGGCAACCGAGCAGAGGAGTAGCCGTAGGCCTGAGCAGGGGCTGGGGATCCAGGGGCCTGTGGGTGCATGCCAGGTGCATGGGCCAGCAGCAGGGTGTCACGTTGGGTCCTCAGGTAGAAGTGGGGCAAGAGGAAGGCATGGCGGATGCAGCCCAGTCTCCAGGAGTAGCAGAGCTGCAGACAAAGTAGAGGAGTCAGACCTGGGTCTCGCTGGCCCCAGAGCAGTGTTCTTGAATCTGGAATGGGGCGTCTGCATTTGCCGAGGGTCCAGGGCTCAGGAAGAGGTGGAGGGGAGGGGGCTGTGGCTGTGTCCTCCCAGCGGCCTCCCTATGTCTGGGTTCCCCTGTGGTCACCTCCAGGACCCAGGCTGAGGTGACAGGGAGACAAGGGCAGGATGGCTTGGGAGGAACTGCCCAGGGCGACCAGGGGGCAGGATGGTGCTGGAGGTGGAAGACCCCAGGAGACTGAGGCTGTCTGCTCAGGAGTGGATGCCGATGGCTTTGGGTCCTGAGTGCAGATCTAGCAGGGACAGAGTGGAGGCAGGAGGGGACTGTGATACCTTCTGCAGAATTCTGGTGACATTCACCATCGCAGCAGTGACGACAGTGTCGGCTCCGTGCAGTCTCCGTTGGCTTGTGGGGTGGGTGCTACTGTCGTCTCATTTAGTAGAGGTTCAGAGATGATGTGACTCTTGGCAGGTTCCCTGCTTTCAAGCCCTTATGCCACCTGTTAGGGTCCTGGGGGTGAATCTGCCACCTGGAGACCGACTCCCTGGGTGGCCCCCGAGCCCTAGCCCAGTCACCATGGCAGGCTATAAGGGACCCCCTGGACCTGGCCGAGGGGGCCCCCTGAGCCCCCTGAGGAGAACCGTCAGCCTGCCACGTGACCCAGCTTCAGATCTGGGGCTGCTGCTGCTGGGACAGCCTCTGATAGGGGCAGCTGGGAATGACCTTGACAGGGACATCAGGTATGCGAACTTCATCCCATGCCCCAGCAGCCAGGCAGCTGCGCCCCCTGCTGGCACAAGTGGGCGGGAAAGCGTGTGTTTTTAAAGTCCTGAAGCCTGGGCAGGAAGGGGTCAGCAAGGATGGGGGGCCTGGCTTTGCCACTCACAGGCATGTGTCCTTGATCTGTCCTCGCCTGTTTCTGAACAGTGGGCACTGGGCTTCAGGCTCTGAACCCTCCTTGACCTCTGTCTCCCTCTGGGGGCCTCGGGAACAGCCTGGCCTGGGTCCACTTGGAGCCTCCCTCATGCCAGGCCCTGTGTCCAAGCCTTGAGACCTGCCCTCTAATCGCCACTGCTCTGTGGGAAGGAGCAACTCCACCACAAATTATTTTGTTCTAAGAGAAGGACAAAAAGAAAAGGGAAGCCAGGAGGGATGGGGGCGGGAGGAGGAGATTGCCGGAGCCAGCTTTGTGCAGAGCTTTTTAACCCTTGGACTGCCAGGCGCTAGGTGGGCAGTGGCTCTGGAGGCGCCCTGTCCCCCACCTGCTCGCCCAGCAGATGCCCGAAGCCTTATCTCCCTCGTTTCTCTGTCACTCTGCGACCTTATCACTCCTGCCTGTCTGTCACTCATCAGCTGCCTCTCCCACCTCCTTATCTCCTCATCACCTCTGCGCTCCAGCTCTCCACACCCCTCCCCTTCTGCACAGCCTGGTGGCAGGGGCTCAGTCATGGTGGCAGGGACCAACGGGGGTCACCTGGGTGGACACACGGACCCCGTCCGGCTCAGACACACGCAGGGGTGTGCGGCGCATGCGCACACTCCACCAAGGCTCCGACCAGGAACAAAAACGCCCACAGAGCTGCTCCTACGCCTCACATGCGAGCTCCCAGGCTTTGTTTGTCTAGAGACCTGGACCCCACCGCACCCCCAACACGCAGGCACGGGCACAGACAGGCGTGTTAAGCCATTACACACACGCTCACACGCAGATGCGGATGGTCAGATTTTACACCCTCACTGGAGCCAGTGTGCAGGCCCCCCAGGGCGGAGGGAGGGGCAGATTCGTGCCCCGTGTACCTCTTCTTCCCTGGTCCCCGCACCCATATCATGTGCCCCGAGTGACAGAGGGTCCCTTGGGGGCACCCAGAGCTCCAGCTAAAGTTTCTGCAAAATGCCCTGGGGTAGCGCCAGCAATAAGGGGGTGTGAATGCCTGAGCCCGCGTGGAGGGGTGGCTGCATGTGTGATGCATGTGGGCGTGTATAGGTGTGTGTACACGTGTGAGCACGTGAGCATCTTTGTGTTGCTATGTGGTGTGCACATTGGCTCCACTCCTGCCACGCCCTGCCCCCTACCCAGGCCACCCTCCCCTCTGCTGCTCTCAGCCCCCCTGAGCTAGTCAGGGGATTGCTGCTTATGGTCCCTGGAGGAGGAGCCCCGAGTTCCAGAGAAGGCAGCGACAACCCCATCCTACCACCCGCAGTCACTGCCAGCTGTGGAGCCGATGACCAGGTCCTTCCTCCAGTCCATGAGAACATTGGGCCCCCCTCCCAGACCTCAGTGCTCTGTCTCAGTGACCAAAGCCAGGGGCGGGGTGGGGGCAGGGCTGGGCTGTGGCATGGGACTTGTGACAGCATGGGACAGCTGGCCTCACCCTGGCTCTGCTTCCTTCCAGATCTATAAGGACAACCGGAATCTGTTTGAGGTGCAGGAGAATGAGCCCCAGAAGTTGGTGGAGAAGGTGGCCGGGGACATCGAGAGTCTGCTGGACAGGAAGGTGCAGGCCCTGAAGGTGGGTGCAAGTGTGAGGGGTGAGGGAGGACCTGGCAGAGTGGCCCCATGCTGGGAGGGTGATGTCCTAACCTGCCGAGGGCACGCGGCCCTCCTGGCCCTCAGG
The DNA here is from genome assembly GCF_022682495.2 of Desmodus rotundus. NCBI lineage: Eukaryota > Metazoa > Chordata > Mammalia > Chiroptera > Phyllostomidae > Desmodus > Desmodus rotundus. Next base: position 131,376,186 of record NC_071394.1, on the reverse strand, counting down.
ATTCAGCCCGGGCCGTCACTGGCCAGGCCAGGCCCGCCAGACTGTGGCAGCCAAGCATGGGGCAGCAGGGCAGTTTTACGGGGAATAGGCCATGTGAGGGGTGGCCTGGGTTCTTAGGGACCCCGTGTGGGTATGATGGTGGGGCCCAGGCAGGGTCCAGCCCTCCCTGCTATTGAGCCTGGGGTCCTCTCATCCCTCTGCTCTAAGAGTGTGCCCTGGGTGAGCACCTGGCCAGGACAGCAACATGTCAGTGGCTAGGAGGGCGAGCTGCTGGCTCTGACGGGGAGGGAGTGTGAGGGGCCCTGAAAGCCTTGGAGAAAGCTATGGCGGTGTGATGCCAGGGGTCGGAGCCTCTGCTCTGCCCCTGACTTTGAACATTCCTCTGCCTCCCTCTGGGCCTCAGTCTCCCCCTCAGAGAGGTTGCGCCTCAGCTCCAAAGCAGAGAGGTTGTGAGAGGTGGGAGAACCCGCTAGGCTGCTCTGTCTGGCTGCACAGAGCTGGCCCTCCCCTGCTGCCCTGCCCACCCCAGGGACAGCAGCAGGGCGGGGCTTCCGCAGCCGCAGAGAGCTTGGGGCGAGCTCTTCAGTCAATGTCGGGGCGGGGGGATCCAAATCGGAGGCACAGCTGCAGCTGCCCCACCTGTGTTAGAGAGACGAGTCCGATGAAAGGAGTGAGGTACCGACACCCAGGACAACAGGTACAAACATGAAAACGTTACACCACGTGAAAGAAGCCAGTCACAAAAGACCGCCTGCCATGTGGTCGCGTCGCTGTGAAATGTCCAGAACAGGCAGATGCACGGACATGGAAAGCACAGTAGTGGTTGCCTAGGGCTGGGACGGGGGGCACAGGAGTGTCTGCTAGTGGGAGCAGGGCTTCTTTCTGGGGTGATGAAAATACTCTAAAGTAGAGTGTGGTCAATGGCCGTACAACTGTGAATACGCTAAAAACCACTTGTATGCTTTATGTGGGTAAATGTTATGGTTATGTGAATTATATCTCAATAAATCTACTTTTTAAAAAAAATGGGTGGGCAAGCCCACACGAGCCATACCCAGGCTCGGGCCAGGGTCCTAGCCACCCTGCCTAACCCCCACCACATCCAGGCCCCAGGAGAGAGCCAGGACCCTCTGCCCCAGGAACTGGCCCCACTGTCCACCTAGGGTCCCCTGCCTGCCCCAGTGTGACCTGGGGTCATGGAATAGGGAGAGGCTGGCATCCTGGGGCTAGAGCCCTCCCCCCCGACTGTGGACCCAGAGGACCCAGCCCGACCTCCAGGATCTCCTGGTCCCAGGTCAGAGACAACTGGGGAAATGAACTGTCACGGGGAGGAGGCAAAGCCCAGCTTTCCACCAGGACTGCGGTGCCCGTGGGTCCCACATTGTCCCCCGATCCTGAGAAACATCTGCTCGCCACCCAGTCAGCACATCGTGTCCCACCTCCTTGTCTGTCCCGGACCAGGAGCCACCCGGACCCTCCCCTTTCCTCCTCTCCTTCTCTGTCTCTCCCTCTGCCCTTCACCCCAGGCCCCTCTTGCCCACTACCCCCTTGCTTTGCTGCCCCCCTGCCCAACTCTCAAAGCACAGGCTGCCGGTCCTGAACTTGTGTCAAAACCAGTCAATTTGGGAAGGAATGCCCGTCGGGCCTGCAGGCCCGCCACCCACCCTGGCTTTAGGACCAGTCACCTCAGCAAGAGTGGGGGGCTGGGTGGCGGCAGTGAAAGATGCCCAACCACTGGTGCACCCTCTCTGAGTGTGGCAAAGCTGGAGTCCCTCCCCAGGCCCCTGTGCCCAGTCCTAGAGGGACAACCCACCCTGACAGCATGAGCCCAAGGTCTGGGGTTCTGCTCCCAACCCTGTCCCTCCACTGCACGCCAGATCCTGGCTGAGAGGCAGGGCAGGGTCAGCCTCCTTTCCACTACCTCTGCAGCCCAGCCTGGGGCCTGGTCCCCAGCTGGCACTGCGTACAAATTATTCCCAATGGAAGAATGACGGGAAAAGACATGCCCTGATTGGGCGCTTCACAGAGGGGCCGCTAAGACTTGGGAGTGCCATGCCTCTGGCCAGGATGTGGCAGAGCCAGAGTTGGAGTCCAGGCCCCTGGGACCCTAAGCCACGCCCCCGACTCCCCCGTTAGTTACTGCTGAGGTGAGCACCGAGCCCAGGGCCCTGCCTTCCCAGCACCCTCCTGGCCAGTGAAGCACCCCTGCAGCGCCCGGTCCTCAGAGGAAGGGGATGACTGGCCTCTTCTCTCCTTGGTCTTAATTATTCAGGATGAGCTTTGGCCGTTTTACATTTTAAATTTGCTATTTATTAATCAAGGTCCGGCCCTTTTCTCCTTTCCCGCATTTGTTTGCAGCCTGAGTGCCTATGGAGGAGGGGTGTTAGGGGTCTGGCCCCTCCACCTCCACTCCATTGTTCCTCTCTTCCTGGACCCCATCCAGTAATCCCGTTTAAATCCTCTTGCTCTGGTCTGGAATCTGCATTTGGGTCTTGCAAGGAGGGAGCTGAGCAACCGCAGGACAGGAGGTCGCTGTCTCATCTAATCAGGGACAGTCAGACGTTTGCAGCGAGCTTCTGCCCAGGGTGGTTTGCGGGCCAGGGTCTGGGAAACCTGCCGGTGCCTCAGCTTCAGAGATGTGGAGGGGCGTCTCTGGGAACGTCTGCCACCAGGAGGAGGGTTTTGAGCCAGGACACACGCTTTCGAGTCCCAGGCAGGGGAGGGAGGTGCCTGCTTCTTATAGCAGATTGGAGGCAGAGTTGGACCCAAACCAGGACTCTCCTGTCCCCGCTGCTGAGCCCTTGACACCCAGCCCCTCTTCCAGAATGGTCATCGCTTCGTGGATGTAGTCCTCCCTCCATTCCCTGACGGCCTGCTGTGTGCAGGCTGGTGCTGGGGCACCCTAATGGTGCTCTCGTTCCAGCCCCCATCCCTGGCCTTAGTTTCGCCCCCTGTATACAGGGGGCATGAAGGGGGCATGAGGCTGTCTGGCCCACGCCCCTGCTGTCACAATTCCAGGAGCCATCATTGCTAAAGGCCACAGTGAGACCGACGTCCCTGGGGGTCATTCCACCTTCAGCCCCGTCCCTGGTGCCTCTGCTGTGTGGATTGGATTGGAGGAGAAGCCAGGGAGGAGGCACTGCCTTTGATAAGGTGAGGAGTGTCCTCAGTTTGGGGCATTCCAGCCTGCTCCCGAGGACAAGGACAAGGGCGCTGTGGCTCAGTGGGCTTAGTTCATGGAGAACGGGAAGCCCAGGGCCAGAGCAGGGCCAGGCGCTGGGCGCTGGACCTCGCACACTCCCCTGGACACCGCCCTCCTCCGTGCTTCCACCAGTGGCCACGTGGCACTTGGTGTCCACAGGGAGATGGACTTCTGGTCTCTTCTGACAGGGGCTTGCTCTGCAATGACCTAGTGACCTTGGGCAAATCCCTGCCCTGCAGTTTCTTCCTTGGGCTGTGGAGACAAGACACTGAGTGCCCCCCCCCCCAGGGAGGCCCCGATAGATGGGCTGGGGACTCCAGTGGCCAGTGTGCTTGCCCTCGGTGGCCTCTCTGGGGAGCGTGCATCATTTAAAGAGTAAAATTAAAAACCCTTCTGCACACAGCCGCCCTGCTTTTGCCGCTAATGGCCACTTAACCCAATTAAACTGATGCATTGTTGGCAGTGTGACCGGGTCTGTTCAGGAACTGGGCCCTGGGCTGGGTGCGCAGAGGAGTGGGAGGAGTGAGCCGGGCCGGGGCTGTGGGGCCGGCGGCGGCCCTGGTCGGGAGGGAGAACAGACTGCCTGCCTGCCACTCACTCACCGCCCACTTGGGCTTCACCCGACACAGGCGTGTCACTGTGGGTACTGGTGACATTGTGGGCAGGTAATCCTGTTGTGTGGGGGCTGCCCTGTGCCCTGCATGATGCAGGCAGCGTCCCACTAGATGCCATCAGTGTGCCGCTCCCCCAGTTTTAACAGCCAACCCTGGTGGAGAGCTACTTGTCTAATGGGATGGAGACAGGCAGCCATGGTGGAGGGGGGTCCCAGGAGCCAGGAACAGAGCTGTGCCTACAGAATGGGGACAGAATGGGGCGGTTGGAGCAGGAGGAAGGTCCCTTTGACCCAAGGGGTGGTAACGAGCTTAGGGCTGCCTGGAGGGGGCAGCAAGGACTTGGGGGGAAAGTTCAGCATTGAGGCAGCTGGAGGCCAGTTCAGAACAGGGCGCACCGGTGCATTCATTGATGGGGGTTGGACGAACAGATTGGGGCAGGGGGAGGCAGGGAGGCAAGGGCCATGGTGGCGCCTACTACAGGGCTTGGCCCAGCCTAGGAGCCTGTTCAACATCAGCAGAACAGGAGCCGAGGCTGTGGCTCTGGGCTCTCGCTCTAAAAGACACAGTCAAGGTGGACAGACAGGCAGGGGCTTCTGCAGCATCGGCTGCCTCCCCCACCCTCCTCTGGGCAGTTAAAAGCGGGGCCCGGGGTGGGGGCTGGCGGTGGCTCCTGCCTCCCTGCCATTAGGAACGTGAAGAGATTTTGACCCTTCCACTTTCCCACTCGAAAGGAGGCGCAGACGCGTGGAGCCGGTGAGGCACTTGTGTGGGCGCCAAGGCCCTGCGCAGCCTTTCCCCTGATTGAGGCGTTTATGGCTGATTACTCTCCCCTCACCCAAACAGTGGCACTGCTTCCTGGCAAGGTGCCACCGCCACCCAGAGCTGCTGACTGGGGCCCCCAGGGTTGGGGGTGGGTTTGAATTTGTAAATGGGCATCTGTTGAGTGCCTGTGGTGTGGGAGCCTCGGGACCTCCGCCTGCAGGGAGAGGCTATTGAGTGAACTGGAAAGGACCTGGAAGGGACCTGGGGGCGGTGAGTGCTCAGGGAAGACCAGACAGCACTGCCCGAGAGAAACTGCCCCAGAACGGGGTCACAGGGAGCTCCTGGGAGGAGGTGGCCTGCATGTGCACAGGAAGGAAGGGAAACTGCTGGCCGCTCCCCATACATCGGGGTCCCGGGAATCAGCACCAGCCTCAGGCAGACACGCTGCTCTCAGCAACAAGGGACATGAGTGTGGGGACAGCCCCTGCCTCCCCGTCAGGTGGCAAGAGCCCAGAGTCCTCTTGAGGGCCTCTGGGCTGAGCAGGCAGGGCAGGGAGACGGCCTCCCTGGGAAGGAAGAGGGAGAAAGTGCAGGCGGGGTGGGGGGTCATGGCTGAGGGGTGTGTGATATAAAGGATAGCTAGGGCATATAGTGTGGGGGACTGAAGGGTCCTGAGGAGAAACACATCATTCCCTCATATTCGCCCACCTGCCCGAGCTAGTGGTGTCAGGGGGGGCCTGGCTCTGCCTGTCGGGCTCAGGGAAGGCTGAGCCATGGGTTCAGGGCTTGGCTCCTCGGGCCTTGCCATTGCCCTATGCAGTGGGTGTCTCTCCTGCTCCTCCTCCAAGGCACAGGGGACACAGGAGGGGAGCTGTGGTGGCCAAGGGAAGGGTCTTGGGGCCTGGGGTGCAGTGTCACTGAGGCCCACAGAGCCGGGAGGGTCAACCTACACCCACCCACCCCACTGCTGAGTTCTCCCCAGTCTGAACGTTGAAGGAAAGGGCCGAATGCAACCATGTGTCAGGCCAGGAAGCTCAGCATCCTGCTTGCAGTGACCAGCATCACCTACCTCCTGTGGGGACACCTTGGCCCAGGTGCCCCAGGCCCAGGTCTCGCCCCAAGAGGGGGTGTCTAAGCCTCTCCTGCCCACTGATTCTGCTCATGATGCCAGGCGCGTCCCCTGGGAGCACCCAGTGTAGTCTCCAGCAGACCTCTCTGCCCCCCAGCCTGGCCCTCTCCACTCCCTGGGAGGCAACATTCTCACTTTACACACAAGGAAACAGGCTCCCAGGTGACGCCAGCCCCAGCCCCTGCCTGGCTGAGACGGGGTTACCGATTCCCCTGGCTCACCCGGCTCCAGAGCCTGAGTGCCTGCCCCTTCCAGAACTCCCAGGGGTCAGGAGGCAGCAGAGTGTGCTGGCTGGGGCAAAGAAGCAGCCAGGGTGGCGGTCTGCCAGGACAGGGCAGAGCACAAGCAAGGGCCTAGGGCAGGACTTCAATTGGGGGACACTGGGACAGGTGGAGAGGGTGACTGGGTTGAAGAGGCTACAAATGCAAGCCAGGAGCTGACGCCCTCTGTTCCCTATTTAATACCCCTGCTCCCCGCCTACTGTAGGCGGGGGAATCTAGGGCATGGGGGTGGAGTCAGCCAAATGGAGAAGCCGAACGCTGGGCTCTAAGGAGACACACTGGACCCCACTCCCCGGAGAGGCCCACACCAAGGGAGGCTCCTCTGCTGCTTTTTTCTACTCCCCTCCCCCGGGAGCCTAGCCAGTAGTGGGGCGCGGGGTGGGGGACAGTGGGCAGATGCTAGGAGGCAGATTAAAAGGGCCTGCAGGTGCCATAGGGACAAACCAGTCTAATTTGGGATCAGAGAAGTGAGACATTTAATTGAATTTTAATAGCATCTGGCCCTTTGTTCTGAAATCCTTGTGTGTGAGGGCTGGGGGAGGGTGGGGTGTGTATCAGGCAGGGCAAGCCAGTGGCCTGGCTAGTCCCTCTCCTCCAGGACTCCAGACTTTGAGGAGACAGACAACAAGCTCCAGGGCCCACTGTGCAGAACAGGTGACATGGGAGGGACAAATCTAAGAAGACACCCTGGAGGAGGTGGTGTTTGAGCTAGCCTTGGGAGATGGGTGGGATTTCCAAAGGTGGAGAAAGGGAAGAAGGAAGGCACCAAGCCTGGGCCTAGAGCAAGAGTGAGCAGAAGCGACCTGAGCATTGTGGGCTGTGCAGGGACCCCCAGCAGGTGCAGACCGTGGGCCACCACTTCCACCTGATGGGCAAGGGGGTGGGGAGGAGACAAAGGCCTGAGTTCTGACTTCCGGGGTAGTAGCCTGTCTGTGAGCCTGGCTCCTCTGTAGTGCAGGCAGCCCCAGCCAGTCACCTCTCTCCCCCCATTTTCTGTGGCTTGAAATGCACAGCGAACAACACCCCCACTGTAGCCTCAGGCACTTGGGGGAGAAGTGAGCCTACAGGGGTGCTGGTGGGAGGGCACCATGCCGAAGCCCTGGCCTCAGGTTGAGGAGAAGACAGCCTCATGGATCCCCCAGCGGTCTTCTCCAGCCCCACACCTGAAGGCTGGCCGGCCCGAGGTACCAGGGTAACCCCCGACAGGGGCCCCAGAGGTGTTCCTGGAGGCGGCCAGTTGACCCTGGCTCTTCATGGGATAACAGCTGCCTCAGGTACCCTTTCCTTCTTTCGGACCCTGTCTCCTGCGCCCTGAGCATCTGGTGTGTGTGAGCCCTGCACAGGGGTTACCAGGTACAGGGACAGCGGGAATAGATCTGTGCCCACCTCCCCCCTCTCCGGGAGTGCAGTCTGTTCAAGGTGACAGTGAGGTGACTGACGCCGCAAAGTGTGGAGCCAGGGTGGGAAGCCCATGGATGTTGACCAGGCGGGGGTGATGCTGGAGATTTTTCCAGCAATGGAGAGTGAGGGACAGGGCCCGTGGCAGAGGGCGCAGCGAAGTACAGAGGCCAGAAAGCGAGTGCGTTTGCCTGCGCGCCTGGCGTCACGTGGGGAGGGAGGGTCTCGCCACTGGCCAGGCTCTGCTTCGCACATGCACAGGAGTACTGTTGAGGTGGGGCTTGAGGCAGAGCCCTGCGTGGGCCACGCCCAGTGCGGACACCGGTCTTTGGCGTCTAGAAGAGACCTTGCCCAGTGACCCCAGCCCTTGCAGTTCCGACCTTGCGCTGCCCCCAAAAGAACCTCTGGCCGTCCCTGAGTCCCTCTCAGAAAGACACAACGTGGCACATGGCGCCTGTGACCAGGCTCAGAGTAAGAAGGTGGCCGAGATTTGGGGTTCTCACCCACTGCTATGCTGCAGCCTGCACTGGGCAAATCTCACATTCTCTGGGCCTCAGTTTCCCTGCCTGTACAGCAGCAACAACAAGCATAGCCTCACAGATCTGTCATCAGAGTTTATGCCCGGGCCTTGGAGCCACCGATTCAGGAGGGGTTGCTCATGGGGGACCACGTGGGATGAGCTGCCGGGACAGGGCTGCTCTGTGCCTTTAAGGTTCCACCCAGCACGTGGACCAAGCCTGGGCTGTAGGACCTCACACCAGCCCACCCCTCTCTGGACACCTAGCCATGAGCCCATCCCAGCTCCCACCCCTGTGGGTCACGCTGTCCAGGCTGCTGGATACCTCCCGCCTCTTGGCGCAGGCACCGGGGCCCTCGTTTGGGAGGCTGGTCACGGGCAGTCGGGCCTTTGTTCCGGCCTTCCTGTGTTTGCCCACTCTGCGCCTCAGCGAATGGGAATCGCAGCATGTTTGCTGTGTCAACACCAGCTGGGACCCAGTTGCCGAGATAGCTGAGGGTGTAAGGCCCCTCCACCAGCCACCCGGGGTCTGGCGCCTGCCTGAGCGGTCGGAGTGAGTAGGCAAGTGGGCAGCTCCCAACCTTGGACCCACCCTTTCACCCTCAGGACTGCCAGGCCCCAGCTAGGCAGGCGTCTGGAACCAGCACGGGCAGCCCCGGGGGCGGGGGAAACTCAGGAGGGACCAGCACAGCCCCCACTTGGCACCGCTCCAGGAGCCACCTGGCAGAAGCGGCCTTCGGGCACTTTGAAGACCAGGTTTGGGGCTCCACCACCCCCTCTACAAATCCCTCTGACTCCCCAGTCCCATCCCCCACCCTCTCCTCCACTGGGTGCTCAGTCGTGGGGTCCAGAAGTCCAAGGAGAGGCCTGAGTGGTCAGGCAGATGAACAGGTGGGCAGATAGGCAGCAAGACAGGGTCAGGACAGTGGGTCAGAACTCCTGGGGAGGACTCTGGGTGTCCTCTAGAGTCCCAGAGAGGGACAGTGGCCTGCCTGGAGCCTGGAGAGGACCCAGGTCCCTACCCTTAGCCGAGGTGGTTCTACCACTTGGGGGAACCAGGGCCCTTGGCCACATGGCAGAGCTGGGCCTCTAAATCCTATTTACTTCTGGAAGGAGCCCCCCACCCACCTCATTGGTAGCTTTTCCAGACATGAACCTTTAAGGGTGACTCGCCCGCAAAACAGAGGCCTCAGGGCATGGACAGGGCAACCGCTGCCGAGGCAGAAGGCCGGGTATGGTGTCCGCTGCAGCACTGATGTGTCAGCTGCGCAGCCTTGCCTGGCAGCTTCCTCTCGCTGAGTCTCTGCTTCCTTGTCTGTAAAGTGAGGCAATAAGCGTTTACCCGGCAGGACTGCCGAGAGGATTGTCAGAGCTGATATGTGGCCCGCTCATAGACATGCGTGTGCCATGTGGTCATTACCGTTACCAGGACGGGGCTCGGGCTACAAGGAAGGTCCCTGTGACTTGACCTCACTTTGGGATTTCATGGGAAAGTGTCCCAGCACCCTGAAGCACTGAGGCTGAGTCTGGAGGGAAGCCTCAGAGAGCAGGGAATGTGTCTCTCAGGGCAGGGAAGAGCATCCTAAGAGAGGGAACGGCGGAGGGGGCCCTGGAGGTGGGGGTGGAGCATCAGGCAGAGAGTCCAGTGGGGCTGCCGGAGGGGGTGGAAGGGAGCAGGGTTGGACCCTCCGAGTTCTGGATCAGGGTGTGGAGTTACACTCCAGCCCCGGGGAAGGGGGTGGTTAGAGCAGGAGCCGAGGTGGTTGTCCAGAGGGGCGGAGGCCCACAGCCAGGCGAGGCAGCAGTCATGTAGCTATAGGGGGCTGAGGGAGGGAGAGCCCTGGACAGTTCCTGGTGCTGATCAAGAGGATGGGTGAAGGTGGCACGGGTGCAGACGGGGTGTTGGGCAGCAGCAGGCAGCGGAGTGAGAAAGCTGAACCTCCAGGAATCCAGGGGGTTGTCAGCAAGTGGGTTCCTTCCTCAGCAGGTGGGAACCCAGGGGAGCTTGGGGTGCAGCGGTGGGAGCGCGCAGTCGCAGGGGTGGGAGGCCTGGCCTTCTACCTGGACCCGCTTGCATCCGAGTCCCTGTGCACGTTGACCATTGGTTGCACCTTCCCGCCCAGAGCTCTGAAGGGCTTGAAGCTCTTGTGAGCATGTATCTTAGGCCCTTGACTCCGGGTACTGGGGGCCTCAGGGCCCGCTGGGGACTGGCTTTCAGACTGCTGGGCTTTGGGAGCCAAGGGCATCTTCCTGTGCACCTGCGGTGCCAGGTGCCGAAGAGTTGAGTGAGGCACCAGGAAATGGGAGGCAGCACCCACGGCTAATGTGCACTGACACCCTGTCAGGTGGGAGGGTCCTGTCCCGGGTCCAGCAGATAGTGACAGTCACTTAAACCGAGAAAATGGACCTATCTGTGCTCAGCCAATGGACGCTGGTGACGGCCCAGCTAATTAATGCATGGCCACTGCCCCACTGTCCTCTGCGTCCTGTGTTCGTGTGCAGGACCTGCCACAAGCGCAAGCCCAACCCCAAGACACAGCTCGCAGCGGGGTGGGAGGTGCAGGTGAGGAGGAGCACGTGAGAGAGGAAGGGCAGGGCTCTTCCCCGTCCAGGGCACATGTGTGCATGTACCCACGGGGGGTGTCCAGACGTGAGCACATGTCCCCGCTAACATGCACACGGCTGCTCCTTCCCGGAGGTTTCCACTCCCTGTGGCCCAGGCAGAAGCACCAGACTCCATGGTCCCTCAGTGACGCCACTGGCCTCTCCCCACCCCTGTGTGCCTGCCTAGACCTCCTTTCATCAAATATGCTCCCGCTAATCTCATCTCCCTGTGTGACTGCCATGTAATTAGCTCATTTTGCAAAATACCGCATCTGTCGTATTTTCCCCTGGTTTTCTCCTTTTCCCAGGAAAAGGTAGGAGGGGATGGAGTGGAGGAAGGTTTCCGGGCATGAGGCCACCTCATGGGTCAGCTGCGGCCCCACCCCCTGCACACGGGGCCTCCCCCATGGCACCAACACACTTGCATCCCAGACCCAGGGTCTCCTGAGCAGGTGGGGGGCAGTGGGCAGGGCCTGAGGGGCTCAGGAGGAAGAGATGGTGCCTACTGACTGGGCCCTGTCCCACGAACACCTGTTCTCCCAGGGATACCCTGGGACTACTCAGGCCCAAGCTGGGCTCAGACTGGTGGGCTACTAAGTGGCATTGCCCCTGGTGGGCATGCGATGGTAAGCAGGCTGGGGGTGAGGGGGCAGGACGCTGGATGGCGTCTGCTTGGCACAGGTGGCCGCACATGATGGGCCAACCCTGCAGCCAGGTTTGCAGCGAAATCTTGCTTAATGGGAAGCCCAGTGACCTTCATTGTCTCGTATCTGCCCACTTCTACCCATCAGATAGGTCCCATAGTGGGGCTACCCCGAGCAACCACCCCTCCCACCCCCCACCTCAAACAGGGTCTGGTGGGGATGGTGGACTGTGGACAGAGCACATGTGGAACGCCCCCAGTGGGTCACATGTGGCCCTAGCCTTGGCCCTGACAAAGCATGATAGACGGGTCCAGCCAGGGGGCTCCAGGCCTCGTGTTCCTCCCTGGGAGCAGGAGGTGGGGCCAGTGCCCTGCCCCCGCCTCCCCACCCATTCCCCAGATGGGAACCCAGAGGCTGCCAGGTCTCGCCCGCACAGAGAGCTCCCAGAGGGAGACCTACCGCAGCCGTGGACCCTGGGGTCTGGAAAGGTTGGGTTCAGAACCTGCATCTGGCATGCCCTACTTTCTTCCCCTCCGCCACCCCCACTGTCTCCCCACCTTCTCTTGCTTCAACTCCCTGGAGATGTGAATTCTCTTAAACTTTTAATTAAAAACATTCTCCTTTCTCCCCCTAAGGTTTGCTTCCCCGTGATTTTCCTCTTAGAAAGAGAGACAGGAGGAGGGGGAGGGGCAGGCGAGGAGTGGAGGTCAGGACTTCCTGGATCTCCATGGGGGCCGCAGGGGACCAGGGCCTGGCCACCCGCCCCGCCCCCCACCAGCCTATGTCACCCTCCCCAGCTTCATGACTCTGTGGAGGGAGGCATTTCTGAGGCCCTAGCCCTGGGTGTCCACCAGCTTTGAGGAATAGCACCAGCTCCGGAGAACCCTGCGTTCATTCCCACCACGTCCCACAGACCCCTCGCGAGGACCCTAGCACGTGCCCCTTGTCTGTGGCAGAAAGGTCCCAGCGTCCTGTGAGAGCGCTCTCAGCTCCAGCAGCCTTGGGGATGCTCCTCACCTCCTTGGTCTCAGGTTGGGGTGGTGTCCCTCAGGGTTCCCCATCAGCTGAGATGCAGCCCAGGCTTATGTCACGGGCCTCAAGGTCACTGGCTAGGCCACCAGTGCCTCACAGGTAGAATTCCCAGCCAGCTCAGGGGTACAAGGTCAGGACCTGGCTCATGAGATCAGAGTCCTGGGGATGCTGGGGACCCAGGTCCTGATGTCAGGGGACCAGAACAGCTCCTCTAAGTGTGGGACTGGAGTGGGCCCAGCCTGTCGCCCCACCCCCAGGCAGTGGCCCATTTGCCAACCCCTGATGCTGGAGGGAGCTGCCACCATGTCCTTGGGTCTGCATTTCAGAGCTGGAGCCCACTCCACATCAGGAAGTTCCTCCTTGAGTCAGATCATGATCCCTCTTGCTGAAGCCTAAGTCCATTTCCTTGGCTCCGCCCTGGACTTAGACTGCCTTGCCCATAAGCCCTCCCTGGCGCAGGAGACAGGGACCTCCCCCACTCCTCCGCAGGTTGAGCCCCTCCGTTTCAGGGCCTCCAGGCCCAGGCTGGGAAGCACCCCCAAACCTCAGGCTCATCTAGACACATTCCCCATGTGCCCCCCTGAGGTGCTCTCGTGATAAGGGTTACCTATCCCACCCCCAGGAGCCAGGCCCCCTCCCAGCCCCCAATGACTCAGGGACTCAAGCCTCCAGCCAGGTTGGAGCCCAGGGGAAACCAGGGGCACCACTACCGCTACTGCTAACGGGGCCCAGGCCTCCAGGGGCTGCCCCTCACCCTCTGCCACAACTTCCCTCTCCTGGGGCAGTGGCACATAAGGGGCACAGCCAGCCCTGAGGGGCTGAAACAAGGGCTCCCCTCCATTCGCCTCCTGGGCTGCCCTCAGCACCCCTCCTGACACTCCCAGGCCCTAAGGCCACGCCGACTGGCCCTGGGGACGCTCGGAGAGACATCCCATCAGGCAGGTGGGGCCGCAGCAGGATTTGGGGAATTGGCTGGGAAGAGGGGCAGGCAGGCCAGCTAGTGTGATAGCACAAGCAAAGGCAGGAGGGGCTCTGGGCAGGGACTGGTTGGAGGCAGTGGCAGCAGCAGAGGCAGAGGGAGGCCTTGCATGCCACACAGAGGAGACCCCAGGCCCCGGAAGCCCTGGCAGCCTCTTGCGTGAAGCACGGGCTTTATTCATCCTGCAGGTATGTATACCAAGCACAGACTGTGTACCAGGGTCTGTGTTGTGACACCCACCCCACAGCTGCTCTGCGGCTCTGGGCATGGCAGGTAGGGGTGACCCTAGGGGATAAGCCTGGGGTGGGGGGCAGCCTCTTTCGGCTCATTAACGGAAGCAGAAGTCCAGCTCTCCCTCTCACGGCACTGCTGTCTCCTCGCGGGCTCCTCCACGGGGCCCGTTAACTTCCAAAGCTGGTATGGGCAGGGATGGGGGGCTCTTCTTCCACTGCAGCACATCTCAGTCCGCCCTGAACCGCCTCATGCCAGGCTCTACCCACCCGTGCATTCCCCAGGCCCTGCGTGGTTACCGGACACCTCACAGGGACAGAGGCAGACCAGATCTTGCCCTCCAGTACCCTGTGGTCCAGATGGGAGACACAGGGTAGGCCAGTCACACTAGGGTGTGTAATGGGGCGTCCAGAGACAGACATCTCGGGGAGGCAGGGAAGAAGGGGTGCAGCACCACCCCACAGCTGCACGTGCGGGCGGATGCAGAGCCAGGCAGGGGTGAGAGCAGCGAGGGGAAGAGAAAGGCCCTCCCCCAACTCCGGCTAGCCCTAGCCCCACAGCTGGGGCACAGCTTTCCGAGGCTCTGTGGGGCCTCTCCTCCCCCCCGCCCAGCAGGAGCAGCCCCCAAGTCCTGCAGACACCTGCCCAGGCCCAGCAGGGCCTGGTGAGAGTAGCCTCCAAGCAGGGGATGAGAGGCGGGGGGCGGCCCCACAGGCAGTGAGGCGCCTTCCTGGGTCACCCAGCCCCAGGCCACCTGAGTGAAAGAGAACTCCGAGGTCCCTCTAGAGTTCACAGCAATGGTGGGGGAGCCCACCTAAGGCTGAAAAACAAGTGGGGGTGAGTGTGTGCTCACTGGGGTCGTCCGTGTGGCCGGGTCATGCCCCGCATGCGTGTCAGTGTGGCGCTCGTGGACCTGCACGCCCATCGGCAGGGCTAAGGGCCGGACCAGGCCCTCCACACACACTGGTGTGTGAGAGACGTGTGTGCTGTGCTGGAAGGTCCTGCGGAGCTGGGGGTGGGGAGGGAGAGAGAGCTCTACCACCTCAAGGTTCCTGCTGCACCAGCGTGGCCCGTCTCACTTAGGGGCACCCGTGTGGGCATGCTTCAGGCACCCATGATGCGCTTGGGTGTTAAAACCCATGCACACACATCCCGCCACCCTGTCTACAACCACGTGAGCGCACCCAGAGTTCACGTCCCCACGTGAAGGCCTACAGGTGGACCTACAGATGGTTCGTGCATGCGCACATGTGCATCTTGGCCCTTGCACGCCCACGTGTGTGTATCTGTGTGTGCCAGGTGAACATACACGTGCATGCTCATTCCTGCCCGGAAACCCCCATCTCTGGGTGTGCGGCCCTATCTCAGCCATCAAAGCCCTCTCCCCAGTCTCCGCACCAGTGCCCCGACAGGCAGGCACACAGGTCAGGACGAGTATCTGTTCTCCAGCCTGGCAACTGAGGCGCAGCAAGGACTTGCCTGATGCCACCAACAGCTCCAGCTGGGACCCAAGTCTCCCGAGGACCCTCTGAGTTTGACATGGCCCCACGGCTGTGTGGTGGTCCCCCCAACTCCTCTGCAGAGCCCTGTGGGGTCCAGGACAGAGGGCTTTGCAGAGCACCCTATTCCTGTCTGTTCCCCCATCGGCAGAACTCCCTGAGTCCCACAGTGGGGAACACTGAATCAGAGGCAGGTTGGGGGTCTCCCCCACAGTGGGCCTCCAGCTTACCATCACAACAGTTTGGGGAGTAGAAGCGTCACCCTGGGCCTCATGCACAGAGGTGGCCCACAGGAGTCATAAGGGATTCAGTGGCCTGTCACAAGCCCCAGCACTCCTGGCTTTGCCTCGCCTCCCCGTGCCATCTGGGGGCTCTCTCTTGCCCCATCCCACTGGCCCTGTCTCCTCTGTTCTTGCCCCTTCACAGCCCCCTCTACCCTCCAGGGGCGATTGTGGGTTTGTATAGCAGCTCCTGACACTCCCAACTAGCTCTCAGAAGGAGGCCAAGCCCTCAGCCCCCACACACCCAGCCCCAGTCCAAGCAGGGCCAGGAATCAGGCCCCACTGGGACCCCCACCCAGAGAACCTGGCCCAGGGTGACCAACCTTGTAAACCAGCCTGGCGCCCACCCTCCGGGAAGCGAGACTGGGAGAGGCTCAGCAGGAAGAGGCCCAGCGCAGAGGGCAGCTGAGCTGGGCACTCAGAGGCAGGGAACACTTGCCCTGGCAGAGGGGTGTGATGTGACAAGCGTGGAGGTGGGAGAGTGGGTCTGAATCAGCTATGTATCGAGCCCATCCCACGTTCGCATGTCTGCGCAGCCAGGTAATCATTTGTTCATTTGTTTATTCACCAAATAGTTACCAAGAACTTGGCACTAGGGCCACTGGGATGGAAAGGGCACAGCGTTATCCCTGCCTCAGAGCGAGCACGGTCTGCCAGGAAACTGCAGGCCAGGCCAGTGGAGTCCCTGACGAGGACACACAGACCCTGAAGGAGCCCTGAGCAGGGGTCTGGCCGGGCCTGGGCCTTATTTATCAGCCTTTTTCTTCACTCCTCAGGGTTTGGAACCCAGTCTTCAGAGGCCCACATAGCTGGGAAGACCCTTGGCAGTCCAGTCTACATCCTTCACTGTACAGACAGTGAAGCTAAGGCCCTGGGCCCAGAATGCAAGTCACCAGGAACCCTGTTTCTAGAGTGTAGCCATCCTGGATAGAACAAGAATTATCCATAGCCAGGCCCAACCCTGGACTCACAGGACTCTGTCTTCTTGGCACAGCACCTCCTGCAGGCCAGAGGTGGAATTGGAGGCCCAGGGACAGCTCTTTGGGCAGAGCCAGCCCTGGCTGGGCTCCCTCAGAGTGGACCTATGTCCTGGACCAGCAGGAACTGCTGGGGACCTTGGGCATTTCACTGTGCCTCAGTTTACCACCACAGAATGGCATTGTGATTGCCGGCCTGCCTACCACACTGGGTGTGTGCTGGATCCCAGGATCCGAGCTCTTCAAAAAGCCTTTCTGCTGAGGCGGGGCGGGGGGTGGTCACAGGGCTTCCCACCAGCACAGCAGCAGGGCTGAGGGCTGGCTTCCGCTCCTTCTGCGTGGCTCTTGAGCCATCCGTCACTTACAAATTCTGTTCATCTCTAAACAAAATGATTTGTTAATTTGAGTGAGTGATCGCCACTCGGCCAGGCCTCTTCGCAGGCCCGGAACAGCTTGTAGGCTCCCGGAGCCCCGCACTGCCAGCCTGGCGCTGACTTGAAGGGGTTGTTTTCGATTTAAATGAGAATTGAACGAGGAGAAAAATGTTTCTCTTGGCAATTCCTTAGGAGCTCGCTCTTCTGACAGATGTTGGAGTGTATTATCCCATCGGGCCTGCATTTCGTGGAGTAGAATTGCTAATTATTTCAGAGGCCCAGCCATAGCCAAGGAGGGGAGGGTGGTGGTGGGTGTGGCTTTGGGCGGCATCTGTTGACAGGCAGACACTGGCTCGCCAGGCCAGCGTGCCACCTCTGCAGTCCCCTCCCTGGGTCCAGGGACATTTTGGTCTTTGCTTTGTGGAGTGGCCTGTAGGAGGCAGTCAGCCCTGTTCTTGCCAGCACAGCTTTGACCTTGCAGGGAGGGCTCTGGAAGGCCACTTGGGGTCTTGGATTGCTTATGGGTCATGGTTCTGTGGGTGGCGCCGAGGAAAAGGCTCCAGAGAGGGTGGTGTCCCGGCCGTGCAAGGCCGAAGTCACTGAGGACCACACCGAGGCAGGGGCACACCTGCTCAGGTGTGTGGCTGGTGTCTTCATCACCATGGGCTCTGCAGGCACGTGGGGGGTTGGTGTGACCATGTGCTGTGTTTGTGGGGTGTGAGTGACCTGGCATGACTGCGCATGTCTATGATGGGGTGGACGTCAGTGGCTGAGCTGCGTGGGCCTTTGAGGTACAGCTCTGATTCATTTCCATCCCCAGTCCCTGCACTTCCAAGGGAAGCCTTGGAAGATGGACGGCCAGAGGGGACTGGACGTCAGAAGGGGTGGGTCATGGCTATCCAGGGTGCACGCAGCCACTGGGGGGTGCCCCAAGTTACAAAGGGCACCATGGTGAATGGACGATAGAGGTGGGTTTCCTGGTGGACATGTGGCCCTGGCAGCCAGACTGCTCTCCTTCCGGTCCATCCAGCTCAGGGACCTTAACCGCACCTGGGGCAACTTAGAGCAGGGGAGCAGGGACCCCAACATTCCTATAGAACTGGGTCTGAAGGCCTCCTGACTCCACACAGCCCAGGGCTGCTGGGAGGACAATTCCTGCTCCGATGTCCCTGAGAACTACTCCTTGCCCCCTTCCTCAGCCCACCCCTCTTTCCTGAGCCTGGAGACAAGCAGCTAGATGCCCTGTCTGTCCCCAGTCCTGGCCTGCCCAGGATGCAGCACCACGCTCCCCCCATCCCTGGATGCCCCATCCCCTCCACCCTCCTTCTCCATTACTGTTCCCCACCCCCACCAGCTCAAGACCAACCAAAGCTCCCTGGATCAACACAAAGGCGGCAGCAGCATCTGGGCAGGATTTTATGACCCTAATTAACACTGATCCCCTGAGGTCTCGGCTCTGGGATCCTGGCAGGCAGAGACCAGCAGAGCTCAAGGCAGGGAGGCCCGCCCTGTGCCTGGTCGGGGGAGATGGCATCTCAGTCCCCAGCAGCTGGGCCCTGAAAGGTGACATAGAGTCCTGTGGCCTCGGTCTCTCCCTGCCCCGAGTCCTGGGCCCTGGCAGCCGTCCCAGTGGCGAGCAATGGGAGGCTGGGGAGGGGGCGCCCAGCTGCCCCCAAGCTGAGATCCCTCCAGGCATCTCCAACTGCTCGTGTATCCCTCTCTCTCCTCTGGATGAAACTCCGCAGTGACACCCTTCCATTAAACAGGGCATGTTCAGAAGAGAAAATTGCTACTATTTTCCCCTTTTACTTCACTGTCATCAAAAATTGATCCCATATTGCATCCTTATTTCAAAGAGTGAGCTAAAAAAAATAAAGTAAAATCCCACTCCTCAGAGCAGCAGCTGCATCAAGCGTCCCCTCCCCCTACCCCCCAAAAGAAAGAAAACGTGGCCATCGGAGGGAGGGAGGGCGCAACTGCCCTCCCTTCTGGAGCTGTTGTTGACCATGCCGGACCCTTTGGGAGTGAGGCAGGCGGGGCACATGTGCGGGCAGAAGGGGACTTCGATCTGGTGAAATGTGGTAGAAAATGGGGTAATTGGGGGAGGTTAATTTGGATCTAAATGGAGCGATTCGTTATCTCAATAAGAAGCCTCTCGTTTTCCTGGGAGACGGCTGCGCCTGCCAGATGCCAGCTTGCCCATTGGCTGGGTGGTGGCTTGGAGCAGGGCCCTGCCCACCTCACAGAGCCAGTCAGGCTGGCCTCCAGAACCACTGGGTGGAGGGGGCAGGTGAAGACGGGGGATAGGAAGCAGGAAACTGAGGCTGGGGAGGGCAACTGGCCTGACGCCCCACAGAGCTCTGAGACCTCCTAACCCCTGGCCAGTGTTGCTTCCCATGGGGCCAGACGCCTCCGGAAGAGGAGAGAAGGGGTGGGGTGGGGAGTACAGTTTAATGTGGTTTATTCCCCAACTGATTCAGCAAAGTGTTGGGAACTCTTCATGTAGTAAAACATAGAATGTGAACAATAGAGATGAGACAAAAGAGCCAGGGTAAGCACCTCAGGACCAGGTCCAGTTGATTCTCCAGGTTACCCTGAGCTTCCTGGTAGCCAAAGGAAAAAGGGCGACCCAGTGCTTTGTCTTCCAATTATAGGAGATGAGACATTTACATCAGCTCCCTATGGAAGCCAAGTTCAGCTTCCTATGGAACGGTGGTTGGGGGAGGCTGTCACGATGGGGCCCCTCAGCTCCTCCCACCCTCACTAGGAGCAGCATCTGGGAGCTGGCACTTGGGCTTCAGTACTGAGAATGTCCCTCCTCCCAGGCCTCAGATCCCCACCTGTTCTTTGTCAGGGGCTATCAACAGGAGCTGCCGGCAGTCCTGGGGTCGCTGGTCACACAGGCGTGGCCAACACGAGCCGCAGTGCTGCGGGGCTGGGCTCAGCAGCTGGACAGACATGCCGACCTGTTCTGAGCCCCCTTTCTCTGAAACATGGCCACAGCGCCAGCCTCGCCCCTGTGGTTGCACCAGTCACCTGGGGACTGTGGCCCCCATAAGTGATAACTAACAACGAAGGCACCGGGGGGCAGGCAGCTGGGGACTGGTGCACAAGATTTCCTGGGTCCCAGTCCGTTCTAGCCTGATATTGGCTGTACTGTGACCACGGGGTGGGGAGGGGTAAGGGAGGAGACTGCATGTGGAAACCCTGCCCTCCCCTGTGAGAGGGGCAGGGTCTGACTCATCCTGTGCCTCTGGCAGCCAGCACAGCGATTGTTGAAAGAAGAGGGGCCCTGGGGTCACCGTTTCATTTACTCCGCACTGCAGTGGTAATTGGGGAAGATAACACAGAACAAAGTGATCACAGGCAGAGCTGAGGGCGGAAGGTAAACCCGTGGACAAATTGAGGGCTCGTTTGAGGAAGGGACCACTAGGCATGAATGAGGCAGGAGGTTCCCAGAAGGGCCCATGGGACCTGGCACACATGGGCAAGTGGCAGGGCTATGGGTCCAGGAGCCAAAGGCCCCGTGAGCCCCGCCATACCCAGCCACAGCAGGACACAGCTCTGCATCACCTGTGCCTTCGAAGATGGGTTCAGGACACATAGGTGAGGTCCCACCTATCATTTGTGAGCCTGTCTGAGCACACGTTAGTGTGCAGGCATGTGCACATGTGCATGTTTTCTCAGACATGTGATTTCTTATGTCTGCACTATGTTCTCGTGCTCACGCATGTGAACATGTGTACACATGAAATGCAGATGCACACAGCACCTCCTCCTCTAACTCCAAGCCCTCCCTGCCCAGGATTGCAAAGCCTTTGACCACACAGTCAGACGGAAGAGGCCTCCTTGCCCCCCGACCCCCACTAAAGCCAAAGGTCCTACCATCTTCATGTAGGCAGTACCCCTCAGTAGAGACTTAAGAGGCACCAGTCACAGGGGTCCCTCCTATCCCCCTTTCTTGTTGGGGGCTTTGGGAACAGAACACCACCAGGCTCCAGAGTGCTGGGGAGGGTGAGCCGGCATGGCCAGGGCCCGAGCCGGGGATGGGCCAGCAGACCTGGGCCACACAGAGCAGGGGGCTGATGAACAGGGGCCTGGAGGCTGGAGGACCCCAGTGGTCTGAGGCTGGGCCAGCACTAGGGCCCCAGAGAGTGCCTGGCTCTGTGGGTTCAGGGGAGGGAAGCAGACCCAAGGCTGGGAACCAGTTCTGTGCGTGGCCTCACTGCTCACCCTGCCCCAAGAGAGTTCCACCTCTTGCTAAGCTTCGATTTTGTCACCTATGAAGTGAGATGGGGATGGCTCCCAAAGGTTCAGCTTTGATGGGTGGATGTGGAAGGGCGGCCCTGGGGCCTGTCCAGCCAGCCCAGGACTGGAGGTCTGCTCCTCGGGGGGGGGGGGGGGGGGGGGGATGAGCCACCCTGACCTTCTGCCTCTGCAGGCCGTCATCTCAGGCAACAGTCTCAGATCCAGGCAGGGCCAAACACAGCTGCCCCACAAGGGCCACTGGACTCGGCACTGATGCATGCAAACCCCAACCGCGCCCAGGGTGCCGTGATGCCGTGAGAGTCACAGGCTGAGCCTGGCCGAACATAAGTGGAAGAGGGCTCCTGGGTGCCGACTACCCACCTTCTCCTGGGACCTCTCTGGCCTCAATCTGTGCCCTGAGAAAGGAGCAAGAACACCAAGGAAATCCAGGATGACAAATACAAGGTCGTGCAGTAAAGCTGAGGCTGAGCTCAGGCCCACCCAGGTCTCCTGCCCCCTGGGCTCCTCTCCTAACCCCATGGTGTTCCCCCATCCCACGCACGATCTGTGCTCCACACCAGCCAAAGGCCCATTTCCCCCTCACAGGGGGCTCGGGGTGTCTCACGGGTGAATCAGTGAGTGGGGAAGGGGGAGTTAGTTACACAGCCCCAGGGACAACCCCCAACCCTGCCCTCAGCGAGCTATGCCTGCAAACTGAGTAATCACCTCTGAGCCTCGGTTTCTTCATCTGCAGAAGGTGGGGGAGTGGGACCTGCTTTGTAGGGGCTGCTCTAGGGGCACGATGAGCACTCCATGGGGCGGCCTGTGACAGCAGGTCTGCGTGAAGCAGACGGTGCTGGTGCCGGGTCTTCCAGGGGCCCGGACTCCTTGCCGACCCGTGTATTTCAGGAACATTTTACTCAAAACCCCGCCTGATCACCTGGTCATGGGTTTCTCTTCTGGGTGCTGGCCCCTTCTTCAGAGAGTCCTGGGCTCCCCATCCCGGTGACATCTGACTGTCTTAGTGGCCCTTCCTAATAAGCCCAAGAGCCACTGGACTCTATGTGGCCAGCTCTTGAACGTTCTCCTGCTTTCTCACTGATGTGGCCTGGCTCCCTGGGTGGGTGGTGCCATTTTCCCATCTTCCCAGGAGGGAAACTGAGGCCAGTAGAGCTGAAATCACCCAGTCAGGACAGTCTGAGTGGGTCCATCACTGGAGGGGTCTCTCCCATAGAAGTCCAACCCAGAGGTCCTTAGCCAGCTTGTATTTGGGGGTCCCTTTCCTGAGAGATGGTATGGTGGATAGCAGAGTCCCAGACCTCCATCACACCGGAGGGGGGCTGCAGCCTGAGTGGCAAGGGAGCTGGCAGAGATGCCCCAAATAGGCATGTGCTCCATGCAGCTGCCCCACCTTCCCCAGCTGGTGCCAAGGCTCTGAGGCCGTTGCTAGGCATCTGGAAGGCCCCAGGTGGGCCCTACCTGTCGGGGCGCAGCCGCGCAGCAGGGGGTGGGCACAGGGCCCGGACAGGAGCAAGGCCGCCTCCTCCTGCCCTCGCTCCTCTCACTTGGCAGCGGCAAGCAGAAGCCATTAGCACCTGGCAGCCCGTGTCCCACAGCTCTGACAAACGCCTTAAATGTTGTCGCCAAGGCTCCAGCTGTCCCACCGGCCGCCTTTACTCCTCGTGATAACCAAGTGTCGAGGCTGATTGCAGCAGCGGGATGCAGCCCGCATTCTGCGCAGCCCCTACCCTAGGCGTTTCACCCGGCAGACAGGTTGTGCCCACCTTGCCCTCCACTCTCAGGCCTTTGTCTGCCTACCACCTCTGCCCAGGCCCCCAGCTTCGCCCCTGGACCAGCCAGCGCCAGCTTTGTGTCCCAGGTGGCAGCCAGGCTGCCACCACCAAAGCTGGTGGGCATCAGTGGGGTGGAATCCCAGACGTCCGTGCCAGCGAGTGACCCCTGCAGGGGAGCCCCTCCTTCCTCCCGGTTCAGCTTCATCTCCCAGCCTTGGCGTCCTTGTTGGTGGAGTGGGATAACCATGGGGCTTCCAGGGCTCAGAGGGAATGTGTTTGTCCGTGTGGAGCAAGGTGCAGACCCTGATGTCCTGTGGGAGAGACTCAGCCACGCCGCCAGCACAGCCCCCTGGGATGGAGGAGGAAAGGCGGCCTCAACTGTCCTGGACAGGATGCCCTCCTTTCCCCCAGCGAAGCCCATTCGTTCCTGCCCCAAGCCTCTGCCCACCTGGAGTTTCCCCTCCTCTCTGCCCTCCACCTGGCCTCACCATTCAAGTGGGGCCTGCTCTTCCCTTTTCCTGGAAGCCCTCCCAGCCTGATCTAACCACAGGTTTTACATGACAGAGTGGTCCTGGCTGCACAACACTCTACTCATTGTCTGTGTTCACCCCCACACAGCCTCGCGGTCAGGACTGTCAGCAGCCTCGTTAGAACTGAAGTTGGTCGAGGTTCAGAGAGAGGCGAGCATCCTTCACACACGCCGCTCCTGGCTGTGCCTGTGGAGTGCTGTGGCCACTGATCAGGGGAGTAAACTAAGCCCCACTCTCCCGGGGGTCTGCCAGAGTGGACGGGCACCCCTGCCCTCTTGCTGACCTTGAGGGCTTCCTTCCTGAGACCCCAGCTGCAAGCACACCGTCCAGGCCAGATCTGGCGGTCCATCTCTGAGTCCCTGGGCACTAGATCAGCTGTTTCTAGGCTCCCTGACCTTCTGATGAAGCTGGAGGGTGATGGGCAGAGAAAGGTAGACTGAGGGGTCTCTGCCTGTTCATCAGACTTCCCTCAGGGGTGCAGAGGGGTGGGGCCAGCGGTGAGGGAAGTGACTGCGAGGGGTCATGAGATGCTAGCACAGGAGTCACCAGGGCGATGGCAGTGGAGGTGGTGGGGCAAGTGGAGGCGATGCCGACAATGGAGCTGATGGTGGAGGTGACAATAATGATGGTGGTGACCATGATGATGAAGATGAAGGTGGTGATGGTGGAGCTGGCAGCAATGATGATGGGGGTGCCCCTGGGGTAAGGGTGGCGGTGGTGATGAGAATAACTTTAGCAACGACAACGGGCATAATGCTGGCGGTGTCGCTGGGGTCGTGAAGGTGACGTTGGCAGTAGTGTTGGTAGTGGTAATGGAGTAATGTTGGCAGTGGTGACGGGGGCTATTGGTGGTAGTCATGGCGATGTTGACGGTGGTCAGTGGAGAACTGGTGATGGCGATGGTGGCACTGGAGGGGATGCGGGTAACAGGGCTCCCTATGCAGTGTACCTCCCGGGGCAGCCCTGTCCCCCCACCCCCCCGTGCTAACTGGAGGCAGGACGCAGTGGGGCTTGCTTGTTGCTTTTTTTTCTTTTAACCTCCAGTGAGCACAGCCTTCTGGGTAATGAGATGCAAATTGACAGAAAAGACAATGAGCCAGCCTGCGGCCGGTGGGGCAGCTTTTAGAGTCAGGCTGATTGCCTCTGTGCCAATTTGCATGGCATTAGCTGTGCACGTCTCTGCCAACAAGCTTGTGCATTTCATCAGAGGTCACCTGGCTGGTTGCTTCCAACAAGGGGTGGTGACCTGTGGTCCAGACCAGGGACAAGGGCAGGGCCACTCTGACCCTGACCTGATCTGGGCCCCAGGACATGGAGTCTGAGCCTGTGAGTTGGGGCGGGGGGGGGGGGGGGGACTTCAGTCAGCCGGGGCCTCGGGGTCAGAGCGCACGTGTGGCAGGCCCAGGAGAGCTTGGTTGACCAGCACTGTGGTTCCATTCGAGCATGTGTTGCAAGGCTGACAAACAGGTCTCAGGCAGAAGCGGGCCGGCCCTGGCCCAGGTGCCCCAGTACAGGTCTGGGCTCTGCCCCAAACTGGCACGGTGGCCTGAGTGGTCCATCCAGGCCTCAGCTTCCCCATTGTACAGCGGGGCCCCAGCCTCATTGTTTCCACACTGAAGGTGGCAGTCATCAAGCCAGGCCCTGCCTATGGTACAGCCAGTAAGAGTGGCTGTGGCCAGTTCTCCATGTCAAGGTCACATGTTGCATCCTCTGTGAAGTCCCATCCTGTCACTGTCACCATCATCCAAGCTACCTGGAATCATACCTGGGGTGGGACCTAGAGGGGCCCGGGTGGTGCAGAAACTCGGGCGAGTGCCCCAACCACACCCTGTAGGGGCCTGGCCGGCCCTCCTGCTCTGTCTGTGGTGCTGAAAATCTGGGCCCAACCTGCCCTGGGGTCCCTGCTGCCATTGCTCCCCCACCCCTACACCCCCTGGACCCCAGTGCAACTGAAAAGACTCCACTCCACGCCGCCCCCCACCCCGGGGCAGATGACAGTGGGCCAGGGGGCTCCTTCCCTCTGCCCTCCACCCCTAGCCGGCCCAGTGCCCCATCAGGCACATCCCGGTGCCTTACTCCCTCTCCCCCCGAGTTTGGGCCTAATCAGAGCTAATCAGAAAATTATGAGCTGCCTGATTACTGATTAGATTCCTAATGTTAATAGAGTCGAGAAGGACCCGCTCAGGCTGTGTTTTAGGGAAAAGTGTAAAAATAACATCCCGGGAAGGGAGCACGGTGGCTGGAGGGGTTTGGGCTCTGCTGTCCTCACAGGCAGGGGCTCAGGCTACACTTTTCTCATTGGGGGCGACGCTCAGGCTCAGTGTTAGCAGAGGGTCCTCCTAGCAGTGAAGTCCCTCCCCCAGGCCGCTCTTGCTGCCCAGGCCTCCATCGGGCTCTGTGCTCAGGCCCGCGGGCAGCCAGGTGGGGTATAAAGGAGAACTTACCCCCGGTACAGCACACGAGAGCGGGACCATGTCTGCACTGCTCACTGACCTACTCATGCCTGGAACAGGCCAGGCACACAGTAGGTACTTAATAAACGTCCGACAGGAAAGAGGGAAGGCACATCAACCCCTTTCCACTGGAACCACCACCCTCTGCTCTCTGGCCCCTGAGCTGTTGGGGCGGGGGTGGGGGGTACAGAGAGGCATCTGAGAAGGCTTCTTGGAGGAGGGCATTGGAGCACGTCAGGAGAATGCATGGGGCCGGGGCCAAGGCCCGGCATGCCAACTCCCCAGGGACCCAACTCCTGGCCGATATGGCCCGATGAGGGGCCCATGGCCACAACCCCCAGCCCCTCACTCCGGCAGGGCCCAGTGGCTTTTGCTTCCAGACCATCTCGCCACTGACTTGGCAGCAGCTGGGTGGGGTGTGCGGATGACATTTTCACAAGGTCCAGAGGGGGCTGGGGTCCCCAAGAGCAGATAGCTGCAGCCCAGACCCCAGGGGCCACCCCTTGGGCCCGCTGCACAGGGCGCCCAGGGAAGCCCATACTGAGCCTCACCCTTACCCCTGCACCATCTGGGATCTCCACACTCTGTCACCCTCGCTGCTTCTGCTCCAGCCTCTACCGTCTCCATCCCAGGGAAGCCCAGGGCCTCTGAGCCAGCAGGGCCTAAGGGCACCTCCTGACTCGCCCCCGCCCCACTGACCGTAGTGGAAGCTCAGGCCTAGCACTGAGGCTTCCTGAATCCGGGCACCCAGTCCCTGCCCTCAAGAGATTACATCTGGGACACCACAGTGATGGGGAGACTCCAGGGGGTTCTGCAGACCCAGCCTGGTGGGATGCCAGGCTTCCTGGCCCCAGGGTGGGGGGCAGTGGTGTGAGCCACAAGTCCTCAAGGATGAGGAAGAGGAGGCCAGCTGAGAGAGCAAAGGGCACTGGGGCGCAGCATGGACAAGGGTAGGGGACCAAGCATGGCAGAAGGGAAGGGTTGAAGGTCAGCATGGTAGAAAAGTGGCCAGGTGGTGGGGGCCAGGCCACAGAGGGCCCTGTAAAGGATGGCTGCAGGTAGGGCAGAAGTGGTCAAGGCAGCTCCAAAGCCCTAGATGGGGACCCAGGGCAGATCAGTTGGGTTGGAGTGGGTTTGGGGGCTCTGGAGAGGTCTGAGCTAGCAGGGAGAGGGGGATCATGGGAGTAGGGGCCTTTGGAGAAGAACAACTTTCAAGGGATGCCCTTGGGGAAGTGTCGGCCCAGCTTAGGTGTTGTTGGTGGAGTAGGATGCGCACATGGACCCTAGGTCCCTGCCTGGGGCAGGGCTGAGCTGGAGGCCAGGTCAGGGTGCTGGGGGGCAGTGGACAGAGGTAGTGCTGGGGAAAAGGGCAGTCCATTGGAATGAGCTTCAGGGAGGCCCAAGAGAGAAGCCAAGGGTAGGGAAGCGGTTGGATTGGTGGGGGAGCAGTGGGGAGGTCCCTGGGGTGAGGCTGAGGGGAAGGGCAACCCTGGACCTGGAGCTGGATCTCATTTCCACAGTGAGTCCGCACCTCATTCCCTGCCCACATCCCCACAGCCCTGGGGGTAGCTGGGGGGCATTCTGGTCTCCCTTATATGGGTGAGAGACTGGGGTCCAGAGAGAGAACAGTGCTTCCCAGAGTGTGTGGTGGGCCATTCCCCAAGCCATAGGAGCTCAGGCCTCCCAGCCTGTGACAGGCATGCTCACACCCAGGCACAGACAGCCACTTGTGTCTCCAGAATGTGGGCCAAGGAGGGGAATGAGGGCAGTGGCATGTCCCGAGGTGTGCTGGGGTAAATGATGTCACCCTGCTCCTCTCCCCAGGTGGTGGCCCACGGCTCCGGGCCCAATACCCTTGCCTGATGCTCTCTGCATGTGTTTTAAAAGGATGGAAAAGCGAGGAAAGTTAACAAAACTGGCAAATTTATGAGAAACTCACCTGGCTCACCAGGGACCAAGTCACCCAATGAGATGGGCAGCTTCCATGCTGGGGCTGAGGGGGTACCAGCCAGGGCGGCGGGTTCTCCCAGCTGTGAGTCCACTAGGGGACTGTCGTGGGCAGGGTGGCATCCTGGAAGGAACTCCAGCAGGCTCGGAGCCCACCTGACCCAGACCTTGGCTCAGGCTCCTTGGGGATAAGGTATCTCCCTACAGCTAAGCTCCGGGGCCACAGGCCTATTGCAGACCTCGCACTGTGTAGTGATTTATTGGCTTATTTCTCATGGGGAACCTCTCACGGGGGCCTAACAGGGGACCCAGGAGCAGCAGCAGTGACCAGGCAGCTCCCAAGACCGGGCCATCCCACCGCCCTTGGCACAACGCTGTCCTGTTCTGAAGCAGCCCAGTGCCAGCGGTGAGCTCTCCTGGGGGCGGGTGTTCTGCCAGCCCCAGTCCTCGAGCCCCATCCACCCGTCACTCGTGGCTTCTGTCCTGCAACGTGTCAGACCCACTCTTTCTGAATTGCCCATGGTCCCCACTGAAACCATTGAAAGTGGAAGCAGGGAAGCAGTGGAATTTTTTTTAAAGATTTTATTTATTTGTTTTCAGAGAGGAGAAAGGAAGGAGAAAGAGTGGGAGAGAAACATCAATGTGTGGTTGCCTCCCCCAACTGGGGACCTGGCCCACAACCCAGGCACGTGCCCTGACTGGGAATCGAACCAGCAACATTTTGGTTCGCAGGCCGGCACTCAGTCCACTGAGCCACACCAGCCAGGGCAGCAGTGGAATTTTCTTACCCGAGGGCCACCTCACCAGCCCTCCTTCCTGGGAAGGAGGGTCCCAGAGCCCATCCTTCCTATTCTTGGTATTAAAACGTCCACTTTTGGGTAACAGG
Source organism: Desmodus rotundus (assembly GCF_022682495.2). NCBI lineage: Eukaryota > Metazoa > Chordata > Mammalia > Chiroptera > Phyllostomidae > Desmodus > Desmodus rotundus. The sequence goes on along the minus strand of NC_071394.1, from coordinate 131,347,805 downwards.
GTAGTGTGAGAGGAGAGAGTGTTTCTAAATGTCCTCCCGAGGCAAATACAACCTAGCAACCGGATGTTCTGGGAAGCCCCGTCTGGCCTGAAATCCAAGGCCCTGGGACACCAGGTCCCCCAACCCCATCTGCCTCTTCACGTTTTTCCTGGGAAATTAAAACACAGGAAAAAGCAGGAGAGGTGCCCGCCATGGGAACCACAACAGGAACAAGGTTTTCCTTGTTACATGTATTCTGACCTTTTTAAAAAAGAAAGAAAGAAAGAATCCATTTTACTAAATGTTTTTCATCAACTCGTGGAGGACGCGTGCCGCTGGTGAGGGAAAAGGGCAGGGAGCCCGCTGCGCTTTCCCCGCCCAGCTCCGCCCCAGCTAGGAGGCTTGTCATTTTCCTTCGGGGTGGGTGCGGGAGTTTGGCTGGGGTCCAGGGTCCGGGTGTTCGTTTTCCGTTGTTCCCGTGGTGGTTGTACCCTCAAGCCGGGAGCACAGTTGACACAGAAAGGCTGAGTCTGACGTGTCCCGGGTCAGGAGCTGTGTGTCTGGGAGGATGGATGCAGGAAGGGGTGAGAGAAGGGACCTCAGAGGGCAGGAGGGCAGAGCCAGCAGCATCTCCGTCCGTCACCTGCCGTGTGCAAGTCGTGGGCCCTGGTGACGCCCTTCCTTTTCTTCGCCCCTCGGAATCCAGCAAAAGGGGGGATCAGGGCAGGACATGCCCTCGGAAGGCCATGGGGAGTGGGGTTGTCCCCACAAAGCTCAGGGCACGTCATAGGCCATGGAGGGTAGCGGTCAAGGTAGCTGTCACTCAGGCAGCAGGCACCGTCTGCATGCACCTCCCACCGGAGAAGGCCAAGTTGGGGTCCTCCCGGTCCCTGCCTGTGGATGGACCTGCTTGGAGCAGGCCGTAGGCAGACGGACAAATGCCCACTCGGGCCACTATAGCAGGAAGGAGAGAGGGCAGGCTGGGACCCCCACCCACCTGCACCGCTGCCCCTCTTGCCAGCCCTGGGGCTGCAGCTCCCTCTTTGCTAAGCTGCATCTTGCTTCATTATTATGCAGATATTTTAATTATGCAGATATGTTTTTAGACAGTTTTAAATATGTATATTATTTACTCATTAGACCATAACAGCTCTGGAAATTGGAAATCTGTATTTAGTATCTATCAGTGCACAATACAGGGCTAATCCAGGGCCCGAGCACGGGGAGGGAAGCAGGTAGTGAGGGTGGAGCTTGGGGGTGGGACGGGGACTGCTGGGCACCCTGATGCTTACCCCCTCCCAGGGTCGGGGCCTCAGGACACCAAGGTTGGGGGTGGGCTCAGAGCAGCATCTGGGAGGCCCGATACTGGTCCCCTCCCCTGGGGGGAGGGCAAAGCAACCGCTCCAGGGGCAAGTGAGGGGCACCTGAGCCCAACCAGCCAGGCCCCGCCTGGTCCTGCTCTGGGGCATCTGCTGCCCAGCCCGCTGGCCAACCTGCATCAGGTGCCTCCTCCCCCACTCCCTCCCCAGGGCCCTGGGGCAGTGGCACCTTGCCTGCAAAAGGAAGGGGAACACAAGAATTCACCTCTCAGGGGACTTGCTGGGGACAAGGCGAGGCGGGGAGAGCGAGGAAGAGGCCAGTCTGCCACCTGTTGTTGGATTAACTGCGCCAGTCAGTGAGGCCCTGGCCTGCAGTAGGAGCTGGGGGCAGCGCCTGGTGTCATCCTGTCACCGAGACCTTCCCTGCCACCCTCCCACAGTGTTCTCGGGGCATCTGCTGGGTGCTATGTCCTGTGCCCTGTAAATTCAGGGCTTGTGATCCTAAACCTCTTATATCCTCTCGGAAGAGGGAGTAGTATAACTAAGGCCCCAAAACCCGTCTTCCCTCTGGGCTACACAGAACAAATCCTGTTTAATGTGCAGTCGCTTCCCAGACCCTTCCAGGCTGGGCCAGCTCCCAGGAAGGAGAGGCCTCCGAAGGGATGAGAAGCCAGAGGCTCCAGCCACGAGCCTCCAAGCCCCACCCCTCCCAGCATGCTGTGGGGCCCTGCCCTGCAGGAGTTGGCCATGGACCGGCACCCACCGTGGCCAGGCCCCTTCTCGGGCTGGTCACCCGCTGCCTCGGTTCCATAGCAATGGGAACATGTTCCGCTCGGTGAAATTGGAAGGTGTCTGTGGAGGGTGCTGCTCCCCAAGGGAGCTCTGTCCCTAGCCCAGCACCCCACCAGCCCTCTTTCTTGCCTTTTCCTGGAGGAACAGTTTCCAGAGCTGAGGGAAACTGAATGTTAAGTGATACTCCGATTATTGCTTCCAAAATGCCCACTGTTACTGTGATGGACTTGGCCATGAGCAGCCCCGCTTAGCAACCCCACCCCAGTTTCCTCCAATGCGTTGACCTTGGCAGGGACATCGCAGGCCAGGTGAGCCACCTTCAGCGACATTGTGGCAGCATCACCCTCCTAGACAGCCCTGGGCCTCAAGATTATGACGAGGAAAGGGGGTTCAGAGACATTAAACCTCACAGCTGGGGTCACATAGCTGGCTGAGCAGAGTCGGACTCAAGTCCAGGCCTCTACTCAGGTTCAGAGCCACTCGGACCTTGATGTAGCAGATGTTCATTGTGTACCTACTGTGTGCCAGAGACCAGGTGACTGTAAACTTGACAGCTGTTAGATATGGCCCCCACCACGCTCCAAGCTCCTGAGAAAGCGGACATGGGTTCTCTGAGAGCCACAGCAGGCCGATGAGGGCTCGGCGGGGCTCAGGGAGTGCTTGGGAGGAGAATGAGGGCTGAGCTAACCCCGCAAGGGTGAGGGCGTGAGCCAGGCCGGAGGAGTCTGGGCGAGGGTACACAGGCGGGTGCAGCAGATGCAGCGCCCTGTGCCGGGGAACCAGAGACCTCAGGTGGCTGAGAGAGCAGAGCCCAGAGCCCAAGCAGGGAGTCAGCCGGTCCCAGGAAACAGGCACTCAGGGTCAGGAACCGGAAGGAAGCCTGTCCCCCCAGCCAGGCAGGAGCTTGGAGATGGGACTAACCTGTGGCCCCACCTCTGCCTCTGCCCTGCTCAATCTTTGCAGGTTGTCCCTTCCTCTCTGGGCCTGTTTTCCCCCATCCTGCCTGCCCCCAAGCCATAAGGAGGACCTGGAGAGTAGAGAAGGAAGCTTCTAGAGGATGAACCTTGGGGCAGGAAGTGGGCACAGACAGGAGCCCAAGGCTCTGAGTGTCTGCTGAGGGGAGGGAAGCCCATGGGCTGGGCAGGGGCAAAAGGAAGCTTCCAGAGGCAGGGACCCAGTCTGATGGGGCTGCCTGAGATGGTGGGGAGCACAGCCCAAGCAGGGAGGGTAGGTAACAGGGGAAGGTGCAGAGGTGGGTGAGAGACTCGGTATTTAGAGCCAGCGAGAGGAGCCCAGGGGAACACTTCCTGGGGGCAGCATCTGAGGATTGGAACAAGGGGCTGCCAAGTGCCTGCCCACTCGGAGTGGGTGCATTACTATCTGTGTATCCAGTTTATACACAGGAAATTGAAGGCCAGGAAAGCCACTTGATCAAGGAGAGCAGGATTCAAACCCCGGCCGATGCTCCAAGGCCGCAGGGCCCAGGCTCTGAGCCCCTGTTGGGGCCCCTCGGACGTGCCCGTGGAGGATCCCAGCCCTCCCACGCTGCCATCCTCATGCCTGACCGGTCACGGGCAGCCCCAGCCCACCCACTCCCCCGCCACCTACCGCCCAGCCCTTCTTCCCGCACCACCAGGCCTGTGTGTTTTGCAATTTCCACACGTTCAGCGCCTGGGGATGGACTGATTGATCTGTAACACCGAAAAAATAATAATGGCTTGATCGTTACTGAGGATTAAAAGTAATCCTTTCGCTGTGGCTATTGCAACTCTGTTATTCACAAGTCAGCAGGCTGACCCCGGCCTTGGGGCCCGTGGGGCTCCAGGAATTCAAAGAGGCTGCAGGTTGGGGCCCTCTCTCCTTGGGGCTGCCTCCCCTTGGCTGCTGGGCTAGGGAGCAGAGGGGCTGTAGCCCCACGCTCCTGGGGCCTGTGAATCCCGGGGGCAGAGCTGAGCCTTGAGAGGGTAAGGGAAGGGGGGCATGCAGCAATTGCCTAAGGCTCCCCCAAGAGATGCAACCCCCGGGACTGCCCCTTAGGCTTCACCCCCTCTCATCCAGGCCAGAAGCTCAGCTTGCGTAATAGGTGCTCAGTTAATAGCAGTGACAAGTATCGTTAGCCGCACATGTCACACAGCAACGTCTTCTGCAGAAGGGCACTGCAGGCTTGTGAATGAGGGGCCTCACCCACCCTGGGGATTTGCGGTTTAGGCAGAAAGGAAGCCCCACGATGGAAAGGGAGGGGCAGGAGCTGGGCGCAGGTGGGCCCCTGGGGCCTCAAGAAAGCTATGTCTTCTACGTGCAGAGCCGTAGGGGGCTGCTGAGGATTTAGGGGCAGGGGGTGGCCACATGCTCAGAGCTACATTTTAAAGGCTCCGGGTGCCATGAGGAGAGTAGATGACAAAGGCAAGCGAGGATGCAGGAGCCTGAGGGAGGACGGAGCCAGGGCTGGGGATGTCAGCAGGTGGTTTGAGCGATGTCCGGGGTGAGATGTAAGGGGCGGGTGGAGCTCCGGGGGCCTGAACATCACCCCAGGAGGGCGTCCAGGAACTCAGGAGGGGCCCAAATTGGAGGCAAGACTCGGGAGGTGTCTGGGAGTAGAGAGGCCTGTGGTCCCTGATGCTGGGTAAGGCAGGTGGGGTCGCAGGATAGGGGATAGAGGCCAGGAGGGGCTCTGCATCGTGGAGTGAGGGGGTTTGATTCCAATAGGGACTTTTCTACCCTGTCCTGGGGGACTCCCAGGACTCCCAGCCTCACAGTGCTCCCAGCATTCAGTGCTCTTGGCCTGAGAAGGAGGGAACGCCAGGCCCAGCAGGAGTGGGGACGTTGGCTCTGGACAGCCCCGGAGAGTGGAGGCTGCATCTGCAGGGGTCACACCGTGCCCCCCACACTGTCCTGTGCTGGGGGGAAGGATAAGTTGGTCACCCGTGTCCTGACGCCCATTTCCCCCAAAGGCACAGCTGCCAGGCTCTATTAGAAACTGCCCTCTGGGGCCCACGGGCCACACAAGGCCTGGACAGAGGGGCGAGGGGGGGCGGGGGGGTCCTGAATGCCGAGAAGCCAGGAGGCAAGACGTCACCGTCCTACCCACAGGATGGAGTGGGTCAGGGTGGGGGACCAGAGCCCCTCCCCGGACATTGTGGGCCTGTGTAGTGTGCCTTCTGACCTCGATCATGGGCTGGGCAAGGCGGCCGTGTGGTGAGGGTCAGGCTCAGGGCCCAGCCCTGCCCAGCCCAGACTGACTTTGACCTTGGGCAGGCAGCTTGCCATCCCCATACCCGGGGGTCCTCATCTGAGGAGGACATAGCAGGCACTTCATGACCAGTATCAGGTACATACGATACGTTGCTGGCCTGAGGTGACCTGTTCATGGTGACAGTTGTTGGTGACAGGACTTCAGTTCATTTAGCTCTATGAGGGGCCCCGGAGGGTCATCTTCAGGAGCCCTAAGACTTTCTGGAGGATCAGGATCCAGAGAAGTGCAAAATAAGAACCTCAGCGGTCTAAGCACCTCCTCCAGGAAGCCTTCCCTGATATCCCAGGTTCCCACAGACCTGAAACACCTCAGCTAGTCCAGCCCTGGTGGTTCCAGCCGGTTATGTGTCTGTTTCCCCCTCTGGACCATGAGAGGGACAGGCTGGTGCTACCACATCTCCACGCATCGGCATGGCGTGGTGTCAGGCATGCTGGGTAGCAAGGTGTGAGATGGATGGGCAGGTAGCTGTGCTCACAGGCACAGGGGCCTCGCTGGAGGAGGCTGCAGGAACCAGCCCCAAATGACGGGCCAGGCTCGTATGAACAGAAGGCGTGGAGAGCCCTGTGGGGAAGGGAAGGGGCTCAGGAGCCAGAACAGGGACAGTGGTGGTGGGCCTGGGGCGGGGGTGGGGGGGTGGCAATGGGCCCTGAGCAAGCTGGGGCAAAGGTGCATGAGTGAGGCCCTTGGCCACTTTCCGCAGCTCCCCAGCTTCTGACCTGTCTGTGCTCTGTCCCCAGAGATTGGCTGATGCTGCAGAGAACTTCCAGAAAGCCCACCGCTGGCAGGACAACATCAAGGTAAGAACTGCAGTGCCGCCCCCCCAGCAAGGGTGGATGTGCGCAGGGGAGTCTGCCCAGGAGGGGCACCGGGGGCTCTGTGGAGTGGAGCAGGAGCCCCTCGGCCCTGGGACACGGGGTACCAGGGATTGCTGTGGAGCCCCGGTGAGCAGGCGGCTGCTCCAAAGTGATGCTCCCCAAAGCAGGTGTCGCCTTGGTGGTTAAGGAGGTGCCAGACTCCTTGGGGAGCCCCCAGGGCCCAGAAGCCTCTTGACTGCAGGATCTCTCCAACTTGAATACCCTGACCTGAGAGAGACGCTAACCCCTTCCCTGGACTTCCCCGGGCCCTCAAGCTGGGATCGGGGACCAGGCCATCACAGCCACAAAAGCCTCTCCTTCCGGCGCTGTAACTCAGATGGAGCTCAGGCATGGGGGAGGGTGGGAGCGAAGCCATGTTTGCCTGATGCTCACTGTGCCCCACCCCCAATCCATCAGTTTGCCTGTCTGTCTGTCCCACTGGTCCCTTGGGCAGGGTAGAGCTGTAGTCACCCCCTTCTACTGTGGGGTCAGGGCCCAGCTCCACCCCAGCTGCCAGGCTGAAAGACGTTAATTAGTGCTAATGGCGGGCCCATTAGCCAGCATACCACCCGCCCCGCCTGCGCTGCTGCAGGGAGAACTGGCCTCAGCTGCAGGTGGGGACTGGCCGTGCCAAGAGATACAAGGACCTGTGGCTGGGGCAGGGATGGTGTTTTTGTCCCCCACAGGCACACCCCCCCACCATTGAAACCATGTACTTCCCAGTGACCTTCGGGAGGTGACAGATAGGAGCCCTGTTCCTCCCCAGCACTCAGGGGGTGCACCCGGCCTGTGCCTCCACCCCCATGTCACACTCAGGCCCCTCATGAAGGCCAGGCCTTCCTGCAGGCGTGCACTTACCCTCCCTGCCCCCCAGGTGGTCCCAGTGCAGGCCGCCCAAGGCCAGTGCCCAGCGGGCCCCTCTGTCTGCCCCACTCATGGCCCCCCAGCCTGGAAGCAACCGGGCCTGACTTAGTGCTGCCCATCACCGGTCCCCATGCCTAGCCCAGTGCCCTGGGGACAGATTGACCAGGAACAGCTGGGAATCGGTCTTCTTACCTCTGAAGTGGAGAGGGTGGCACGCAGCAGCCCTGGGCACAGAGGAGATGCTCAGCCTGTGGGGGCCAGACTGGAACCCCCTGCATGATCAGTGGGGTGTGGCCCTCCCGCTGTCAACAGCACACAGTAGGTCTGCACCTAGACCTCTGAGAAACAGACAGTGGTGTACCCATATTCACACATGCATACCCTGTCAACACCAGTGTGGGGACTTGGGGGACCCCAGAGTCTGCAAGGTCAGAGCTAGGACAAGAGAGGGAGGGGCGAGATCTCTGGGCATGAAGCCCCCTCCCGCCCTTCCTAGTCCTGGGCCCCGACCTCACACACCTGGCCCTGGCAGGGGCCGGGAACCTGTAGTCACAGGCCTTGGACACAGTCATTGGACACCAGAGAAACCATAGCCCTGGCTGGCAGGCAGCACCGCCATGGCCCCTGCAGACAGGCAGCTGGCGCTCGGGCGCCCCTAACACGTAGGGTAGATGAAGAAGGCCCACCTGCCAGATGCTGTACCTGGCTGCAGCATCTCACTGCACCACCAGGAAGGAACTGGGCTAGGGTGTGGATGGGGGAGGCAGGTGCGGCCGCCCCAGGGCCTCAAAGCCCACACCAGGACCTGTAGGAGACAAAGCCCTGCCCTGGGGAGTCTGATGGCAGAGGTAGTTCTGCCCATGAAGACTGGGCCAGGCTGGAGTTGCTGGCTGGACAGGACAGGTGGCCTCCCTGGCCTGAGGTCGGCCCCAGCCATCAGACCTGCTGCCTGCCTCTCTGCCAAGCCAGCGACAGACGGCTCTCTCAGAAAACAGTCCTCTTGGCCGAGAGGAGCTGGCGGTGAGCCAGGCTGGAAGGCCAGGCGTCCGCACAGGGGTAGCCGGGTAGCTGGCCCGGGCAGGCCACAGAAGCCCGGTGGGCAGGCCGTGGTCAGGTCTGGCCAGGCCCCGCATCCGCCCACCACAGCACCAAACTGCCATCCCCCATCGTCAGGCACCCTGTTCCCCACCTGCCAACATGCCTCGTGCCCTCTCTCGGGCCCAGCTCCAGCTAAGGAGACTGTGTCGTCTACCCGAGGCCCACGGGGGCCCCCAGCCCCACCCCTCGTGCATCATCGATGTACAGAAATGTACATGAGGGGTGTGAATTCACAGGGGGTGACCTCCGACCCCTGTCCAGTTTGAGCAAAATGGCCCCCCGAATACCAGCCAACAGAGGGTGGAGGGGGTGTGAGCCATGTGGGCCCCAGACTGTAAGGACGTCCCTTTCACCCCACCCAGGGAGGTTCTGATACACTCATGCCCCTCCCATGAAGTTGCAGGCATAAGGGGCTCCCCACCCGTGGGGAACAGTGGCCCTTCCCCCTGAGGAGGCCTACCTCCTGTCCTGTAAGCAGCCTCAGAGGAAGCAACATCACCCCTGTTTCATAAGTGGGAACCCTGACCCTGAGGCAGAGTCTCATGGAGGCCGCAGTGAGGCTTTAAAAGGGCTTCAGAGGCACCCTTGCCTCACCAGTAAGGTAAGGGGTCACCTGGGCGTCCTTATGGGGCCACTGGGGTCTGCACTCACTGCTTGGGACCCCAGAGGTCAGGTCAAGATTAGGGCCAAGACGCCTTGTCATCGCTGGGTGGCACTGCCTCCTTGTCCAACCCACAGTGGTGGACAGCGGGCATTGTGCAGGCCCAGCAGGCCTGGAGGCCCATCCAGGGACCCTCCCACCTGACCCTAAAGGCCCCGTCATGTCTGCCACACCCCAGTTCCACATCTCATTGAGGGCAGCAACTGCAGCTGTCTTTACCGTTTATTTTCACACGTGTGACCTTGCCCGCCACCAGCCCCAGCCACGGAAGGGCATGAGCTGGCCCTCCAAGATGGGGAAGGCAGGGAAGGGTCCTGCCCACGTGCACCCCAGGCCCTGGGGACAAGGGCAGCATACAGACTCCTTTGCCTCACCTGTGGTCTGCAGGGGACTGGAATCCTCCTGTCTGGCATGTGCCTCCTGTGTCCCCGGTGCCACCAATATCTTATTCTAGGCTGAAACTATGAATCAAGAAAAAGGGAGCTATTGGAGCAGCTGGATGAGTGCCCAAGCAAATGCCCGGGAGCAGGGAAGGGGGCCTGGGGGCGAAGGTGTAGGCAGGACCCACCTCGGCCTGTGAGGAGCCCAGGGATCCTGGAGGCCTGAGAGTAACCGCCCGCCAGCCATGCCCTTTCCCGTCCTTGCAGAAGGTTCGCCTGAAAAGTTGGCGGGTGAAGCCCCCATGCTGATCTGCAGTCCTCCCGTTCTCACCGCTGAGGGGAAGAGCGGCAGAGCCGTGTTTATGCCCCTTTTAGATAACAAATCACATTTTCTTTTCGCCGGCGAGTCTGTTGAATTGATATTTTTTCCCCTCGGTTTAATGGGTTTGTGTGTTCAGGAATGATCTTCATCAACCGAAACTCCTTATTGTGTTTGATGTAATGTCAGCTTTCATTAGGCACTTCGGTCGCGAGCCGGCTGGAAAGGCCAGGCACCCTGCAGCCTGGCCCTACCCCCACCCAGGCCCACCTGGGCCCCAGTCCTCTTGAACTGGTGGGCAGGTGGGTGTGGGAGGAGGGGTTGGCGATGGGTTGGGAAGGTGGGCTGAACCAGGGTGGGAGCCTCTCTGCCATAGTGTCCCGTAGTGCCCCCTCCCGTGTGGAGGGTCCCAGTGCAGATGCATGCGGTGACTGCAACTTTCGAGTGGCCCGGTCTTACACTCATCATGAGGTTGAGGTCCTGCCCACAACGCTGCCAGGCACGTAGTCAGTGCTCAGAATGCTTGCATGTGCCTGCAGGTCCAGCCGGCGGCCTGCGCCACCCCCAGACCGCCAGTGGGAGACATCCCACGACTGTTCCCCACAACACGCCCCGTCTGACCACCTCAGATTCTGGGCAGTCACCACGGCCACGCCCCTCCTTGAAGCATATGGAGCCTGAGCTCAGAGAGGGCGCAGTACCACCCTGAGGTCACACAGCACATGGAACCCTGCCAGGCGCGGGAGAGGAGCAGCTGCCACGGAGTCAGGGCAGCTCTGTGCTTTGCTGTTAGTGCACTTGGTCGTCACCCCCATTTTCAGACCTCGAAGAAACAGGCTCCCAGTCTGGGGCTGCCAGGCCGCGCTACAGGTTTTACTGTACAAAACAGGGCTGAGGAGCACCTGGTGGGGGGGGCCCAGACAGTGGTCATGTCCCATGTCCTTGCCCTGGTGCCCATCGGGACAGGAGTGGGGTGGCTCCTCCTGAGAGGGTGGCACTTGGTGGCACCAGCTTCACCTTCTGGCGGCCTCTCCTAGCCACGCTCGGTTCTGATTAAAGATCATTAAACATGAAATTAGCCCGTTTGTGTTACGGGTCTCCCGGGTGGCCGGTGATTACGATGTGCAGATGGCCAAGAACCCAGGCGCCGGGCCGGCGGGCGGGGCGAGCGCAGGCAGCTGAGGGCAGGAGCTGGGCCGGGCTTTGTTTTCTCCCCCGCCTGTTGTGTGAACCTCCTTGCATTTCACAACAAATCACAGATAATTAATAAGTACATGCCCGTAATGAGCAGGCTTTTTAATAGAAGAAATTGGAAGATGCGGTGTCGAGTCATTATTCCACTGCAGCCCGGACTAGGCTCTATTTTCCCGTCTTCCTTGCTCCCCCAGTTGTGCCTCAGCCAGTCTCGGCAGCCAGGCCGGCTCTGACTCTCTCTCCCTGCAGGGCAGCAGGGCAGGGACCCTGGGCTGGGGGCAGTGAGGGCCCCAGACTGTCCCCAGTGTCCTGGGGGAAGGGTGCCCCAGCCTGACTCAGCTGGCCTCCCTGGATGGCAGCTCTGGGTGGAGGATATTGGGGGGCTGCTCTAGGCCTTGGGCCTGGGGGTCCTGGCTGCACCCCAGGGGTGCTTGAGCCATGAGTGTTGAGGCCTCTCTCACCAACCAGGAGGAAGACATCGTGTACTATGACGCCAAGGCTGACGCAGAGCTGGTAAGTGCTCCCGCCTCTGCTGCGGGGAGGGGCAGCTGCCAGAGCCTCGCGCCCTCTCTGGGCTAGTGGCCTCAGCTGAAAAATGAGTGTTGGGACTCGGCAGTCCTTCGGATTCTGAGCTAGAGCCTGCAGGGTTGTGGTGGGTCAGGACAGCACCCTACACCCACCACAGACAAACCCTGAGAGGCCAGGCCCCTCCGGGGTAGTGTGTCTGCAGCACGGAAGGACACAGCTTCACTCACGGTGTGCAGCAGGCCTGGCCCCCGGCCCGGGATCCTCCCATGGTCAGTTCCCATGCCAGAACTGAGGAGTGCCCGGTGCTTACGAGAGACGTTGGGGAGGGCTTTCTGGACGTGGTGGGCAGGGCTGAGATACAGGGTGCAGTGCCGTCCAGGTGTGTTTCCAGTCACTGCAGATGCCCTTCCTCTGGCGAGGGGACCAGCAGCTCAGCGTGCCTGGCCCTGAGCTCAGTCAGACTCACCCCAGCCGCAGAGGCAGCCCAGGCCCTGGGCCTGTTTTTCGGATGGCAGACAGCATTTGAGGGCGAGAGGGGACTACAGAGGAGACAAGAGTGTTGAGAGCAGGGCGTATGGAGTAGATGGTGTTTGGTCACCTGTCAAGGCCCAAGTCTGCCTGCCTGCCTTTGAGGCAAAAGCAGTTGAGCCCCACTGTCTCCTCTGAAAACAGGTGTTTCAACAGCCCTGTCTCTGGGGCCTCGCCTGTGCTGGCTGTCACCTCAGCCCCAGCATCCGACCTTCTCCCCCCAGGCTGACTGGCCTGAGCGGAGTCCTGCGGGGGCCAGGCGTTGCCCAGTGACACCAGGAAGTGGGCAGGCAGGAGGGGACCCCTGCAGACAGCCCAAGGTGCCAGGCTGGCCAGGGCCAGCCCTGAAGAGGCCCAGCAGGCGGTAGAGGAGAGGTGGGTGGGCCAAAGCCGGTGAGCTTACCCTCTGCTGAGCCTCCGTGGCTCCCAGAGAAATTGCTAAAATTAAAACTGGGATCTGAAATTCAAATGAAGAGTGAACCTTTAATTAGACCCTGAATCTAACTCCTTACCCCCCTCAGCAGCGGGCTGTAATTTTAGCAATCAGTGCATTAAATACAAACTGGGAGACCACCGTACAAAGCCCCTGGGCGTGGGGGGCAGTGCTGAGCACTCAGAGGCCCTGGTGGAGCCGGGCGAGCTCCCTGAACTCCCTGCTTCCAACAACCCCCAGTGTATTCAGGACCACCTGCCCCCAGCCCCTTGGGCATCTGCTGGGGGGCTAATGACCCAAGGAGGGAGCCCCACCGCGGGTGGGGCCAGGCTATGTGGCCCCGGTATAAATTCCGCACGAACACGCATGCTGACTCCCTGGCTTGTTGTGTTCTTTTGTTTTTTTTAATCTTTGCCAGAGGTACAGTTAGAGATCTTTCTAGACCATTTACTTTTAAATTACCAGCCAGAAGGTGGGGGTAGGAGAAAGAGAAGGAAGGAAAAAGTTCGCCAGCTGATAGCTTATCAGAACGGAATCCAAATGTCACATTAGTTGGGAAAGTTGGGAGATTAAATTTTCCAGCGCCCTTCATCTGCCGCTGACATTTCAGGGGCTTTCTTCTCCCGAGCCTCCCCCTCCTCCTCTCAGAACGTGAGCGGCTCACGCCTCAGAGGCGGCGGCTCCCCGCTCTGGCCTCCACTAGGCAGCCGCCTGCCCAGCTTTGCGAAGCAGCTGGGAGCTTCTGAGGGTCCTCCTGGGGTGTGCAGAGGTGGCGGAGGGGCAGCACGCTGGGAGGGCAGGACATGGCTCCCGTTGCACTGTACAAAATCCACCAATGAGGAGATGAAAGGGGGTTTGCTGCGGGCCCCTTCCAGCCGCTGAACCCTCTCCAGGAAAGCCCCTGGGCTGTGCGGAGCCATCACCCTTTCCCCAGACAAGACTCACCCCGTGCAAACACCTGGGGGCAGGAGCCAAGGGGGGTGCCCAGGACCCAGGGAGCAGTGGGGGCCGATGTCACTGCGCCATCCATGGCGCAGAGGAAAGGAGCTCAGCCTGGTGCTGAGGTCTCAGGGATCTCAGGGGTCTCGTAGGGGCAGTGAGGGAGCATGTAGATGGTTCAGCTGCTCAAGCAACTTCCTCCCAGGGCACAAAGCCCCCCAACCCTGCCCCTGCCCTGCCTGCCTTTTCCCTGCCTCCCCTTCACTCCCCACCACATCTTCCCTCCCCGCTCTCGCACCTGCACCCCGTGCCTGCCCCCCTCCCGGCTGTGCGTCAACGCTGCCGTTGCAGACCCGCTCCTGCCAGCCAGTGGTGGTGGGCGGGGGCGCACTGCGCATGCCCAGCCTGCCCGGCCAGAGACGCAGTAATTGGCACCTGTCAGACGGCTGCAGCTCATTTTAGAAAGTCAACGGGGGCCTTCGCCGGTCCCAACGCTAAACCCCATCCCCACTCTCCCCAGGATGCCCTGCAGCTCAGCCCCCAGAGCCAATCTGCTGCAGGGGTGGCGCCCCTCCCCCAGATGGGGCCAGAGCACTCTCCCTGCTGCTAGTGGGGGCTCCTTGCAGCGTAAGGGGCAGGGCGGCGTCGCAGAACCCGGAAGGGCTGTGGAGTCCTGCAGCGACTGCACACAGCACGTCCTGTGGGCAGAGGTCTGCAGCCTGCTCCTCACCGGCTCCAAGATTTGCCTTCTTTGCTGATAATCAGTTTTCAAGGATGTGGGAAAGGGGTCGGTTTGTTTTGGTTTTGAAATTTGGGTACAGCAAATGGGATGGTGGGTGGGCTGTGCAAGGGCAAGTGGAAGTCAGAGGCCACCAGATGAGGGGACCGTACCCCATGTCTCTCCCTCTCTGCAATCTGCAATATTCTGATTCTGAGATGCCCCCACCATCTAGACTCTGGCCTCTTGGCCCCACGCCACCGTCACCAGCCCTCATGCTGCCTGGTGGGGGGGTCCCCTTCTGCAGGATGACCCTGAGAGCGAGGATGTGGAGAGGGGGTCCAAGGTCAGCACCCTGAGGCTGGACTTCGTGGAGGACTCGAACTTCAAGAACAAGGTCAACTACTCGTACACAGCAGTGCAGATCCCCACGGATATCTACAAAGGCTGTGAGTGCAGCAAGACCGAGAACCGCAGCCCCCACACACCATGGGCCTGCGCCCACTGCCCAGGCCCCGCCAGGGCCCAGGTGCCAGCCAGTGCCGCCCCCCTCAGCCCCCTCTACCCAAGGTCACACGTGCTCACCGCTCAGCACCACTCACAAACAGCCATCGAGCGGCTCTCAGGCGCAGCCTCACAGCAGGCACAAAACATCGAGCCTCTCGCCCCGTGCACTGTCTCCTCCTGGGTGCCCACGCGAGTGCGTGCAACACCCCAAAGCAGCTCCCCCACCCGCCCTCGTGCCCTGCCCCCATGTAGGGAGGATGGAGAAGCCACCATATCAGACGGACCTGGGGACTGGGGGTCAGGGTGCAATTCCTCACACCAACCCTGTGGCTCTTCCCTCCTTCTCCTTGGCACGGGGTGGGTGTGGGGAGGATGGGGTAGAAGGCGGCTGAGATTCCAGGCTCCAGGGAGGGCAGTTTGGCACAGTGGGGAAACCAGGTTACTACAGCTCAAAGGATTTCAGTCAGACCTGGGGAAGAACTTACTGAAGGTCTTAGGAGATGTGGGGGAGGCCAAGAGTCAAACACTAGAAGGGGAGCTCTAGCAGCAGGATTTAAGGCTCTGGAGTCTCTTGCTTCTGACATAATTCTAGGGTCACCTCCAGGGTAGCCTCAGAATCCAGGGTACCCACTGGGTGGAGGGTCTTGGGACAAAGGTCCCAGAACTTCTCGATAGTCTCCAGAATGCAGGGAATCCTCCAGGGTCCTCAGGAAGGCCTTCTGGGCAGCCTGAGGGGGGTGAGGGTGATGCTGGCCCCCCCAAGCCAGTGGAGGGGCACTATCACAGGCAGGCACCCTAATTAAAACAGGAGCCACACCGCCCTCCCCAGTCACCCCTCGCTACCCACACAAATTGCATTTTATATGTTTTTTATTTACTGTGTCACTTTTAATTAAATCTGTAATCGCCTGCCTGAGGGGGCATGGTCCCCGTTTCCCAGCTCAGCGTGATCTGAGAGTGTGCGCGGGGCCGAGGAGCGGGCCCTCTCCAGGGTGGGGGCCGGGGCGTCTGCACGAGTGTGTCAGGCGGTGAATGCGCGTGTGCGAGTGTAGTCACAGACGCCTGCAGGGGCAGCCCCGCCAGGTGAGCCGGCTCCTCTGGGCTCTTGACCTAAGTCGGGACCGCCGCTCTGCCAGCAGCTGGGCGGGCTCCCAAGACAATCTGCTCCAAGCCCCTCGTTGTGCAGATGAGGAAACTGAGGCCCAGGGACAGGCGGGCCTTGCCAGGCCAACTCTCCCAGGACCGACAGTGCTGTGTGAAGCATTTGCGAGTCTGACTTTATTTTTTCCTTAAAGAAAAAAATAGAAATTGTTCAACTCATTAAGTTTCTAAATTAGGAACAGAACCATAACATACTGTTCAACAGGCACAGCCAAAGCTAGAAATGTGTTTTGTCTTCACATTATGGTCAGTTAAGGGAAGCTGCAGGGCCGGAGCGAGGGGAGGGGGGCAGAGGGGAGAGCGCCCAGGGCAGGGTGGTGGGCAGAGCCAGGGGTGTGTATCTAACTCACAGCTCTTCCTGGAGCTCGAGCAGGGCCTCTGGAAGGCGTTGCCTGGTTTTCACTTGCTAAGGACCATGGCGGGGTGGGGGGTCGGGGGGTGCAGGGGGTGATGGTGTCTGGGCTCCATGGGGAAGAAAGGAGGTCCAAGAAACTGAGGAAGAAACTGCCCCTAGGGGAGAGATGAGCGCAGATCCTGGCCGGAGCAGGTGCCAGCTCCCGCTGGGTTTTTGTTTTTGTTTTCTCCTCACCCAAGGACGTGCTCACTGATCTTAGAAAGAGGGGAAGAAGGGAGGGAGGTGGGGGGAGAGAAGCAGCGATGTGTGAGGACACTGATTGTCCGCCTCATGCGCAGCCTGACTGGGGATCGAACCCACAACTGTTCAGTTCACAGGACGACGCTCCACCCAATGGAGCCGCCCGGCCAGGGCTCCCACTGGGTTTCTTGAGTCCCACAAGTAGAGACAGGTACACTGCACACGCCAGAGCGTGCACCGCACGCGCATTGGCAGGTTTAGGGCTGTCCTGAGTTGGGGCGCGGGGGGCACTGCTCAGCCATCTGAGCCCTGCTGGGGTGGAGGGGTCGGCAGGCTGGAACCCACACATCTGAGAGGAGCCTTGCTCCGTGAGTGCGCACAGGGGCAGGTCTGGGTGTGGGCAGCCCAGAGGGGAAAGGGAGGCAGGGTAACTGGCCGCGGGGTGGGGGGCTGCTGCGAGAGCAGGGCCCGTCGGGGTGCAGGGCGGTGTGCAGGTGTGAGTGCGTGCATCCCTGTGCACCTGGCGGCAGTGGGGCTGCTGGGCAGGTAGGGTGGGGACGAGGGGACCACATAATGGCTGGAATCACAGAGGTCAGAGGCAGATACACTTGTTGGGGGCTGCGAGCTGCGTGTGTGCGTGCATGTGCGTGTGTGTGTGTGCGTGCGCGCTGCTGCGTGACTGGGTTGGAGCGGGATCGTGGCACGGACCCTGTCCCTCCAAGAACCCATACCACCCCCCACCCCCCACCCTCACCCCGCTCCTGGCCCCAGTTGATTAATCATGGAGCTGAGTGGCTTCCAGCTTATCAGGTACCTTAATAGCTGAATAATTCCAGCCCCATCATCGAGCCCTTAATTGCTTTCTTGTGGCTGCAGCCCAGAGTGCATGCTGAGTGGGTGAGCTCCCAGGGGACCAGCCACCAGCTCCAGGCAGCATGCTGGATCAGCATCCCAACTTACGACTCCCTGCCACCTGGGTGGCCCCTCTCCAGGGGCCACGGGTCACAGCTGCCCTTCCTGGTAGGGTCTGGCTGAAGGGTGGGCTGAGCTGTTTCTTTGACGACTTGGGAGGGGGTGAGGACCAGGAGGTCTTCCTGGAGGAGCTGGTGCAGCCCCAGCTGAGCCCTGGGCAATGAAGGAGAGCCTGGACAGGAGGAGAGCAGGTGAAGCTTTCTAAGTGGGAGGCGTGTGCAGGATATCGTGGTGGCGAGGGCCAACAGGGACAGCCTGGGTGCTTCCCACCCCAGCCCCTGCTTCCCCCACAGCCACCGTCATCCTCAATGAGCTCAACTGGACAGAGGCCCTGGAGAGCGTGTTCACCGAGAACCGCAGGCAGGACCCCACGCTGCTGTGGCAGGTCTTCGGCAGTGCCACAGGAGTCACTCGCTACTACCCGGGTGGGTGCTGGCCCAGCTGGCCCACTGTGCAGCCCCATACCCACCTGCATCTCCCTGCCCACTCCGGGGGCATCTGGGGTGGACGGTCACCCCGTGGGCTGCAGAGGGGCCTGGCCGCTCCCGCAAGTTTCGCCAGACCCGCTCACCTCTTTTCCCCCTACAGCCACCCCCTGGCGAGCCCCCAAGAAAATCGACCTGTACGACGTCCGAAGGAGACCCTGGTGAGCGAGCAAGGAGAGGCTGGGCAGGGACGCCCCCTCGACTCCCCATGTCTCCCGCCTGCTCTCCCCGCCCCCGATCTCCAGGCCTCGGAGCAGGGCGCAGCCAGCTCCATCCAATTTTCATTTCACACATCGTTGCCACTGGCAAGTGGGTCCCATCACCCAGGCAGGCCTCCCAGCGGCTCTGCCCCCGTCTACTGCCCGGCACTTCACCCCCTCAGGACGGACGAGTGGAGCCGGTGGAGGTTCCCAAGGGTGGAGGTGTCCTCTGTGGGGCTGACCTGCCCCAACACCCCCATCTGAGCCCCACCCCCCAGCAGCTGTGCCTCTTCTGCAGGAGCCCATGCCCTTCTCCCTTCCCATACACAGCTGGGACCCGCCCTCTGGGCCTCACCCTGGGCTGGGGAGCATGACAGGCCACTTAGACCAGGGCCCATACCTCTAGCCCCCTCTCTGGATCACCTGCTCACCGCTCTATGGGTCGTTTATGTGCTGGGAGCCCTGGTCACTCATGTCATGGGCAGGGACTGTTTTGTTAAACACAGTGTCCTCAGTGCCCAGGACCCTATAGGCCCACGTGGGGGCTGCTCGATGGAGACGTGTTGAATCCCTGTGTGGGTGAAGGAAGGAGGGACCCACGAGGTCCCAGTGGGGCTGGCCCTGACTGGAGCCTCTCCTGGGCAGGTATATCCAGGGGGCCTCGTCTCCCAAGGACATGGTCATCATCGTGGATGTGTGAGTGAGCCGTGGTGGCGGGTGGGGTGGGGCAGGGCAAGGGGCTATCATCTGCTGCCCGGGAACACCTGGGGAGTGGCAGGAGAGCACCCGAGGCCTACCTGGTGCCTCGCGACCTCCGCAGGAGCGGCAGCGTGAGCGGCCTGACCCTGAAGCTGATGAAGACGTCCGTCTGCGAGATGCTGGACACGCTCTCTGATGATGACTACGTGAACGTGGCCTCGGTGAGTGCCCAGGCGGTGGGCGGGCCGGGAGCAGGCCACCCACCCACCCCCCGCCCCCTGCAGTCACCACCCCCGCCGCCCCTGCAGTTCAACGAGAAGGCGCAGCCCGTGTCGTGCTTCACTCACCTGGTGCAGGCCAACGTGCGCAACAAGAAGGTGTTCAAGGAGGCCGTGCAGGGCATGGTGGCCAAGGGCACCACGGGCTACAAGGCCGGCTTCGAGTACGCCTTCGACCAGCTGCAGAACGTGAGCCCGGGGGGGCGGGCAAGGCCTGGGCTTGGTGGCACCGGGGACAGACAGACAAATGGCCTTGTTGGCACCAGAGAGCACCCTCCGCTGTGTGTGTGGGCGGGGGGGCCAGGCCCATGGGGGGTGGGGGGTGGGAGACCCCTCCCTGCACCCAGAGGGGCTGGAGCCGCCTGACGCTGCCCTCCCACCCCGCCCAGTCCAACATCACCCGTGCCAACTGCAACAAGATGATCATGATGTTCACGGATGGCGGCGAGGACCGCGTGCAGGACGTCTTCGAGAAGTACAACTGGCCCAACCGCACGGTGAGGCTCAGCACTCGCGGGGAGGGCGCCACGCGGGGCGGGCTGTGCTGCGGCAGCCGGGCAGTGACCCCAAGCCCCACACAGGTGCGCGTGTTCACGTTCTCCGTGGGGCAGCACAACTATGACGTCACACCCCTGCAGTGGATGGCCTGCGCCAACAAAGGTACCTCGCCCGGATGCCGCTGCCATGGGGCCTGCCTGCCGTGTCCTGCCGTCCATCAGGCTGGCTGTCCGCCTGTCCTTCCCTAGGCCCAGCTGCTTGTTCATCCACTGTCTTCATCTTTCCATACATGGGACTGTCCATCTGTCTCTCTGGCTGGCTGGCTAACTTGTCCATCTGACTGAGCATCTTTTCGCCCATCTGTCTGAATGTCCATGGTCCCTGTGTCCCCCAGCATGTCTGCCCCTGTGTCTGTTTGCTGCCCATCTATCTGTCCCTGACATTCAGCATTCGGGCCGGTCCCATGGGTGGACTGTGTCACTGCCCGCCTAGAAAGAGGGACTTCAGGCCTCCACTCCTCTCTTCCCCCCAGCTCAGCTTCCTCACACCCCTGCACTCCCGGGAACACTAAGGGAATTCCGGGGGACTGACATCAAAAAGAGGGAGCCTGAGAGGGACAAGTCAGGGCTGCAGACACACACCCCAGGGTTCAGGCCTGCTGAGCCCTGGGTCCGAGCATCACCCAGGCCTGCCTCTGCCTCACCTTCCCTCACAGGTTACTATTTTGAGATCCCTTCCATCGGTGCCATCCGCATCAACACACAGGTAAGACTGTGGACGGCCCCCTCCTCCCAGCCCCTTGCTTGTGGGGGGTCAGTGCCTGTGATGTACTGCTGTGGGGTGAGAGCACCCCCTGGTGGTGTGATGTCACATGGGAAGTCAGAACAGGGAAGGGACAGTGGGAGGGACACACTCATGACCCCTGCCCACTGTGCCCTCCCCAGGAATATCTGGACGTACTCGGCAGGCCCATGGTGCTGGCGGGCAAGGAGGCCAAGCAGGTGCAATGGACCAACGTGTATGAGGATGCGCTGGTAAAGGCCCTGGGCAAGGAAGGGGTGGGGCTGGTGGCCTTTCCCCACAGATGCGCCCACAGGGTCATGCCCCTTGAAGACACCATGATGGGGGTAGCCCAAATAAAGGAGCAAGAAAGGCGCTTGCACCTGGGTCCCTGCTCTGAACACTGCGCGGGGGCATCGCTGGTCACAGACCAACCCATCCTCCCCTCTCCCTTCAGGGGCTGGGGTTGGTGGTGACAGGGACGCTCCCAGTATTCAACCTGACTCAGGATGGTCCTGGGGAAAAGAAGGTGAGCCCCCCACTGGGGCAGGACGAGGCATGCCTCGGGGGCTGCGTGCCCAGAGTGGTCTGGGGCGGAGGAGGGGTAGGCAGGTCTGCCAATTGGACGGGGGTTTGGGGTGGCGCTTGTGAGAGCAGCTGGAGGCCTTGGGCACGGGGGTGGGACTGAGCGCATTGCAGACCCCTGCCTCCTCTCCCAGAACCAGCTGATCCTGGGCGTGATGGGCATCGACGTGGCTCTGAACGACATCAAGAGGCTGACTCCCAACTACACAGTGAGTGTCCACCTGCACGTCTGCCCTGCCCTGCCTCCTGTGGGGACACAGCCAGGCTCCGCAGAGGAGATCGATGGCCACTAGAACACCCCTGTCGAGACCTCAGAGTTCAGGCAGTCAGGGAAGGCTTCCGGAGGAGGTGACCTTGGGCCTAGAGCCAGGGCCAGCACTCTTGCAATAAGGGGCCAGACTATGACTGTCAGAGGCCCCACCAGCCTGAACACCCCGCTGGACTTGGAAACAACCGCAGACGAAACAGACAAATACGTGTGGCTGTATCCCAACACAGTTGTGTTTGTGGGTACTGAAATTTTAATTTCAGATGACTTTCACATGTCACGAAATACAATTGTTTTTTTGACCTTTTTCAAGCATTTAAAAATGTGAAAGCCATTCTTAGCTGACAGCTGTACACTAACAGGCAGTGAGCCGGGGGTGGCCAATGGGCTGCATTGGACACCCCCTGGACAGTCGCCTGGCAGGAGAGTCCTGGGTAAAAAGGAGAGGAAGGAGCACCTTAAGGGAATTCTCTGGATGAAGGGTGGGGGTGAAAGACAGAACCTTGAGCCAGGGAAGGGGTGGGATCAGCGTGGCTGGCCCAGGGCCCCTGGCAAAGGGTGTTTGGGTCTTGGTTGTGAAAGGGGCGGGGGTGGGGCGTGTGTGACTGCCGCCTTCAACCTGAGCCACATGAAGGCCGGCCCATGTCCCTGGGCTCCCTGTGTGCTGAGAAAACTGCTGAGAGGTAAGGGTGGGTCCAGGGTCTCACTTACTCCTCCTCTTCCAGCTGGAAGGGATGCCCAGGCCTATGGGATTCCAGGGTCCACTCCTCCTCCTGTGCTCCGCTAAGATGGGAACCCAGAGGAGGCAGTGGGGTGGGGTGGGGTGGGGGTGGGGGACAGGGGGTGGGGAGCAGCAGCAGCCTGCGGGCCCAGTGGAGGTGGAGCCCTCCGGTGTGAGGAGTTAGACCCAGGGTGGGGTGAGAAGTGCAGACTAGCAGATGAATGGAGGTGCCCGGAGCTGGTCAGCCTAGGCCAAGGCTGCTGCGTGAGGGGCACCAGCCTGCTGGGCTTGGCTGGAGAAGCCGGCTGGAGCCCCACATGGGCGTCTGGCCCAGGCAGGCAGACGGACACCTCCCGGGCATGGGAGACAGAATGAGGAAGGGTCCCGGAGCCTGGGGGTCCTCTGCCCAGCCCTCCAGGCTCTGAGCCCCCAATCTACACCCCCAGCTTGGAGCCAACGGCTACGTGTTTGCCATTGACTTGAATGGCTACGTGTTGCTGCACCCCAACCTCAAGCCCCAGGTGAGCCATGGGGGCGGCCTGGAGGGAGCTGGACCCTATGCGGTGGGGACCCCTGACTCCTTGCCCTGCCTCTCACAGAGCAACTTCCGGGAGCCTGTGACCCTGGACTTCCTGGATGCAGAGCTAGAGGATGAGAACAAGGAGGAGGTGAGGAAGGAAGGGAGGGGGAGGGGCGCCTGGAGCCGAGGAGGGTGGGGCGCCACCCTCACATCTCTGGCTCTTCCAGATCCGACGGAGCATGATCGACGGCGACAGGGGCCACAAGCAGGTCAGAACGCTGGTCAAGTCCCTGGACGAGGTGAGAAGGCGGTAGAGGAGGGACAGAGTCAGGGCGGACGTTGTCCTTGACCTGACCCCACCCAGTACCCAAGAGCCTGACCCAGCCTCTTCTCCCAGAGGTACATAGACGAGGTGACACGGAATTACACCTGGGTGCCCATACGGAACACCAACTACAGGTGAGTGAGGCCAAGGTTGGGCAGGAGGGAGGGGCAGGGTGCCCCCCAGGCCAGTCACCCCCCTCCCTCCCCCACACCAGTGCCAAAGCGCCCAGGACACTTGCAGCCAGGGCTGCCGACGTCTCACCCCATGATGCTCAGTCCCTGAGGGCCTCTTGCTGACCCCTCAGGAGCAAGCGCCATGTCCCAGGATCACAGGACAGAGAGAAGACGGGGCACCTGATGCATCCCTGCGGCCCACACCCTCTCACGTCCCCCCTGCCTGGGTTGTATGCCTGGGCGTCTGCACCCAGGATGTCCCCCTCAGCACATTCACAGGCCTGCTCTCGACAGGCATCACAGGCTGCGGCAGGTCCCCAGCGGGTCAGGTCCCCGCAGTGCCAGCGTCTCATTCACACCCCAGCAGCAGCCCCAGCCTCCCCTCACCGTGTTAGCACTAGGCCTGCTTTCGGCTGGCTCTCACATGGCCCGAACCTCTGGGGACAGCGGCCCCCAATCCCACAGCAGCACCACCCCAGCCTAGCTCGCTAGTGGTGTTCTGCCCCTTGTGAGTTTCCTGCTGGCCAGATGGAGGAGGCTGGCCAGGCAGTTGGTGTGTTGGGGGTGGCTGCTGGGTGTGAGGGGTGAGGTGATTTGCTTTGGGGCTGGAAGTTCTCAGGCATCCAGGAGAATTCAGGGAGTGAAGGGCCCAGGCCCCAAGGCCATGAATCTCCCACCAGGGAAAGATGTCCCTGGCAGTCAGGGGAGGGGAGGCCACAGCCTGGGTCTCTACCCAGCTCCAAGGCTATGGGGAGGGGTGCCAGTGTGGCCCACCTCTCCCCAGCGGTGACCTGTGCCCCCTCTGCCCCCTCCCAGCCTAGGGCTCGTGCTCCCTCCCTACGGCACCTTCTACCTCCAAGCCAATCTCAGCGACCAGATCCTGCAGGTCAAGTGTAAGTGGCCAGCCCCTGCCTGTGCCCTGCACCCCTGCCTCTGCCCCACACCCCAGCTGGCCCCAGGCAGCATAGCCAGCTGCCTGCGGCCGGGCAGCCCCTCCTGCCCAGTCTGCCCACCCCCAGGCACCCGAAGGCTGGGGCAGCAGCCCGGAAATTCTGTGGAAATCTGCATGCTCGCCTCTTCTCAGACTTGGTTCCAGACCACCCTCCCATTCTCTCATGGTTTTCGTTGAGGTTCTGTTTTTGGTTCCTCCTACTCCGTGTCTTCCCTCCTTAGCCTGCCTCCCCCGCACACCCCTGGGGGCTGCGTTCCTGGAAGACACCTGCCTCTCATCCCTCCTTCCCCTTCTCCCTGAAGCGCTCACCCCTGCAGCACCACCCCCAAAGTCTCTCTGCCCCCTCTGCTGTCCCCCAGTCATAGTCATTCACCTTCCTCCTCACCTCCGCCCTTATCTGCTGCATCTCTCCCTTTCTCTTTGCCCTTCCTTCTTTCTCTCTCCTTCTCTCCCTCTTTCCTTCCCTCCCTCCTTCCTTCTCTTTCCCCTCCCTGGACCCCCCACCTTCTGTCTCCCCCTCTTTCCTCCCCTTCTGCTCACTCCCTCCATTTCTCTCTCCCACACTGCCTCCCTCCCTCTCCAATACCCAGTAGCCCTCCCTGCTCTCTTTCCTTCCCCTCCCTCCCTGACTCAGGCCCTCCTCTCCCTCCCTCCCTCCTTTCCTCCCTTTCCCACTCTTTTGCCTGTGGCTCATCCCTGCATGTCCCCCTCACCCTGGGCCTCCCGGAGCCTGTGGCCCCGCCTGCCCACCACCCAGGTCTCGGGGAGGGAGGCTGGGGCTCCGGCCCCACCGGGTGCCCCCCACCTGCCTGGCCCGCTGGGGCTCATCTCCTTTGAGTTTTCTTGCTCTCTCTTTCTCTCTCATGTCGTTTTTTGCAAGAAGTTTCCTTTCGGTATGATGATAAGACACAATATTTTCATTCAAACAGCCATTGAATAAAATATTGTTTGTGCCCCTCCCCTTCCCCTCCCCCTTTTCGTTTGTTTTTGTGTTTGTGTTGTTTTTGTTTTCCTCGCTTTCTCTCTTGGTGGACTGTCCCAGTGCCAATCAGCAAACTGAAGGGCAAGTATATTCAGAACCAGTGCACCCTCCTCTCCCCACCCCACCCGCCCTCATGCCCCTGCTTGCCCCCCTCCCTGCCCAGGACCAGCCACACCCCTGCTCTCCAGGGCCCCCTCCCAGCATCCCCTTGGCTCTTCCAGTTCTTGCCTTTCCTCTGATCCTACTAGAGCCAGCGGCCCTTCCCTTGGCCCTCCCTACAGGGTGGTTCCTAGTGTGTTCTGAGAGCTCAAGGCCCCTCCTCATCCTCCTCGCTCACTCTGTGCAGGCCCCTGCCCACCCTTCTCTGTCCCTCCAAGACAACTCAACAGTGGGGACAGGGCTGGATGTGTCTGCCATCTCCCACCCAGCAGTGTCGGGGCCCGAGATGCAGGGGCAGATCAGTCCTCAGAGGGACTGACGTGAGGCTTCCAGGAAAGGGCCAGCCGCAGAGACTTCCTCTGGGGTAGTTCTCCCCACTCTGATCTCTGGTGCTGGCTGCAGAAGCTGGCAGCAAGCCTCTAGCCCTGACCTGAGGCAGAGGGGTAAAAAGTAGGGCAGCCGCTAGGCCACCTGAAGAATGAGGCTCAGTGGGCCATCGTGGGCGCTGGCCAGGGTGCTGAAATCCTGTCCCCTGCCGCCCTGCTGCTCCTAGGGATGCTGCCAAGGCCACCGGTGGGGCCCTGCCCCTGGGTGCTCTCTGCTCCTGTGGGGGCAGTCAGGTTGGAGACGGTGTCCCCTGCACAATAAAGGCAGACTCAGGGGCTGGGGGCCTGGCCGGGAATGGAAGGGGATCTGTCTGGACCACAAGGGGCCAGCACAAGAATCAGGCTGCATGTGAAGAAGGTTCTGGCACTCAGAGGCACCCAGCGCAGAGACTTCCAGGAAGGCAGGCAGCGGACTGGCAGACCCTGGTGAGGACAAGTGGGGAGAGAGCAGCTCATGAGGGCCTTGCCGCTGGTGCACAGAGACGCAGCCCCCCCCCAGGGACCCCCGGGCTAGTGCGGTGTGGAGAGCCATGAGGGGCTGTGCTGTCCCTGGTCCCATGGCCTGGAAGCAGGGCCTTCCCAAGAAGCCCTAGGCAGCAAAGAGGATACAGCTGCCCCCGCTGGCCCGAGTGGGGGCCATGCCCTACTCCACTGGCTTGAGTTGTCTTTTCTCCCCTCCCAGGGACCCCAGAAACGCAGGGCCCTGAGAACGACGACAACCATAGAGTAGTCGCCCTTCCTGCCCCCACCTCCTTTTTCTTTCTCCTCCTCCTCTCCCCTCCCCGCCTTCCCTGTCGGCTTGTGCCCAAACCCTGCCTCACAGTCCTGTCAGAAAGCGACAGTCCAACCAGTGACTGCCCGGCCCCTCCAGGCACCCCAAGGCCCCCTCCCTGGAATCGTGCAGTGCATTGTGGGAGTACTTGGGAATAGGGAAGACCCCTCTTCTGCAAACATAAAGCCCTGGGGTGACCGAGAGGTCGGGTCAGGTAAAAGGATGGCACGGTGAATGCCCAGAGTAGGGCAGGCTGAGAGCAGGGGGCACCTCCCACATGAAGACCAGCAAGGTGCCAGTCCCGCCGAGCAGGAAGAGGACACAGAGGAGCCCCAGTGGCCACATCCCCAGGTTTCCCCACATACCTGCACAGAGCTGCCCACCTGCGCACACACTCACAGACACACCCATGTCACTCTCGCTCATGTACACGAGCCCGACTGGTGTATCCTCAGCCGCACCCCACACCTTATCCAGAGCCCCCAGCATTCCTCCCTGGCTGCTCTGAGCCCAGACAGGTCCTCGGAGGGGGGCACCCGACCCTCCTTCCCTACCTGCTCTCATGCTTCCAGCCCAAGAGGGCGGGAGTGCAGCTCCAAGCAACCTCGTGTCCCCTCCCAGCTCCCAGACCCTCCTCCCGCAGTGTGGGAGCATTCACAAGCACCTCGAGGTCTCCCCTCACCCACCCCAGGGGGGCCCACCAGACCCCACAATGCACTGCGGCCTACCCCCAGCTGCCCATGCCCGCCGTCTCTGGTTGGACTGTCTGGGCCCGTGAGAAACCCCCTCGGTTTGGCCATGTTGATGCCTGACACAGAACAAAAGCAAGACCTACCAAAATGCAAACAGCTGCAGCAAAGAAAGAGATAACAATCCGCGGCCAAAAGCCAATTCCCTTCCTTGAAGTCTCTATGGAGGCAAAGGGAGTTCAGCATGCGGTCTTTTCCATTATGGATGCTATAAGCGAGACTGGCGCCTCCCCCAGACCATGCATATATATAGCAGTGTGTGTATATATATATGTGTGTGTGTGTGTCCGTGTATATGTGCAATACGGCCGTATGGAAGCATATACAGCCACGCCAAGGGACTCACTGCCGACAGAGGACTGGGCCCGGGCAACATATTGGCTATAACTGCCCTCCTGCGATGCTTTAGTCTCCACAGGCCCTCCACCCCTCCCCACCCACCCCTTCTCTCTGGCTCGAACTTGAACATGGAAGTGGCGGGTTCCCTATTTGCTGGTGTCTCCCCCTCCCTCAAGCCCCCCCTCCCCTGTCCCTCCAGCCCCTTGAGCTCTGAGCCCCCTGGCCTCCCGCCTCCCCAGCCCCCGCCGGATAACCCCCGTTTCTGTTGCAGATTTTGAGTTCCTGCTCCCCAGCAGCTTTGAGTCTGAAGGACATGTTTTCATTGCTCCCAGGTAGCTTGCGTGTGGCCTTGCTGAGGTGTCCCCCCAACCCTGACTGCCCTGGCCCGCCTCCTGCACTGCTGCCTGGAGCTCCGTGTGTCTGTCCTGTGCGCTGTCGCCCCACCCCCGTGCATAGCCCCGCGTGTGCGGCCACGTGCACACCCGGGCCATGCAGCTGAACCAGGCAGCAGTGGCCAGCCGCCCCCAGCTCTGGCTCCCACCAGGCCCGGGGCGGGAGGGCTCCAGACCCTCTGCCGACCTTCCCTACCCTCTCAGGTGTCCAGAGAACTCCCTTCTGCCCGGGGCTGGCTGTCCGCAGGGAGCCCCTCGCTGGGCAGCTGCTGCTCTGGTTTGCGGTGCCTCCCCACTGCTCCCCCTGCACCCCGTCCTTGTCCTGTGTCAGTCAGTGTTTGTGTGGGCCTGGGGACGAGCCAGCCAGAGCCCCCGTCGGCATGCCGAGTCTAGGTGTGGTGGCTCACTGAGGACAGGGCGGAAGAGGGGACGGGGGCTTTGAGGAGCTCCTTGGACGAGTGAGGGGTCAGGGCCCAACACAGGTCCAGGCCTGGATCATCCTCGAGTACACTCTCAGCATGCACACACACCCTGTCCTACCCCCAGGGGGCAAAGCCCTCCCCTGGGACCTGGGCTTTGGATGAGGGCAGGTGGGCAAAGCGGACAGAGACCCACAGGCACCCTCAGGCACCACACACAGGCTCTGGACACTCCTAACCTTCGTGTGTGCACGTGCGCGCATGCACCCACAGACCTCTCTGTGACTCTCTGTAAATGTGTTTGTATTTGTGAGTTGTCGTGGGCGTTTGTAAGAGTCTGAGTGTGCAGGTGGGGCGGGCTGTGTGCATCAGGCCCTGTGGACAGGTGTGCAAAGGCCTGTGCGGCCCACGTGACCCTGAGGAAGCTCTGAGGACAGGGACTGTGTCCATTTTTGTCACCTCTGTGTCTTTGGCTCAAGAGAGCTCAATAAGTACATGTTGGGTGAGCAAATAAAGTGAGCCACAAGTACAAACGCACAGTGGGGGCTGCAGGTGACATGCATCTCAAGCCCAGCTGTTCGGGCATCACGCTGGGTGTATCAGGCGTGGCCTCGCACACACACACACACGTGGGCGCTGAGAGCCGGCCCCAGGCGCCCTCACCAGGCTGTGGGCCTGAGCAGAGCTTGGGGAAGCAGCACATTTAAAAAATCCCCACAAAGCTGCTGCCACATGAGCCAGTGCGGAGGTTTCTGGGGACAGGGGTGGGAGTGAGTTGTTGAGCAGGGGAGACAGCTCTGTCCACCAGGGTGGGAGGCCTGCTTGCCACAACTTCCTGGGGAGCAGGGCCTACCCGCCACAGCCCCCGTGCCCTCCAGGCCTGGGGGGGCCTCGAGACGGTGATGGATTTGGCCTGTCTACTTCTGGGGCAAGAGCATTCCAAACAGGGAACAGCCAGTCCAAGGACCCATGTGTCCCCACGGACTTCATGACGTCCTCTATGGTATGATGAAAAAACCAGCTCAGGGAGCTGGAGCGAGTTGCCCAAAGGCACAGAGCCCGGAGGCTGCAGGGCGAGGTCTTAGACTCGGCTGGCTCAGCCGGTGCTGGGACTCCGCCCAC
The DNA here is from genome assembly GCF_022682495.2 of Desmodus rotundus. Taxonomy (NCBI): domain Eukaryota; kingdom Metazoa; phylum Chordata; class Mammalia; order Chiroptera; family Phyllostomidae; genus Desmodus; species Desmodus rotundus. The sequence goes on along the minus strand of NC_071394.1, from coordinate 131,318,907 downwards.
CTGGTGCCCACACAGCATACAGGTGGGTGAGTCCACCAGGAGGGCCTCCTAGGCGTGCTGTCAGGGTCCAGATACACGGCACAGGTGGGAGGGTCTGCAGGGCCTTGCCCGGCAGGGAGAATCTTCCAGGATGGAGGAAGTAGACCCTCACTCTCCTTTCAGCTCTGCCCCTACTCAGCCCAGGGGGCCCGCCAGGCATGTAGTGGCTAAAGCCTGTACACCTGCCCCTCCCTGAGGCCTGGGCTTCTCAGAAAATGACCAGGAAGACCTGTTGGGAAGCCACACCCTCTGCCCTGTGCAGCCCCCCAAGCCCACTTTTCTTGCCCCCCCTCCACCCCCAGAGAGTATTGCAAGGACCTGAACGCCTCCGACAACAACACCGAGTTCCTGAAAAACTTCATTGAGCTTATGGAGAAAGTGACCCCGGACTCCAAGCAGTGTGAGTGCCTGCTGGAGCAGCCCCAAAGAGCTCAGGGACAGGGCAGGTGTGGAAATATGAGGCCCCGGCCAAGGGCAAGGCCTGGGCCAGGTCAGGGGCACTGCTCCTGTGGGAGCCTTGTGCAGAGGGTGTAAAGGGGTGGGAGCCACCAGAAGATGCCTCCTCCAGCCCTACTCTCCCGTTCCAGGCAACAACTTCCTTCTGCACAACCTGATCTTGGACACGGGCATCACACAGCAGCTGGTGGAACGTGTGTGGCGGGACCAGGATCTTAACACGTAGGCACCACCCAGCCTTGGGGGTGGGCAGGAGGCTGGGGTCGCCGCTGGGCCCTGGTCCTGCCGAAAGCAGGCCTGTGACTGCACCTCCCCGCTGCCCTCAGGTATAGCCTCCTGGCTGTGTTTGCTGCCACTGACGGCGGCATCACTCGGGTTTTCCCCAACAAGTAAGTGACCTGCCCCACTACCCCACCTTGCCCTTGCCTGAGACCCTGCCTCTGTCCTGCCACCCAGAGGCCTCTTTGTACCTGCTGAGACCCCTGTCCCCCATAAGCCACCCCTTCCATCAACCTCTGCCTGTCTTGGGTGACCAGGGCAGCTGAGGACTGGACAGAGAACCCTGAGCCTTTTAATGCCAGTTTCTACCGCCGCAGCCTGGATAACCGTGGCTACGTCTTCAAGCCCCCACACCAGGACGGTGAGTGTCCCCCGGGGCCACAGCAGAGGGGGAAGCTGAGGCCCCCCTGCATGCTTGGGCAGGGCTGGGCTCTACCCACTGAGGCCCCTCTGCCTCAGGCACGAGGCAGTCTGAGACGGCAGATGAGAAGAGAGGCTAGGCACTGTGCTGGGTGCTGGGTGCTTAGGCTGGGGTCAGCTGTGGCTTGGGCTCTGGGTCCTCACAGCTCAGCAGGGAGTGGTCAGTGTGGGTGCCGGCCCCCACTCCTGACTGCCGCACCGGACCCCACCCTCGCCCACAGCCCTGCTGAGGCCCCTGGAGCTGGAAAATGACACAGTGGGCATCCTTGTCAGCACATCTGTGGAGTTCAGCCTAGGTGGGCGCACGCTGAGACCAGCAGGTGAGTGCCCATGGTGGAAGCAGGGAGAGACGATGGGCAGGGGGCTGCCCAGGCAGGCAGGCATTGATGGCCCCTTGCTGTCACCCACAGTGGTGGGCGTTAAGCTGGATCTAGAGGCCTGGGCTGAGAAGTTCAAGGTGCTAGCCAGCAACCGCACCCACCAGGACCAGCCTCAGAAGGTATTTGTGCAGGGGCAGGGGCCGCAAGCCCAGCAGTACCCATTCTGGAGCCCCCAGGAACTTCTAGCTGTCCTCCCATTCAGAATGGCTCTGGCGCCTATGGGGGCAGGGGGAGGGGGCCAGAGCTGCTGCAGATGGCCTGGGGACCCATGGGTGATGGGAGGGGGAAGCTGGTGGGCACCTTACGGTCCTTGCTCTCTGCCCAGCAGTGCGGCCCCAGCAGCCACTGTGAGATGGACTGTGAGGTCAACAATGAGGTGCGTGCGCCCCGAACCCGAGCTGCCCCCACTGCTGGGCTTCTTGGTCCCTCCTGCAACTCCTAGCCCATCCCCACCCTGACCTCGCAGCCTTACCAGAACTGGGGCAAGTGGCGACCCCTCCACTCAACCAGTGGACTGCCAAGGTCTGGGCCCAAGCCCCTCTCCATCTTCCTCCCCATTCCCCACCTCTCAGGACCTGCTCTGTGTGCTCATTGATGATGGGGGATTCCTGGTGCTGTCGAACCAGAACCATCAGTGGGACCAGGTGAGGGTCAGGAAGGCGGGTGGGAGGGGGTGGTCCAGGGTTGAGCCCTCTGGGGGCGTGGCACTGCCAGCCCTGTGACTGTGGCTCCCTCCCTGCATCCCCAGGTGGGCAGGTTCTTCAGTGAGGTGGATGCCAACTTGATGCTGGCACTCTACAATAACTCCTTCTACACCCGCAAGGAGTCCTACGATTATCAGGCAGCCTGTGCCCCCCAGCCTCCAGGCAACCTGGGCGCTGCACCCCGGGGTGTCTTTGTGGTGAGCCCCAGCAATGCCTGGCCTGGATATGGGAGGGGGGGCTGGGAGATGTGCCCAAAGATGACCCCCTAGCTCTGACAAGAGAGCCGGGGGTGACACTGTCCTGGGCAGCGGTGGCAGCCCACGCCTGTCTCCCTGCTGCAGCCTACTATTGCAGACTTCCTTAACCTGGCCTGGTGGACCTCAGCTGCCGCCTGGTGAGACCTAGTGGAGAGAGGGGCCAGGGAGGGCTCAAGAGAAGTGGGGCAGGGCACTGGCCTCGACTGACCACTCCCACTCGGTGACCCGTGCCCTGCAGGTCCTTGTTCCAGCAGCTTCTCTATGGCCTCATCTACCACAGCTGGTTCCAAGCAGGTAGGTAGGGCCATTGGAGCGCCCCGCCCTCCCAAATCCCTTCTTGGATCTCCACCGATTCCCACCCCAACGGGAGGGCGGGGCTTATGGCTGAGCACAGCGGAGCGCTGCCGTGTACCCAGACGGCGCCAGGGTGTAGGGCTGTGGCTGAGGCGCTCTGGCCCTCGCAGACCCCGCGGAGGCCGAGGGCAACCCCGAGGCGCGTGAGAGCAGCTGTGTCGTGAAACAGACGCAGTACTACTTCGGGTCGGTGAACGCCTCCTACAACGCCATCATCGACTGTGGAAACTGCTCCAGGTGCCGGCAGAGGACCGGAGGGGCCCGGCCTTAGGGTGGCGGCCGGGGGCGGGGCCGGAGTAGAAAGGGCGGGGCCTGTGGGGGCAGGGCGGACCTCAACGCCCCGCTTTTCGGTGACGCCGCCAGGCTGTTCCACGCGCAGAGACTGACCAACACCAATCTCCTCTTCGTCGTGGCCGAGAAGCCGCTGTGCAGCCAGTGTGAGGCTGGCCGGCTGCTGCAGAAGGAGACGCACTGTATCCTGCCCCCGCCAACCCCCAGTCCCCTCCCGCCCCGCGCGCCCCTTCTGTGCCGCCGCTGCCGCCTCCTTGACTCCCCACCCATGCCCAGCGGACGGCCCGGAGCAGTGCGAACTGGTGCAGAGACCAAGATACCGGAGAGGCCCGCACATCTGCTTCGACTACAACGCGACGGTGAGGGGAAGAGCTGGACGCCCGCTCTCCTCCCCCTGGGCTGGCGCGGCCCTGTCCCGGGCCCCCCCAGCCGACCTGCTCCTTGTCTATTCCGCAGGAAGATACCTCAGATTGCGGCCGCGGAGCCTCCTTCCCGCCGTCGCTGAGCATCCTGGTGTCCCTGCAGCTGCTGCTCCTCCTGGGCCTGCCTCCCGGGCGGCAGGCTCCAGTGCACGCCCAGGCCTCGCGCCGCCTCTGAGCGCCCTCCCCGCCCCAGGCCTCTCGCTCTCGCCCCACACCCCCACCTTAGGTCCTTGTCCCCGCCCTCCCAGAGGGACCTGAACGCGCCGGGCCCCTAGAGTCTTAGCCTTGGACTTGGGGTGGGGGAGTCCCACAGATGGGCGCCGCAGGTCTTTGGCCCCCAAGCCACATCTGCTGCTGAACTGTCATAGTGTCCCCAGACCCCTCATTCCCACTGGACTTAACCCACCCCCGGGATTGGGACAGGGAAGCCACAGTACTGACGCCAAACTAGGCCCCACTGCCCGCCCTGCCCCAAGCTCCCTTTGTGAGGGAGAACTAGGCCCTGCCCCAAGGGGATTCCTCTAACTGGGCCCCTCCACCCCACCAGGACCAAATCTGGGTCCCCTGGGAATAATGGAGGAAGTTGAGAAGGGCAGTTTGAGCCCTGTGCATCCCAACTTTAGTCCCAACAGGAGGGAGGTCCCAAGGCAGCCCCACAGCGGGCTCCGTCTCCTCTCGGCCCGCACCCTCCCCCTCCTGCCCCTCCCCTCAAGCACTTCAGGTGTTAAGACAGGGACAGTAAGAGTGGCTCAGACGCAACCCCATGCACACCTGGAACCCGAGGGCAGAGACTGGACCCACAGTGGACACACCCCGGAAGACGCACAGACGAGACGTGCACCCGGTGGGGTGGAGGCGGGGCTCCCGGTCCTTCCACAGGCGAAGGCTGGGTGGGAGGGCTGATGTGCACACTCCATCTCCTGCTCACCGCCCCTCTGACCTGACCTGCAGCCCAGCTGGTCCTCCATCTCTAAAGCTGAATGTCAAACAGTGCCAAATGCTGGGGCAGGGGGTGAAGACCTCTCTGTCCCACCCTAGCCGCCAGTGTCCCCTAAATGCCCCCCACCCCAGGTGCTCATTGTAACCATTTATCACTAGTGTCGGGCCCCCAGTGGGACCGCATGCCGCTGCCTGCGCCCCTGGGCAGAGGAACCCTCACCAGACATCACCCTTTGCCTTAGCAGGGTGACTTCACTGCTCCTGGCTGGGCCATTCCACCCCCAGTCTGGCCCTGACACACTCAGGCCTGTGCCCACTTCCCCTCTCCTTCCCATTCACACACACACACTCCTGGAGGCCAAACTGCTCCTCCCTGCTGAACACTCTTGCACACACATACACACAAAGGCTGGGCCTGGGCACACTTCTTCACACCATCCATTCTGGTCATTTCCTCCAAAGGCATCCAGCCTGGGAGCTAGTGGGGGATTGAGGGCAGGGGGCTGTCGCCGTGGGGCTCAGGTGAACTGGGAGGAGGGGGGAGGGTGGATGCATTAATTAATGGCTCCGTTAATTAATGTCACGTTGCTTGTCGCTTTCTCAGTGTGTGTGTATGGTCCATGCCCGCTGCTGGTGCCTGGGTGGGTGCCCACGCTGTGCTCCCAGACCCGGTGCCAGCCGTGTCTTGCGGGGGTGTGTGTGTAACTGTAGTGTAGTTAGGTGCTCAATGGAGAATATAAAAATAAAAAAGAATCAAACATATACAGAAGAATAAATATATATTTTAAGTTTGAAAAACAGACAAAACAATCCCCATCAGGTAGTTGTCCAACCCCCAGCTGGGTCTGATCTTTCTCATTGCCCACCCGACCCGGCTGCCCCTCACCTCGGACTCGAGGGATCTGGGGGGGCCATTTCCTTTCTTCTGCCCTTTTATTTTGGTTGTTGTCCTATTTTGTACAGACAAGTTGGAAAAACAACAGTGACAAAAAGTCAAGAAACTTTGTAAAATATTGTGCGTGTGATTCCTTGTAAAATATTTTCAAATGGTTTATTACAGAAGATCAGTTATTAAATAATGTTCATATTTTCACTTCAAATGGTTCCCATCCACTGTGTCTGCCCTGGGGAGAGGATGGGGTAGCGTGAAGGCCAGAGCATCCCGGTCCCGGGTGCAGGGCATGACAGGTGTGTCACTTCCCTAGCTTCCTAAACATTCAGATACTAGAATCTTTTGTCTTGAATGATCCCAAAAGCATTTCAGGGGAGGGGGCTGGGAGCGGGAAACTCCCAGAGGCTCAAGGAGATGAGATGTGGGTTTAGATAGGCATCCAGCCATCAGGTCAGACCACCCTGGCCTCATGGGCAGGTCCTCCACCAGAAGTGAAGAGAGTACTGAGCCTGAGTCCAGTACCTGGTGCTTGAGGGCCCAGTGCTGCTGGTGGAAGGAGCCAAGGTCCAGTCCGCATAAAGGCTTGACCGCTGTTCTTTCCAGCACAGGGCAGGCTCAAGGCCCAGTGCTCTCCATGGCCACTGCCGCTCACACTGGAACCCACTCCCCTGTGCATTTTAATCCCAACTCTTGATAGTCAACCCTAGTTCATGTGACCTTTGAGTTCAAGAGGAAAGACGTGACCACCCGTGCCGAGGTTTCCCAATGCTGCCGCCACAGTACACACTCAGCACTCATCTGGTGGCTTCTGGCTGGGTCCTCACCCCAGCCTTAGAGCTCATCCCCATACTGCAGATGAGCAAACTGAGACAGGAGAAAGTGCTTTCTCCCCAATGAGAAGGGCAAGGAAACGGCCAAAGTTTCTGAGACAAGGTGGCCTGTGGCTGTGGGGCCTTAGATGCTGCACAAAGGGCATTCCAGGCCTTGGCAAACACGTCTTTCCTCACTCCTCTGCAGGAGCTGGCCACAGAGCAACGCCTAACTCACAACTCTGAGACAGCCCCCACGCCTGGCCACAGCCCCACGACAGCCCCAGAGATCCTGGGGTGGGGCTGCCAGATAAAATATAGAGCATTCAATCAAATGTGAATTTCAAATAATCAACAAATATTTTTTAGTATGTTTCCAATATTTAATGGGACATAACTATACTAAAAAAAATGAGGACATGCTTATACTAAAAATAGTACTCATTGTTTATTTGAAATTCAAATTTGATTGAGCACCTTGTATTTTGATTTGCTAGATCTGGCAATTCTACCCTGGGGTGGCACCCCGTGGGAACCCAGACCCCGAAGACAAAGGGTGCCAACACCTTTCGCTACCCAGAAGGCTGTACACATGTTGGCAGTTGTGCTGAGATCAGTAGCTGAAAGGAAGGGACCCTGCACTTTATAAATGGACTTTGTCATGTAATTATTTTAATTATGTGCACATTTTAAAAAAGTAACTCAAGGTATATATTTTAAAAAATCAGCCTGCAGAATACACAACCTGCCAGTAGCCACGGCTGCAAAGAAGTGGGGACCCAGGGCCAGTCGTGTCCAAGTTTGTGGGGAGACCTCTCTTCCTCTGGGCCAGCAATCAGCCGTTTGTCCGGGCCGCACGCACGAGTTTGAGCTGTGACTTCACCTTCCTTGTAACAAGGGCAGCCTGGGTAACGCACTCACTGTGCACCCAGGAAGAACTGGCATTTGACATTCCAGTCCCTTGGACCCTCATAGTAGGTCCTGTCATCTCCATTGTACGTCCATGAAACTGAGTTTCAACAAAGTCCAGGAACTGGGCCAATGTCACACAGCTGCCAAGTAGCACAGCAAAAATTCCAACCTGAGTCAGGCATATACCAGACTGTGGAATTTCCAGTTTGCACAAACTAGTACACACACCAGGTCCACCCAACTTTCTTACCCACACACCTGTCCACAAGAACACACCCACTCACAGGTACTGCACAAAGACCGATTCTTTCCGGGGGATTCAGCAAGTGTGTGGCATGCAGTTGTGGTGCTGTTGGAACCCTCCGCTTTTAACCGTGCTCCACCCACCCCCACCTCCCGAGAGCAGGGAGAAACGGTCCTGAAAACTACAATTCCCAAGCCCACCTCCTCTCAACACTTACAGGACCCGCCAGGGCGCACAGCTTCCTGGGAGTTGTAGTTCTACCCAGAATTCAGCTTTCCGTTCGTCCCCAGCTTCGGCAGAGAACTCTGTGTCCCGGCATGCCGCGGAGCCGGAAGACCTACACTAAGAGGAAATCCCGCCGCCGCCCGGGGCGCGCAGGCGCATCACTCCTGTTTGTCGGCCCCTGAGAAGGGAAGAGGTGCGATCGAAGTCAAGACCTAGGCCGAGCAGGAGGTGACCAGTCTGGACTCGGACCCAGAGCTAGGCTCCAGGCCCGCACGGACCGGACCGGACCGTAGGACCCTGTCGTGGATGGAGTAGGCCGAGCCCTGAGATCAGCGCCAGCCCATTCGGCCTGGCTCGGGGCCCACAGGGCGGGCAGGCAGGCGGGCCGAAGCCGCCCAGGGCCTTCCCTCAGGTCCCCCGCGAGGGGCCTAGGCGCTGGCCCCACAACCAGACCCAGCCCAGCCCTTTGCAACCGGAATCGACCCGACCAGGAGTGGAGCTTTCACCGGGACCATAGGCCGTAACTAGGCCGGACCCGGGCCTCCCATCGGGGCCGGACTGGGACGAGGCCCCGGGGAGGCCCCTAGTCTACTGGACCTTCCCTCAGGCCGACGCCCGCCGGGAAGATGCAGCGCGCCCTACCGGGCGCCCGCCAGCACTTGGGGGCCATCCTGGCCAGCGCCAGTGTGGTGGTGAAGGCCCTGTGCGCGGCCGTACTATTCCTCTACCTGCTGTCCTTCGCCGTGGACACAGGCTGCCTGGCGGTCACCCCAGGTTATCTCTTTCCCCCCAACTTCTGGATCTGGACCCTGGCCACACATGGGCTGATGGAACAGCACGTGTGGGATGTGGCTATCAGCCTGGCCACAGTGGTGGTGGCTGGACGCTTGCTGGAGCCCCTCTGGGGGGCCTTGGAGCTGCTCATCTTCTTCTCAGTGGTGAACGTGTCTGTGGGGCTGCTGGGGGCCTTCGCCTACCTCCTCACCTACATGGCCTCCTTCAACTTGGTGTACCTTTTCACTGTGCGCATCCACGGCGCCCTGGGCTTCCTAGGCGGTGTCCTGGTGGCACTCAAGCAGACCATGGGGGACTGTGTGGTCCTGCGAGTGCCCCAGGTGCGCATCAGCGTGCTGCCCATGCTGCTGCTGGGGCTGCTGCTGCTGCTGCGGCTGGCCGCCCTGCTGCGGAGCCCGGCGTTGGCCTCCTACGGCTTCGGGCTGCTCTCCAGTTGGGTGTACCTTCGCTTCTACCAGCGCCACAGCCGAGGCCGAGGGGACATGGCCGACCACTTTGCTTTCGCCACCTTCTTCCCCGAGATCCTGCAGCCTGTGGTGGGGCTGCTGGCGAACTTGGTGCACAGCCTCCTGGTGAAGGTAAAGATATGCCAGAAGACAGTGAAGCGCTATGATGTGGGGGCCCCATCCTCCATCACCATCAGCCTCCCAGGCACAGACCCTCAAGATGCGGAGCGGAGAAGGTACTGTGGAGTCTTCTGAAACCTTGTTGAACTAGGAGAGTAATTGCTAAGTTGCATTACGTCTGGCGGGGTGCATGCTGTGTATAGCATGGCGGCCAAAGGTCAGGTGTTGGGGCAGATTCAGAAAGACATCGAATCCGGTTTGCGGCCTTGAGGAATTAATGCAGCGTTTAGGTGTCTGGGCTCCCGGAGGTGCTTCCCAACATCAGGGAAGACTGCTTCTCTGACACTCGCGCCGCTTAACAAGCCTCAGGAACTGTGCAGTTTCTTTTGGTGCTGTGTGAGGGGCTAATGGTCTCAGAATCCTGGAAGCCTAGACCCTGGATCTGTGGAAGCCAGAAACGACCTGCTGGTCCGTGAGAGGGAGGGGCAGAGGAGACCTGGGATCGTTAAGAGGCCGTCTGGGCCACCCAATTTCCAGTTGCTGAACCACGTCCTCTTCCTGGGCCTTAATTCAGATACTGTTTTTCTGCCACTTACTGAGAGGGAAGCCTGGGGGGGTATTACTAGACTTACTCCCACCCTCCCGCAGGTAGGCCAAACCCAGGGGCCCAGGCCACGTGACCCCAGGGACTGGATACAACCTTTTCATTATCTGTAAACCCAGCCGTCTGCGCCACCAGGAGGCCCCGTGGAGTCACTCACCGGGTGCGCCTTGGGCAGGGCAGAGCTCTTTACACCCAGCTCTTTCTCTCCCGGGCGTGTGGCCTCACCAGAGTGGTCACTGCTCCGTGTCCCTTATTTGCAGGGGTTTTGAGGCAGTGATTTGAGTAATGACACCGTGTTCCTACTGTGGCAGCTTCATGAGTTCAGCTGAAGAGTCAGCCCTGTGCTTGCTCCCCACTGGGGCGGTGGAGTTGCATGAGGGATACACCCCTTCCTCAAAGGAGTTTCCAGCTGGGGAGCGCCACGGAGCACTATGGTCCAAGGTGGTGGGCGCTTCAGGGCATAATTGTGGGCCCTATAGTTCGTGCCTCTCTGGCAGATGAACCCTCAAGACTGTCTGTCTTAACCTTATCCAGCAGAGGAGACGCAGCCAGTGAGCTGAGTGTGGTGGAAACCGAGCTGTCGTCAGAGCTGTTCAGGTGGGGGCCAGGCCACGGGGCAGCGCCTCTGCCAGGGAGCGGTCTTGGATTGTTAGGGTTGTCTGGACATTCAGAACACGCATAGGTGGAGGCAGGCTGGGGCAGGGGGTCAGGAGGTGGATTCTTGGCATGGCTTCGTGGTTGTGAGCTTCCTTGGGGACAGGGGTTACTCCTCCTGCCACTTTGACCTCTGGCTGCATGCCACTCCCAGACCATAAGGGCTACGAGTCATGAGTCGTGGGACACAGGGTTTCCTAACTCTGACCCTTGTGAGGAAGTGACGAGCAAGCCACTGCCTCTCTGCCTTGGCAAGCCTCCACAGAACCGACAAGGCAACCTGCAGGAGGGGAGCCTGGGTGGCCGCAGAGGACAGCTGTCCTGTCTGTGCCAACCTTGCCACATGCCAGTCTGGAGGACAGAGTGGAAGTGTGCTGTGGCTTTCTGTGCCCTCGTCATTGTCTTTCCTGCCACGTTCCCTGGCACGGTGGAGACTGTGGTTCTCTGCTGGACTTTGGCAGGCTGTGCAGACTGTGCCCACCCTGGTGGCACAGCGCAGCTGACGCACCGGGTTGGAAGTGCTCCCTGGCAGCGGCCCACCTCCTGGTGGGCCAGGGTAGCTCTCCCTCTCCCCCAGAGCGAGGTCACCAAGAGTCTGCCCAGTAGAACCAATGGGCTCTGGCCTGTGCCCTGCCCAGGTTTCTCCCTTCTCTCTGCCTGTGAGGACTCAGTGTATCCCTACTTAACATAGGTCCTGGTGGCTTCAGAGATTCTCCTGGGAAGGAGAACATTAGAATCAGTTGGGGGCGTGGGCTGACCTAAGATGGCCCTGCTTCCCAGGCTAAGAGTCAAGGCAGGTGCTTCAGTCCCAGTCTTCCCCACAGACCCTTGCCAGGAGGCTCAAAACACCCCTAACAAGGAGGGGAGCGGGGAGAATCACCCCCCAGTGATGCCAGGGCCCCGGCAGAAACTTGGATGTCCAGGAACTTGGTCTTCTACCCATCCGTCTGGGAGTACCCAACCTGCCCACCATTAGGCACCACCCTCAGACCCATTCCAGGGCTGGCCTGCTGGGCTGTCCCGCAGACCCCTAGCCTGGAGGTGCCCCAGCTGGGGAAGGAAGGCTCTACTGCCTTCATCCTTCATACCCTCATTCTGATGGCAGAGTGGGCCCCGATCCAATCCCTGGGGAGCCCTGGGCCTTGCATGAGGAAGGAAAACACAGGATTCTCCTAAGAGGAGTCTCAATGGGAGGGGGAGTCCACATCATGGGGGAAGGGTGTAGGGCATGAGCCAAGTCCAAACACAGAGTGACCTGTTCTCTTTCCTCCGGCCCCAGGCAACTGGCCCTGAAGGCCCTCAATGAACGACTGAAGAGAGTGGAGGACCAGTCCGTCTGGCCAAGCATGGATGACGACGAAGAGGAGGCCGGGGCCAAGGTGGACAGTCCCCCGCCCTCAGGCAAGGCTCCCACACTCTTGGGGCAGGGGGCTGCCCCAGAGTCCAGCCTGATCACCTTTGAGGCGGCTTCCCCAAAGCTGTAACTCCAGACCACCTTGCGTGTGGCACCTCCTCTCCCATGCCCCCCTTGACACCCTCTCAGCTACTCTGAAGAGAGGGAAGATGGTCTGCTGGGGACTTCCACAGCCTTCTGCTATTTCTCGCCAACACTACCCAGGACTCTGGCTACCTGGTTCCAACCCCAGACAACCATTATGTCAGGCATGGGACCTCTGAAGCATCAGCCATCTGAGGTAAGACTGCACCTCAGCAGGCAGCCCCAGGCAAGTGGCTGCAGGGACGCTGGTGCCACAGCTTCTGGGCCAACGCTCACACCTGATGCTGCTTGCCGAGAGCCCTGAGCCAAGGCAAGGATCTGCCAAAATCCTTCTGGGGAGTCCAGCTGGTGCAGGAGCCAGCACGGGGCTACACGTCCCTGCCCGCCCCCAGGAGAACTGTGTTCACAGCAAGACCGCTGGTTCCCTGTGTTGTGGCCCCGACTGTTTCTAGGCCAGAACAGCCGCAGCTCCCAGGTGTTTTCTACAGGACCACTCGGGCGGGCAGCTGGGCCCAGTCGTGCAGTACCAATAAAGCAGTTCTTGGAGGTGCGACTCCCAGGCTCCGTCAGACTGCCTGTGCAGCTGCTCATCATGCTCAGCTGCAGAGCTAGACAGTACTCCCTCTAGTTCCAGGGCTCAGGCCCCGTGGCCACTCCAACTGCATAAGCGGCCCACTGCCCCACTGTCCCTCCTGTTCCCAGGCAGGGAGGCTGCCCAGGGAGCCAACACCTAAGGGCTTCTCTGTAGGGAATTGGTCTTATCCATGGCTCCTCTCCGAGATGGAGGGCTCAGGGCTCGACACTTCCGGAGACAGTCCATCCCCAGCTCCCATCCTGTCCCTGTCCAGGTCTAATCAGCACGTGGGCAGCCGGGAGACTGGAAGGACACCAGCTGCGACTTCACAGCCACAGCCCTGGGGCTTTCTAGGGCCCTCAGTGGCCTGGGCTGCTCAGCAGCCAGAGCCTGAGGGCTTGTATGATGGGACAGCTTCAGCCCCTCAGTGAGCAGCCAGGGACAGAGTCCCCATCATGCCCATCTACCCCTTTTTCATGCTGGTGGTGTCAGCAAGAACTCTTCCCCAACTCTAGGTTACTGTCTCCGTCCAGTCTTTCAGTCATTTTTATTTTCCGTTTTTCCTCCTGTAATTTCTGGACATACCAATACAAGTATGAGTCAAGTTGCTGGGGAGCCAGTCTTGCAACCCCATCATCATCCAGACACATGGCCCTTGAACTCCTCTGGGGCGGCAGGGGAGAGAAGGAAGGAGGGGGCACTCCAATGTGAGGAGCAAGCACACATGTCACACACAGGACTCCTCCTGTCCCTGAGTGCCCCAGTGCCTGAGGTGTCCCTGTGATATAGTCAGCCGACAGTCCAGGAGGTCCCAGCCCCAGCTCTACAGCAAGGAGCAGATCCAGGCTTTTAGGCTGATAGGAGCTCATGGCTGAATCCTTTTGCGGTACAGGTAGGCATTGCTCACCTGGTTCATGATGACCAGGCTGGTGATGACAGGGCACAGCACAGCCAGGTACCAGACTCCCCCAGTGACTGTGGCAGTGAACCAGAGTGAGCACATGCCCAAAAAGAGGCTGGCACTACCCAGAAGGTAGCCCACTAGCCCAGAAGTGGCATGGTACAGCTTGAGCTTGGCCAGGGGCCATCGGGGCAGCAGTTTGGGGTAGAGCAGCCCCACCCCTCCTGAGCACTGCAGCACCGCCCACAGCACAGCCAGCAGCCCCGACCGCCCGTGCCACGTGGCCAGGTGGGCTTTGCCAAGCTGTTCCTTGTGGAGAATGACAAGGCCCAAGCCCAGCAGCGCACACAGCAGGGCCAGCAGCTGCAGGACCCAGTGGCAGCGCGCTCGGCCCTTCCGCGAGAGGGAGCGTAGCAGTGAACTCTCAGGAGAGAAGACCAGCAGTGCCTCTGTCATCAGGAAGGAGAACTGGGGAGACAGGGATGGACACTTGAGTGAGAGCACTGCCCCGCAGAAGGGAGGAGAAATTTAGGTAACCTTCTGGGCTGCCGGTCAGCCTGGACAGATTCCCCTCCCTTCTCTCCCCTCTGATAAGAGTACCCATTTGGTAGGGCAGGAGGGGAGAACTCCATCTAGGGCAGAACATCTGCCCTGAGGAACCCGCCAGAGGCACCCCTCCGTACTTCGTCCTCGGTGCTGTTCTAAAATGACGTCTGCTGTTACCCAGCAAACACAGGGTTTGAGATGTGGCACTTATAAATGATTCACAGTTTGTTTCCCCGACACAGAGTGGATACAATTTCTTGGCAGAGCTGGCCAAGCAGGTGCAGTGTGTCAGGGAAAATTAGATGCATCACTATAAGTTAAGGTAGAGAGAGAGAGAGAGAGGGACAACCAAATTCATTTTCTAAACTTCCTGCCTAGAGGCGGGTGAAGCCTCATTTTGTGTTTAAACAAACCCTACCCATTTGCCCGGGACCTTGAATACTCTGGTTCAGGTCCGAGCAGGAGTTTGGAGCATGCAATTCCAACAATCCCACACCCCACCCCTCCAAACATATCAAGTGACTAAGGATTGAGAGGCCACTGGGGCTACCACCCATACCTATGCTCCCTCCCAACCCTAAGAGTTGGCTGGCCATGCACCCTACTTACAGCAAGAGACATAAGCACGGGGTGCCAGGAGAACAGACCTGGAATGAGAAGAGGCTTTGTGAGGCTGGGGAAGAACCCAGCCACACCAATGCCTACAGGCTGAGGAAAATAAGCAGTCCATCACCCAAGGCAGTGCTGCCAAAACACAACCCCCCGCCTTGCTGCAACAAGCTGACCCCATACCTAGCTTCCTGGTCCCTCCTGGATCAGAGAGGCCATGCTTTGCCACTCCTCTGGCAGTCCCTCCTGCCCACTGCACTTTGCAAGAGGCAGCCAAGTGGAGCACCAAGGCAAGAAAAGAGAAGCCAGGGACTCCTGGGCCCGGCCAGGCTGGCAGAGCTTCCACACTCATTTACTCCATCCCACTTGTCCCTCCGGTATAGCATGTCCCTCAGCCAGCCAGGCCTCTCCCAGGAGCCAGGCCCAATAGTTCCTATTGCCCCTGCTCCCCAGGAAAAGTAGCACTTTCCTTCCCCGAAGCTAATTATTATTTATACTTACTGGAGCCAGGCCTGGCAAGCACAGCCACAAAGATGGTGAAGCCCAGGGCCACAAGATGGGCAGCAGCCCCGGAGGCGGTGCGTAGAGCTCGGTAGATGTGCGACTCAGTCTCCATAGAAAGGGCCATGGTCAACCAGGCCGGTGGCTGTAGCCTGAAAACATAGTAGAGTAAGCAAGGGTCACGAATGCCCGCGTTCCACTACTCTCACTGAAGTAAGCGTTGCAGGGCAGGTATGCCACTCTCTTCCAAGAAGTGGTGGTAGGAAAGGACAGTACCAAGACAGGCACCAGCAATAACCGAGGACCGCTGGCCTGTCGGTATGTACCTGCATCTGAACTGGCACAGATAACTGACCCACCTTCCAGGTAGGATGCGCACAGCCGTGTAATAGACTACAAATCCCAAAGTGCACCACGCTGTCGCCAGGCGGGAGCGCTAGCTGATAGGACGTGAAGCATTACGGGAAGTGTAGTTCCCAGCTGCGACCAAATTGCAGCCTGAATCCCTTCGCGCGCAGCCTCCTCACGTGCCGCTGGCATGCTGCCCCTCCACGCTAGGGATTCGCCTGCCTCACCCGCAGCGCCGACCGGACGCGCTGATTTCCTCTTGAGAAAGCGGGATACTCGGGACTCTGCCGCGCGCCGCCACTCCGTCGCGGAGCCGCCTCACTTCCGGGTGTGACGACTACTCACCCAGGACTTCCTGAGACGAGCCTCCTCCGCAGCCACGCCTCTGAGCCGCGCTGCGCAGGCGCCATAGAGCAGACCGCTTCAGGAGTGTGTGAGTGCGCAGGCGTCTTTGACCCAGAGCTGAGAGGCCTTGGAGATTTTTCTGAAAGGTGTTCCCAGAGGCTAGGGCGCTACGATCTAAGGTCCCGGGGCCCTCTAGCGCCATGGGCAGCGGCTGCCGCATCGAATGCATATTCTTCAGCGAGTTCCACCCCACGCTGGGTCCCAAGATCACCTATCAGGTGACATCGGGCTCGCAAGGTTGGGGGCGGGAAATAAGTACGCTTTCGGGAGCTCAACCCTCTGTCTGGATGCAGTGATCCCCGTCCCCACCCTGCACTCAAGCCCGCTCGCTACTCCATCATTCACGGAAAATATTGAACCGAGAGGATACTCAGACGCGAGTCCCAGGGTCCTGGCGTGGCGGAGCAGACAAACATCGCATAGACAGTGATTGTGGGAAATCGGGTAGTGGGGATCCAGGGAAGGTGCCAGGTCCCACGAGAGGTGGGAGTGGGTGGTCCGTTAATATTCCTGAATGCATAGGAATTTAGTTGATTGGGGAGATATTGTGCCAGGTAGAGGGAACAGCATATGCAAAAGCCTGAAAGCAAATGCGAACATATCATGTATATGGAAAACTAAGGAGTAGTGGGCCTGGGTTGATGGGAGAGAGAACTGCTGGAGAAGAGGGCTTAGGTCCTGGGGGATTTCCTCTTTGCCCTGACAAGTCCTGAGGTCCGCTAAAGAGCCTTTTGCCACTCCTCTCCCTAGGTTCCTGAGGACTTCATCTCCCGGGAGCTGTTTGACACGGTTCAGGTGTACATCATCACCAAGCCAGAGCTGCAGAACAAGCTCATCACTGTGTAAGGCCCTAGCTGAGAAGACCCTTCCCCAGAGGGGTGGATGGGCTTGGGAGTGGAGGCAGCCTGACTCTGTTCCCACTTGTTCCCTGATCTAGCACAGCCATGGAGAAGAAACTGATCGGCTGCCCCGTGTGCATCGAGCACAAGAAGTATAGCCGCAATGCCCTGCTCTTCAACCTGGGCTTTGTGTGTGATGCCCAGGCCAAGACCTGCGCCCTTGAGCCCATCGTCAAAAAGCTGGCTGGCTACCTGACCACACTGGAGGTCTGCAACACAGTGGGCTCGGGTGGATGGGCAGGCAGATTTGGGGAAGGTATTCACACGTCTCCAAAGCCCTCCAGACCTAGGAACCAGCCAGGGAAGGATGCTGGCCAGGGGTCCTGGGGTGTGCCCACCATGCTATCCATGCTCCATCCAGCTAGAGAGCAGTTTCGTGTCAACAGAAGAGAGCAAGCAGAAGCTGGTGCCCATCATGACCGTCTTGCTGGAGGAGCTAAATGCCTCAGGCCGGTGTACTCTGCCCATCGGTATGCCCCAACCTCTGCAAGGACAGCAGAGGGTGTAGGAGGGGTGGAAAGGTGACAGGGGAAGGTCAGCCCAGCCAAGGACAAGACTCATGAACAAATTTGTGGCCAGAAATAGTCATGATCTGAGTTAATGATGTCCAGGATCCGGTGCATGATGGGGCTGGGGCTGGGGCTGGGGAGGCCAGCAGAGCCCTTCAGCTCTGCTCCATGGCCACGTTCCTTCCCCTCTCTGGACCTCAGTCTGTCACGTTATAAAAGGGGAAGATTGGCTCTACCCAGAGCCACTTGCCTGACTCAAAGTTTGCTGGGAGAACTGGATAGTAACTGAGGGCCTCTTAGAAGAGACAGCACTGAGAATATGGGTGGGCCCCCTGCAGATGAGTCCAACACCATCCACTTGAAGGTGATTGAGCAGCGGCCTGACCCTCCTGTGGTTCAGGAATATGATGTGCCTGTCTTTACCAAGGACAAGGAGGATTTCTTCAACTCACAGTGGGACCTCACCACACAACAGGTGTGCTATCCCTCCCTGGGTATCATCACCTGGGGCTGTCTCCCTCCCTGGCCTCATCCAGCCCCTGCTGACCCTGCCATGCCCAGATCCTGCCCTACATTGACGGTTTCCGCCACGTCCAGAAGATCTCAGCCGAGGCAGATGTGGAGCTCAACCTAGTGCGCATCGCCATCCAGAACCTGCTGTGAGTGGGGCAACAATCATGCCCAGGATGGGGTCATCAGCCAGGGAAGAGCCCTGGGGCCCTGAGCGTGGGAAGGCATGGCCCTCAGCAGCTGAGCACAGCCCTCTCTCCCAGGTACTACGGTGTTGTGACCCTGGTGTCTGTCCTCCAGGTAGGTGAGTCTGGGCTCTGGTTATGTGGAGAGTGGGTCATGTGGCTGGGCTGTGTCAGACTCCCAAGCCTCTCACCCAGGCCCCTGTGCCTCCTGCTGCCTATTCTCCAGTACTCCAACGTGTACTGCCCGACACCCAAGGTCCAGGACCTGGTAGATGACAAGTCCCTGCAAGAGGAATGTCTATCCTATGTGACCAAACAAGGTAACGGCGGGCTCTGGGTAGGCCATCTCGGGAAGGGCAGGCCCACCTGGAGAGCTGAGCCCTGGTGCCCACAGGGCACAGGAGGGCCAGTCTCCGGGACGTGTTCCAGCTGTACTGCAGCCTGAGCCCCGGCACTGCTGTCAGAGACCTCATCGGCCGCCACCCACAGCAGCTGCAGCGCGTTGATGAGCGGTCAGAAGCGGGTTCCCTGGGATGTGAGGGGTTTGTCTGAGGGCAGGTACACCCTCTCTGTCTCTTTGGAGCCCTGGCCTAGAGAGAAAGCAGGGGGTTGCCGGTGAGTAGAACCATGGGCGCTGCTAGTCCAGGCAGGTTTCCTGAAGGTGATCTGGTCAGACAGAATTGGAGGGGAGGCTGCAGGACAGGGTCGGCCGGGTAGAAGAAGGCCTGGCCAGGGCATCACCCCTTTCTCCCTCAACACATGCCCCAGGAAGCTGATCCAGTTCGGGCTTATGAAGAACCTCATCCGGAGGCTGCAGAAGTATCCTGTACGGGTATCTCGGGAGGAGCGGAGCCACCCTGCCCGGCTTTACACGGGCTGCCATAGCTATGACGAGATCTGCTGCAAGACAGGTAGAGGCGGGCAGGACAGCTGGGTTAGGGCCGGGCAGGGTGGCCGAGCCAAGGGCACAACCTTACCTCCACCCCTCCAGGCATGAGCTACCACGAGCTGGATGAACGTCTGGAAAATGACCCCAACATCATCATCTGCTGGAAGTGAGGCTGGTTCGGGGCTGGACACAGCTGCAGCTATTCTCTTCTGCTAAGCCCTGCCTGGTGCATGAGGGCTAGACCATCCTGTCTCAGTGTTCACCCTCACTTCTGTAAATAAAGTCAAACATTTCAACCTACTTGACTGAATACCTCCTCTGAGCCAGCCGCCAGAGAACCAGCAGTGAGTGAAATAGCCAGGTTCCTGGCGCCTTGGAGCGCCATCTGGTGGTCAGGGCCGACAATGGACAAGTAAATGGGCGGGCTACTTATCAATAAAAACTTAAATAAAATCAGGAAGCTGTGATGAAGAATGAGTTGGGATGGGAGCCGGGGCTGCTCTGGATTAGATGTGCAAGGAAGGCCTCACTGAGGTAGCTTAAACCGAGCCCTTAAGGAGGAAGAGTATTCCAGGGAACAGGTGCAGAAACCCTGAAGCAAAAACCACTTACGGATGTGTGAGGAGCCCAAGAGATGGTCCGTGGGGCTGGAACATCAGAGGCAAAGGGTGGAGGGGCAAGAAACAAAGTCTTGGAAATAGGAGAGGGAGCAAGAGCCTGATACCTCAAGCTGCTGGCGAGCTGTTTTAGACGTAGTATTTTGAAGGCCAGAGGCAGCCATCGTCACCCTCAAGTAATGTCTCATGTAAACCTTTAACAATACAGTAAAAAGGCTGGCCCTGTCTGGCGTGGCTCAGTGGACTGAGTGCCAGCCTGAGAACTAAAGGGTCTCCGATTCGACTCCCAGTCAGAA
The DNA here is from genome assembly GCF_022682495.2 of Desmodus rotundus. NCBI lineage: Eukaryota > Metazoa > Chordata > Mammalia > Chiroptera > Phyllostomidae > Desmodus > Desmodus rotundus. Next base: position 131,299,378 of record NC_071394.1, on the reverse strand, counting down.
CATATGTCTGAATTGCGGGCCAGGTCCCCAGGCTGGGGCGCGCGACAGGCAACCACACATTCATGCTTCTGTCTTTCTCCCTCCCTTTCCCTTTCTCTAAAAATAAATAAGTAAAATCTTTTAAACAAACAAAAAAAAGGCTCAGCAGTGACCTCCTGCGTGGTGACGGCAGCCTGGACTAGGGTGGAGAGAGGTTGTGGGCCCTGCACGGTATTTCCGGGACCCAGCCAACAGGGAGGGCTGGGCACAAGAAATACTGGAGCGAGGAAGCCCTGGAGAGGAGCCTGGGTATGGGCCAGCGTGGCGCAGCCCTGTGAGACCAGGTCGGGACGGGCCGATTTCACCTCGCGCCCAGGCCACAGGAGTCGCACGCTGGAGACCCTTGATCCGCAGATGATTGTGAGGGAGACAACTTGGGAAGCCCGAAAAGGGTTGCTGTCCGCAGGCCTGCAGGCGCAGGGGACCTGCGCGGCCTCGGGCAGGGGAGGGGCCCAGGCCACGCTGCGCAGACGCAAGCTAGCCGTTTCCATGGCGGCGAGGCCCACGCGCTCCAGCAGCTCAGCAACTGTCGCGTCCCAGACTTCCGCCCCGCGGGACGCCCAAGCGTGTCGGTACCCCACCTCAGCCGAACCTCGCTTTCTCTTTCCCAGGCCCTGCCATGGGCGACCTGGAGCTCCTGCTGCCCGGGGAGGCTGACGTGTTGGTGCGGGGACTTCGCAGCTTCCCGCTGCTGGAGATGGGCTCTGGAGGGTGAGGCAGCTGAGGGTCAGGGTCGGAGTCCTTGAGTGGGGGGATTCCGACATTGGAGGGAGGGGTTACCCAGTATGGAGGGGCCCCCAGGTAGGGAGGTAAAGCTTTCCAAAATACAGGCATACGGTCCTGAGCCGCCTCTGGCCCCTCAGGATCAGGTTACATTTTTATGTCCTACTGCACACATGTGCACACACACCCTCTGGGGCAGGTGGAGCCAGCAGCATGAGAACCTGGAGAAGCTGAACATGCAGGCCATCCTTGATGCCACCGCCAGCCAGGGTGAGCCCATCCAGGAGCTGCTGGTCACCCACGGGAAGGTATGCTGCCATCCCCCGCTCCACCACTCTACCCCTTGGGCCATTCTTCCCTCCAGCGGGTACACCTATCCTCCCCAAAGGAGGAGAAGGAGTGTGTTACACCTTTGATTTTGCACCCTTATCAGACACAACCCTAGCATGCCAGGCGAGGTCACTAGGGAGATAGTCACGGGTCCTAGAACAGCCTAGGCTTCAGAGGAAGGGCCTGCATTCCAAAGGCATTCCTGAACAGACTTTCAGGCTGGAGGGGGTCCCCACTGAAGTGGGGGCAGGACTTTGGCATGGAAGGAGGCAGCCTTCCCATTATGTGAAAGAGGGAGTTAGAAACCAGGATTGGCTTAGTTGGAACTTGAGCCAGGAGGTGGCACCAGTAGATGACCTGAGACATCACTTGACAAAAGGGTTCCTCTGCAAGGAAAAGGTAGAGTCCCCTCCAGGGGGTGGGGTAGGAATGTGGCCCTGTGAAGGGCCCCAGCCAAGGGTGAGGCAAAGGCACACAAGAGTCTTAGGAGAGTCTTAGAAGACCAGAAGACAGGGACCGGAGGGAGGGCCTGAACAGGAGGGCTTGTCTGAGATACCTGAGTAGGGGCAGAGGGGACAAGGGCACACATACAGGGGGAGCAAGGCAAGGACCAGTCACAGGAAGCATGGGGGGTGTCTCCACAGAGATGTTGGGGACAGCTAGAAATGAAGGTCAAGGTGCAGGGGAGAGGTCAGGAAGGTTTCATGGGGCACAGGAGAATCTAGGGGCCCAGGGGAATTTGAGGAGAGGTGGGCTAGGCTGAGCCAGGGATGGAAAGGTTGCCAGGCAGAGGTAGGCCACCTCATTCCTGTCCCTTCCCCTCCCCTCCAAGATCCCGACGCTGGTGGAGGAGCTGATTGCCGTGGAGATGTGGAAGCAGAAGGTGTTCCCTGTGCTGTGCAAGCTGGAGGACTTCATGCCCCAGAACACATTTCCTATATACATGGTGGTGAGCTGGCCCGCTCTGCACCCCATGCATCGGGTCCAAGGGCCCTGGACTGCAGAGCATAGCTGTTAGCCCTACCCCCCCGTCAGCAGCCCGGGACCCTGTCCTCCTCTCTATCTGCCAGGTACACCACGAGGCCTCCATCATCAATCTCCTGGAGACCGTGTTCTTCCACAAGGTGAGGTGCCAGTCCTGCCCACTGGCTACTGCCCCAGGCCAGGGCAGGGTGTTGTGTCTGGGGAGGGGGACATCGGAGAGAATGTTTCCCCTCTACCTGAGCCCAGGAGGTGTGTGAGTCAGCAGAGGATACTGTCTTGGACCTGGTGGACTACTGTCACCGCAAACTGACTCTGTTGGTGGCCCGGACTGGCCGTGGTGGCCCCCCAGAGGAGGAGGAGTCCCAGTATAGCACCCCCATGCAGGTGGGCTGAGGTTCCCTGGGGTTGGCAAGGGCTAGACCCAGGCTCCCCCAGGCCTGAGCACCACGTGCTCCCCAGGAGCTCCAGAAGCAGGCAGAGCTGATGGAATTTGAAATCGCGCTGAAGGCGCTCTCAGTGCTCCGCTACATCACTGACTGCGTGGACAGGTGGGCTCCCCTGCCTGGCCTGGGGTCAGCAGTGGAGGACTGGGAGCCTGGGCCTGTCACCTCTGCTTATCTCTCTCCACCCCAATCCCTAGCCTTTCCCTGAGCATCCTGAGCCGCATGCTCAGCACCCACAACCTGCCCTGCCTCCTGGTGGAACTGCTGGAGCACAGTCCCTGGAGCCGGAGGGAAGGAGGTAAGGTCCTCCTCCTCCTGCCTAAGCCCCAGCTTCCAGGACGTCCTCCAGGATTGACAGGGGTGGGCAGTTTACACCCAGGCAGACAAACTCTGCCCCCTAGCCCACAGAGGACATCAGGATGGCTCACCAGATGTGGGCCTAGACCTAGACTCTGCAGCAGGTAGGACTTATGCAACCTCTACCGAGGACTCACCATGCTCCGGAGCAAGTGGCACTGAAGCATGGGCTAATCCTGTGCCTAGGGCACAGGGCAGAGGTCAGTCCCCGAGCACAGGCAGCTGGCAGAGGTTGCCCGGTGCGACCTCTACCAGAGCACGCAATGCCTACACCCAGTGCACTGGTTCCTCTCCCCAGGCAAGCTGCAGCGATTTGAGGGAAGCCGTTGGCAGACAGTGGCCCCCTCGGAGCAGCAAAAGCTGAGCAAGCTGGACGGACAGGTGTGGATTGCCCTGTACAACCTGTTGCTGAGCCCTGAGGCCCGGGCCCGCTACTGCCTCACAAGCTTTGCCAAAGGACAGCTACTCAAGGTGGGGAACTCCTCCCACACCACCCCCATAGCCCCAGGGCTGTTTGCCTCCCCCGCCCCCCCAGCCCCAGTCCTATTTCCAGACCTTGGGCCTCAGGTAACACAGCAGTTAGTGGGATGTGGGCTCCCAAGGCACCCCTTCAGCCCATCCCAGGCCCTCCCTGTATCTTGACCTTCTGGCCAGCACCATTTCACACTGGCCTCCCCTGGACACCCTTGCAGCTCCGGGCCTTCCTCACAGACACACTGCTCGACCAGCTGCCCAACCTGGCAGACCTTCAGGGTTTCCTGGCCCACCTGGCCCTGGTGGAACCCCAGCCCCCTAAGAAGGATCTAGTGTTTGAACAGGTAGGCACTAGGAAGTTAGTTGCTTTGGACAGCTGCCCACTTTGCCAGCTCCTCCCTGCCACTCTCCACTTCTCCCCCCCAGATCCCAGAAATTTGGGAGCGACTAGAGCGAGAGAACAAAGGCAAGTGGAAGGCCATTGCCAAGCACCAGCTGCGGCATGTATTCAGCCCCTCGGAGCAGGACCTCCAGCAGCAGGCCCAAAGGTGAGGCCTGCTGAGCTGGCAGACTGCGTGGAAGGGATGCAGAAGGCACGGGCGTGGGCGGGGTGCTCCTGTGCCCCCATCCACCAGGCCCAGCCAGACCCTCCTCACCCTTTACCCAGGTGGGCCAACACCTACAGGCTGGATGTGCTACAGGCAGTGGCTCCAGAGCGCCCCCGCTGTGCCTACTGCAGCACGGAGGCCTCCAAGCGCTGCTCACGGTGCCAGAAGGAGTGGTACTGCTGCAGGTGAGGGCGTCCCAGGACTTGGGTCCCTGAGCCCCGCCAACCGCCCCCCCTCCCCGGGCAAAGCACTGCATCCTCACTGGCCCACTTGCCTGCAGGGAGTGCCAAGTCAAGCACTGGGAAAAGCATGGAAAGGCTTGTGTTCCAGCAACCCGGGGTGACAGAGCGAAGTGAAGGCTGCAGCTGCTGAAGGCCGACCACCCAGCCAGAATGTGCGTGCCCCTGACCCTCGGGAACTCAGCCAGGCCTCAGCTAGAGTCCTGGCCTCCCAGGTGAAGAGGGCGGAGCGGCCGTCCCATCTCCCCCAGCAAAGCGCTCCCCCCCCCCCCCCCCCCCGCTTCCTGCCCCACCCAGCGGGTAGGCTTAAGGCGCTGCCACAGCTGGGGCAGCCTGCGGCCCGGGCGAGGGGCGAGGGCGAGGGCCGGATGTGGGGACCCTCTTCCTCTTGCACGGTAAAGTTGGCCTCCAGAAACCTGCCTGTCTCCGCGTGGCCCTTTGCACTCCTTGTCGTCGTGAGGGGGAGGGGAGTTGCTCTTGGGATGAAGAGAGGGCAGGGCGGGGACTCGGCGAGAGTCCCCCACCGCTGCCCCCTCCGCCCCTCTCTGCCCGTGGGGCGACACAGCCCTGGCGCCCAGGTTTCCATTGCACGGCTCTCCTCAGCTCTCTCCCACCGCTCTGCCTCGATCTCCGGGGCGGTGCTGCATCGAGGCCCGCCCCGAGGTCCCGCCCGCCCCCGACTGCTTGTTCCCAGAACTGGCCGAGCCCAGGCGGACCAACCGGGCCATGTCCGCTGAACCTGAGCTCATTGAGCTGCGGGAATTGGCACCCGCGAGGCGCACCGGCCCAGGTCGCGCCCGTCTGGAACGCGCCAACGCGCTGCGCATCGCACCGGGCACAGCGCGCAACCCGGCGAGGCAGCCGGTCCTGGGCCGTGGCCACCGCTTCCAGCCTGCAGGGCCCACCACGCACACGTGGTGCGACCTGTGCGGCGACTTCATCTGGGGCGTCGTGCGCAAGGGCCTGCAGTGCGCGTGTGAGTAGCGGCCCCACGCGCTGTCGAGAACTAAACGGGTGGTCAAAGGGCAGCCCTGTCGCTGAGGGACAAGTTGCGACGGAGAGGGTAGTCTGGGGCGTCCCTGAGGACCAGGTCCGTTACCTTGACCCCATCAGGGAAGGGAGCGTGGGCACGTTTTATGTCTTTGCCATACTGCACCTGCATCTGGGGCACAGCTGGGCAGAGGCAGGTACCTGTGAATTCCAAGGTGCTGGTTTCAAGTTGCTTATCTTTAAAGTACATTGGTCCCTTCTGAGAAAGGCTTTGTGCCTACCAGTCTCTTAAGTCCAAATTTTCAGGTCTGCCCCTTCCCAAAGATTCACTCACCATGCCCCCTTCCCGAATCCCTGGGGTGAAGAGAATTCACCCACCTATGAGAGGAGGCCTGGAAAAAGTTAGGACCTTGGGTGGGCTCCCCTGCAAGCAGGAATTTTGTTGTCTTCGTAAAGCAAATACCTATCACAGACCGAGTCAGCTAGGTGCCACAACAGAAAACACAGCCACCCGCTCGGCCCCGGCCCTTCTGCCCTGTCTGGTACCAGCCGCAAGCAGAGGTTGCTCTCCGCGCCAGCTTGAATGGAATCGCTTGGGATGCTTTTATAGCTGTCCAACCCCCTCTGCCTGGACCTTCCCTCAGGACCGGTGAAGCACTCACCGGGAGTGTACCCACGATTTTTAAAAGCATCTTTCCAATGTGCAGCCTGGGTTACAAACCACTGCTCTAGACCATTTAAGAACTGAAGGAAGGTGTCCTAGGCCTGCCTGCCTGTGTGCGCATGGAGACCCGTCATTCTGTCCTGAATTCAGCTGGGAGGAGACACGGGAGATGCGACAGTATACAGAGCGTGAACGAGGGCTGGGACATTGCAGTGTTCCAGAGAAATAAAGTGGCAATGGAAATGGAAAAAAAAAAAAAAAACCCAAAACAAAACCCAGGCGATTTCCGTGTGTATCAGAGGCAGGAACAAGGAAGTAATTGAAGATGAGCTGGGGTTTCTTGCCTCACACGCCTGGGAGAATAGCAGCAATCTTCGCTGAGATGAGGAACTCCGGCGGCGGTGGGGTGAGGTGGAAGCAAAGGGAGTTAAGTTTCGGCCATGTTGGGTCGGGTGTCTGTTAGACACCCGAGTGAAGGTACCGACGCACAGGGTTTGGTCCGAGGGTAGAAGCCAGGGGTGGAAGCCTCGGGGCTGGGGTGGGGTGAGTGCACAGAGCAGGGCAGTGATTGAGACGGAGCCCCCGTGACACTCCGCCGTCAGATCTGGGAGTTGGAAGGAGCTCAGCAGGAGCTGTGGGGAAGCAGGAAAAAACCGAGTTCGTGGGGAACCCTCGGAACCGAGGGGAGCAGCATCAAGTGATGCTGAGGAGGTGAGGATGGAGAATGGACCGCGGGATTCGGCAGTGTTCAGGTCGCTGAGGACCCTGACCAGGGCAGTTTCCTGGTGGGAGGGGCAGGCCTGACTGCAACGGGTAGGGAGGGTGAAGGCCAGGAATGAGCGCCTACAGATCAGAGTTGACACGTTTTGGTCCGGGGGCAGTAGAGACAGATGGTAACTAGAGGGGGACACGGGCTAAAGCATTATTTTCCCCTGCAAGGACAGAGGGAGGGGCCGACAATGTGGAAGAGTAAGTTCCGCCCTAGGCGCTAGAGTTCTAAGTGTTGAAGGGGCCTGGATCCTTAACAGCCTGAGGCCTTCCCGCCGGTTTCCCGACGCGGGGGTGGAGCTGGGGGGGGACTAACAGGAGAATCTGTGTAGCAGTGGGAGGGAACGGGGCCTCAAGGACAGTTAGGCAGAGCCCAGCGGTCAACGTCCTTCACCCTGGGGCTTCTCTTCCATCCCTGGGACACTTCTCGGGGGCAGCCGGGGCTGGGGCTCCTCTGCCTCACGGGCAGGCCTCTCTGCAGATTGCAAGTTCACTTGCCACTACCGTTGCCGCGCGCTCGTCTGCCTGGACTGCTGCGGACCTCGGGATCTGGGCTGGGAACCGGCGCTGGAGCGGGACACAAACGTGGTGAGTTTGGGGCAGGGGGGCCGTACAGGCGAGGCTGGGACGCGAATATGAGTGGCGTCATCTCGGGCGTAACCCAGGGGTGGCGCGCTACGGGCAGTGAACGTTTTAACAGCGGATTTCTCCGCGGCAGGGCGGCTAACCCAGCACAGGCTGGAAGGGATGCCGGGAGCGCTGCTGCCTCCGAGCGGACTACCCCAATCACCCAGGCTCGGTGCCCGCGCAATTTCCGCACCTTTCCGCATCCGCATCCGGTCCTGCGGCCACGCTGGTGCACATGCGCACAGGCGCACATGCTCCCGCTTGTTCCCTAAAGGATGTGGGACCTGGGGGCGGAGCTGAGCTGAGCTGCCGGGACAGTGAGATCATTCCCCCAACCCGGCGCGAGTGGCCCTGCCCCTCAAAGTTTCTCCTCCAATGAG